>NC_090331.1:3954232-4276429 GCF_035084215.1 Heptranchias perlo
GCCACGTAGGCATTTTAATATTTTACCGAAAACTGACCACGTAGGGATTCTCAATAATATCCTTTCTATAATAGGGTGACCAGAACTGTACACAGTATTCCAAGTGTGGCCTTACTAATGTCTTGTACAACTTCAACAAAACATCCCAACTCCTGTATTCAATGTTCTGACCAATGAAACCAAGCTAGGGGACCCGCAATTTCCTCCCTAACCTCCCATAACGTCCTGGGATACATTTCATCAGGTCCCGGAGATTTATCTACCTTGATGCGCGTTAAGACTTCCAGCACCTCCCTCTCTGTAATATGTACACTCCTCAAGACATCACTATTTATTTCCCCAAGTTCCCTAACATCCATGCCTTTCTCAACCGTAAATACCGATGTGAAATATTCATTCAGGATCTCACCCATCTCTTGTGGTTCCGCACATAGATGACCTTGTTGATCCTTAAGAGGCCCTACTCTCTCCCTAGTTACTCTTTTGCCCTTTATGTATTTGTAGAAGCTCTTTGGATTCTCCTTTGCCTTATCTGCCAAAGCAATCTCATGTCCCCTTTTTGCCCTCCTGATTTCTCTCTTAACTCTACTCCGGCAATCTCTATACTCTTCAAGGGATCCACTTGATCCCAGCTGCCTATGCATGTCATATGCCTCCTTCTTCTTTTTGACTAGGGCCACAATCTCCCGAGTCATCCAAGGTTCCCCACTTCTACCAGCCTTGCCCTTCACTTTATAAGGAATGTGCTTACCCTGAACCCTGGTTAACACACTTTTGAAAGCCTCCCACTTACCAGACGTCCCTTTGCCTGCCAACAGACTCTCCCAATCAACTTCTGAAAGTTCCTGTCTAATACCATCAAAATTGGCCTTTCCCCAATTTAGAATTTTAACTTTTGGGCCATTTCGGTAGGAGGAACGAGGAGAGGCAATATAAACTAAAGGGCACAACTCTAAAAGGGGTATAGGAACAGAGCGATCTGGGGGTATATGTACACAAATCATTGAAGGTGACAGGGCAGGTTGAGAAAGCAGTTAAAAAAGCATACGGGATCCTGGGCTTTATAAATAGAGGCATAGAGTACAAAAGTATGGAAGTCATGATGAACCTTCATGAAACACTGGTTCGACCACAACTGGAGTATTGTGTCCAGTTCTGGGCACCGAACTTCAGGAAAGATGTGAAGGCCTTAGAGAGGATGCAGAAGAGATTTACTCGAATGTTTCCAGGGGTGAGGGATTTTAGTTACATGGATAGACTGGAAAAGCTGGGGTTGTTCTCTTTGGAACAGAGACAGTTGCGAGTTCCTATTGGCAGAAGGGTCAAGGACGAGAGGACATAGATTTAAGGTGATTGGCAAAAGAACCAAAGGTGACATGAGGAAAAACTTTTTTACACAGCGAGTGGTTAGGATCTGGAATGCACTGCCCGAGGGGCTGGTGGAGGCAGATTCAATCATGGCCTTCAAAAGGGAAGTGGATAAGTACCTGAAAGTAAAAAAATTGCAGGGCTACAGGAAAAGGCAGAGGAGTGGGACTAGCTGGATTGCTCTTGCATAGAGCCGGCGCGGACTGGATGGGCCGAATAGTCTCCTTTCATGCTGTAACCTTTCTATGATTCTATGATTCTAGGAGGTGAGCCCCTCGCTACAGAATACCCAGCCTCTCAGCTGCTCTTGTAGTCACGGCTTTTATGTGTCAGGTCCAGTTGAGTTTCTGGTCAATGGTCCTCCCTCAACATTGATG
This sequence comes from Heptranchias perlo, assembly GCF_035084215.1. Taxonomy (NCBI): domain Eukaryota; kingdom Metazoa; phylum Chordata; class Chondrichthyes; order Hexanchiformes; family Hexanchidae; genus Heptranchias; species Heptranchias perlo. The sequence goes on from NC_090331.1 coordinate 3,955,978, forward strand.
CTGGGGGATTCGGTGATGGTGATGTCATTGAATGTCTGGGGGAGCTGGTTAGACTCTCTCTTGTTGGAGATGGTCATTGCCTGGCACTTGTGTAGTACAAATATTACTTGCCACTCATCAGCCCAAGCCTGGCCGTTGTCCAGATCTTCCTGTCGTCAGGAGAAATCGAGGAAAAAGAACGAAACAGAAGTGACATCATAGGAGAGCAGGTAGATGATTGGCTGGTAATTGTTACAGCTGCTTTTTTTCCCCTCTGAGTTAGGAAATTGGGTAAAATTAAAATAAAAGCTGGGAGCGTAAAATGAAAACTTAAACTAGTTTATTAACTAGAGTAATAAAACTATAAATAAACGGTTTTAAGGCTAGATTTTCTTTAGTTTAGTTAATAATCTAAAAACAGAGGCATGGCAGGGCAGCTCAGACCCGTCGAATGCACGGCCTGTGCCACGTGGGAACTCCAGGACGCTTCCCGTGTCCTGGACAACCACAGGTGCAGGAAGTGTCGTCAGCCCGAGGAGCTCGAGCTCCGGGTTTTGGAGCTTGAGCAACAGCTGGCGTCACTGCAGTACATCCGCGAGGCTGAGAGTTTCATGGATAACACATGGCAGTGCGATTTCTTAACTATTACAGAAACATGGCTTAAACAGGGGTAGGAATGGCAGCTCAACGACCCTGGTTACAGGATTTTCAGACGCGATAGAGAGGGGGATAAAAAAGGAGTGGGGGGAGTGGCAATTTTGGTTAAGAAAACAATTACAGCTGTGAGGAGGGATGGTATTTTAGAAGGATCATCAAATGAGGCTATATGGGTTGAGCTAAAGAACAATAAAAGGGGCAGTCACAATACTGGGAGTGTATTATAGACCCCCAAACAGTCCGAGGGAGATAGAGGAGCAAATATGCAGGCAAATTTCTGAGAAGTGCAAAAACAATAGGGCAGTAAAAGTAGGAGATTTCAATTACCCGAATATTAACTGGGATACAATCAGTGTAAAAAGTATAGAGGGCGCAGAATTCTTAAATTGCATTCAGGAGAACTTTTTTGGCCCGTACGCAGCAAACCCAACAAGAGAGGGGGCAGTTCTGGATTTAGTTTTAGGGAATGAAGCTGGGCAGGTGGAAGGAGTATCAGTGGGAGAGCATTTTGGTGGTAGTGATCATAATACAGTTAGTTATAGCATAGTTATGGAAAAGGACAAAGACAGAGCAGAAGTTTAAGTTTTCAATTGGGGAAAGGCCAATTTTACTAAACTGAGAAGTGATTTAGCAGAAGTAAACTGGAAGCAGCTACTTGAAGGGAAACCAGTGTCAGAGCAGTGGGAGGCATTCAAGGGGGAGATTCAAGGGGTTCAGAGTAAACATGTTCCCACAAAGAAAAAGGGTGAGGCTGCCAAATCTAGAGCCTCCTGATGACAAGGAGCACACAGGGTAAGATAAGGCAAAAAAAGAAAGCCTGTGATAGACACCGGGAACTCAATACTACGGAAAGCTTAGAGCAGTATACAAAGTGCAGGGGTGAAGTTAAAAAAGAAATTAGGAAAGCAAAGAGAGGGCATGAAAAAATATTAGCAGGTAAAATCAAAGAAAACCCAAAGATGTTTTATAAACACATTAAGAGCAAGAGGTTAACTAAGGAAAGAGTAGGGCCAATGAGAGACCAAAAAGGTAACCTATGTGTGGAGGCGGAAGATGTGGGTCTGGTTCTTAATGAATACTTTGCATCTGTCTTCACAAAGGAGAGGGGAACGATGCAGAGATTGTAGTTAAGGAGGAGGAGTGTGAAATATTGGATGGGATAAACATAGTGAGAGAGGAAGTATTAATGGGATTAGCATCTTTGAAAGTAGATAAATCACCCGGGCCAGATGAGATGTATCCCAGGCTGTTAAAAGAAGCCAGGGAGGAAATAGCGGAGGCTTTAACAAACATTTTCCAAACTTCACTGGATACAGGCGTAGTGCCGGAGGATTGGAGGACTGCTAACGTTGTACTGTTGTTTAAAAAGGGAGCGAAGGATAGATCGAGTAATTACAGGCCAGTCAGCCTAACCTCGGTGGTGGGCAAGCTATTGGAATCAATTCTGAGTGACAGGATAAACTGTCACTTAGAAAGTCACGGAGTAATCAAGGACAGTCAGCACGGATTTGTTAAAGGGAGGTCGTGTCTGACTAACTTGATTGAATTTTTCGAGGATGTGACAAGGAGGATCGATGAGGGCTGTGCAGTAGACGTGGTCTACATGGACTTTAGCAAAGCCTTTGACAAGGTACTGCATGGTAGGTTGTTACATAAGGTTAAATCTCACGGGATCCAAGGTGAGGTAGCCAATTGGATACAAAATTGGATTGACGACAGAAGACAGAGGGTGGTTGTAGAGGGTTGTTTTTCAAACTGGAGGCCTGTGACCAGCGGTGTGCCTCAGGGATCGGTGCTGGGTCCGCTGTTATTTGTTATTTATATTAATGATTTGGATGAGAATTTAGGAGGCATGGTTAGTAAGTTTGCAGATGACACCAAGATTGGTGGCATTGTGGACAGTGAAGAAGGTTATCTAGGATTGCAACGGGATCTTGATAAATTGGGCCAGTGGGCCGATGAATGGCAGATGGAGTTTAATTTAGATAAATGTGAGGTGATGCATTTTGGTAGATCGAATCGGGCCAGGACCTACTCCGTTAATGGTAGGGCGTTGGGGAGAGTTATAGAACAAAGAGATCTAGGAGTACAGGTTCATAGCTCCTTGAAAGTGGAGTCACAGGTGGATAGGGTGGTGAAGAAGGCATTCAGCATGCTTGGTTTCATTGGTCAGAACATTGAATACAGGAGTTGGGATGTCTTGTTGAAGTTGTACAAGACATTAGTAAGGCCACACTTGGAATACTGTGTACAGTTCTGGTCACCCTATTATAGAAAGGATATTATTAAACTAGAAAGAGTGCAGAAAAGATTTACTAGGATGCTACCGGGACTTGATGGTTTGACTTATAGGGAGAGGTTGGATAGACTGAGACTTTTTTCCCTGGAGAGTAGGAGGTTTAGGGGTGATCTTATAGAAGTCTATAAAATAATGAGGGGCATAGATTTAAGGTGAGAGGGGAGAGATACAAAAGGTTCCAGAGGGGCAATTTTTTCACTCAAAGGGTGGTGAGTGTCTGGAACGAGCTGCCAGAGGCAGTAGTAGAGGCGGGTACAATTTTGTCTTTTATAAAGCATTTGGACAGTTACATGGGTAAGATGGGTATAGAGGGATATGGGCCAAGTGCAGGCAATTGGGACTAGCTTAGTGGTATAAACTGGGCGACATGGACATGTTGGGCCGAAGGGCCTGTTTCCATGTTGTAAACTTCTATGATTCTATGATTCTAGGTCCCACGTGGCAGATTGGTCAAAAAAGTAAAGACCCATGGGATCCAAGGGAATGTGGCAAATTGATTCCAAAATTGGCTCAGTGGCAGAAAGCAAAGGGTAATGGTTGACGGGTATTTTTGCGACTGGAAGGCTGTTTCCAGTGGGGTGCCACAGGGCTCAGTACTAGGTCCTTTGCTTATTATGATATACATTAACGATTTGGACTTAAACATAGGGGGCATGATTAAGAAATTTGCGGATGACACAAAGATAGGCCGTGTGGTTGATAGCGAGGAGGAAAGCTGTAGACTGCAGGAAGATATCAATGGACTGGTCAGATGGGCAGAAAAGTGGCAAATGGAGTTCAATTCGGAGAAGTGTGAGGTAATGCATTTGGGGAGGGCAAACAAGGCAAGGGAATACACAATAAATGGGAAGATACTGAGAGGTGTAGAGGAAGTGAGGGACCTTGGAGTGCATGTCCACAGATCCCTGAAGGTAGCAGGACAGGTAGATAAGGTGGTTCAGAAGGCATAGGGGATACTTTCCTTTATTAGCCGAGGCACAGAATATAAGAGCAGGGAGGTTATGCTGGAACTGTATAAAACACTAGTTAGGCCACAGCTTGAGTACTGTGTACAGTTCTGGTCACCACATTACAGGAAAGATGTGATTGCACTTGAGAGGGTACAGAGGAGATTTACGAGAATGTTGCCAGGGCTGGAGAATTTTAGCTATGGGAAAAGATTGGATAGGCTGGGATTGTTTTCCTTGGACCAGAGGAAGCTGAGGGGAGATTTAAAATTATGAGGGGCCTAGATAGACTGGATGTTGAAGGACCTATTTCCCTTAGCGGAGGGGTCAATCACCAGGGGGCATAGATTTAAAGTGATTGGTAGAAGGATTAGAGGGGAAATGAGGAAAATTTTTTTCACCCAGAGGATGGTGGGGGTCTGGAACTCACTGCCTGAGAGGGTGGTAGAGGCAGAAACCCTCAACTCATTTAAAAAATACCTGGATGTGCACCTGAAGAGCTGCAGGGCTACGGACCAAATTTGGGAAAGTGGGATTAGGCTGGGTGGCTCATTTTCAGCCGGCACGGACACGATGGGCCGAATGGCCTCCTTCTGTGCCGTAAATTTTCTATGATTCTATGATTCTATGAAACTGCACTTGGGCCTCCCCACGGCACCTTCCCATGCGAGCGCAGGAGATACAACACCTGCCCCTTCACCTTCTCCCTTCCCACCGTCCAGGGCCCCAAAAGCTCCTTCCAGGTGAAACAGCGGTTTACTTGTACTTCTTTCAATTTACAATACTGTATTCGCCGCTCACGATGCGGTCCCCTCTACATTGGGGAGACCAAACGCAGACTGGGTGATCGCTTTGCTGAGCACCTCCGCTCAGTCCAAAGTGTGACCCTGACCTGCCGGTTGCTTGCCATTTTAATTCCCGGTCCCACTCCCACTCTGACCTCTCTGTCCTCGGCCTCTTACACTGTTCCAATGAAGCTCGAGGAACAGCACCTCATCCATGATTCAGGCACTTTACAACCTTCCGGACTCCACATTGATTTTAATAACTTCAGACCATAACCTCTGCTCCCATTTTTTCGGACAGCAAGCGCTGTTAATGGTTCTGCTGTTGCCATTCACAGATACTCCAGACCCATCTTTTGTTTCTTTACTTGTCCCATTACCACCCCCCTTGCCTTGCACCATCATCCCTTTTGTCATTTAATCACTCCTGCCCTTCACCCTATCACAGACCTTCCCTTTTGTTCTTTCCTCCCCTCCCTTTCCCCCGCCCCTTTCCCTGTCTCTGAACCTGCTTAAAAACTGTTCAATCTTTACTTCAACCAGTTCTGACGAAAGGTCATTGACCTGAAACTTTAACTCTGTTTCTCTCTCCACAGATGCTGCCTGACTTGCTGAGTATTTCCAGCATTTTCTGTTTTTATCTCCGTGTGAATGTTCATCAAACAAATGAATGCACTTATAAAATTGGCCTTTACTTTCAATGTCCTTGATCTCCTCCTTTTACAATTCTCTGCTTCATTCTCTAGATTTTAGTCTCTTTCACTACTGTTTCATGTTCACCGTCTCCCTCTTGCTGATTCCTTCTCTTCCTTTAACTAGTCTCCCCTTTGCCTGTATACACTCATTTAACTTGCTATTTAGCCCTCTGGCTATAGACCAACAAAAACCCTTGAACCATCTTCTAAGCTGTGATCACAGCAGTCTGGGAGCATGTGCTGATGGTGAAGATCAGACACTGCAGCTGAGACAATGCCAATTACTGTAATAATTTTATTTAATAAAGACAGCCCATTAGGTGCAAATATATATCACAAGAGTACTCACAACTGATGCATTTTATAAACTTAGCAGTTTCTGAAGCGCTACTGGTATTTGTTCAAAACTGAGCCTTCCTCATCTCCACGTTTGTCATAAATTGTTTTCGTTTAAATCAGTAAACTTGGCTCATTTGGTCGTACTCCTGTTTCCGAGTCCAAAAGTTGCTGCTTCAAGCCCTGCACAACATCTAGACTGACCCTCAGTACAGTACTTTTTCGAATATATTTGTTCCCAGGATGTGGGCCAGTGTGGGCAAAGCCATATTTTCTGCCTGCCCCTTTATGCTGGGGGAGTCAAGCACATAATGGGGCTGTAGTTATATGTAGGAATGCCAGTTTCCTTCCCCTGAAGAATATTAGTGAACCAATTGGGCTTTTATGACAATCCAATAGCGTTAATGGTTATTTTACTTGGTACCAGCCCACAAATCACCAGAATTAATCAATTCAATTCCCCAACTTGCCCTGGTGGGATTTAAACTCACAACCATCAGGATTGTTTGTCCTGTACCATAACCACGAGGCTACCATACCCCAGTACTGGGCGAATACTGGTCTCATTGGATGGGACTTTAAACTGTGCTACATTCACCTGGTCAGAAGGATGAAAAGACACGATGTGAAGAAGAGCAAGGAGTTGCTCATTTGTCCAATTTTCCTTTTGTGGGAACTCACTAGGTGCAAATTGGCTGCACCACAAAAGCAGTTTATTGGCGGTAAAGCACTTGGGGGATCCGATGTGATAAACATGCAATTTTTTCCAAAGTAGAGTTGAAACTGGTTCTTAAAATGATTGGTGTTAAAATGGTTCTTATCTTCCCTTCTTTCCCGACTCATGCTGGATATGAGGTAAAGTTCACCAATTCTCAAAGAGAGTGCATGTTGGAGAATTGTGTCGGAGCCCAGTCTCTGAGCAGGACATGCGATTGATGAATTTACCCACTGGCTCCGCAGCACTCCAGTACCTCAGATCAATCTCCATTCTCAACGTGTCAGCTTGAACAGTGAGTGTCAGCAGGATATTTCACTGTGAGCATGATCAGATCTGACGTCCACACGGACACGAGACTGTGTCCTTGGCTGCTTTTCTCCACTTTATTAGCACAGGGACACTGAGGTCATGGGTTCAAGTCCCACTCCAGAGATTTGAGCAATAAATCTAGGCTGGCACTTCAGTGCAGTACTGAGGGAGCGCTGCACTGTCGGAGGGTCAGTACTGAGGGAGCGCTGCACTGTCGGAGGGTCAGTACTGAGGGAGCGCTGCACTGTCGGAGGGTCAGTACTGAGGGAGCGCTGCACTGTCGGAGGGTCAGTACTGAGGGAGCGCTGCACTGTCGGAGGGTCAGTACTGAGGGAGCGCTGCACTGTCGGAGGGTCAGTACTGAGGGAGCGCTGCACTGTCGGAGGGTCAGTACTGAGGGAGCGCTGCACTGTCGGAGGGTCAGTACTGAGGGAGCGCTGCACTGTCGGAGGGTCAGTACTGAGGGAGCGCTGCACTGTCGGAGGGTCAGTACTGAGGGAGCGCTGCACTGTCGGAGGATCAGTACTGAGGGAGCGCTGCACTGTCGGAGGGTCAGTACTGAGGGAGCGCTGCACTGTCGGAGGATCAGTACTGAGGGAGCGCTGCACTGTCGGAGGGTCAGTACTGAGGGAGCGCTGCACTGTCGGAGGGTCAGTACTGAGGGAGTCCTGCACTGTCGGAGGGTCAGTACTGAGGGAGCGCTGCACTGTCAGAGGGTCAGTACTGAGGGAGTGCTGCACTGTCGGAGGGTCAGTATTGAGGGAGTGCTGCACTGTCGGAGGGTCAGTACTGAGGGAGTGCTGCACTGTCGGAGGTGCCGTCTTTCAGATGAGATGGCAAACTGAGGCCCTGTCTGGCCTCTCTGGTGGATGTAAAAGATCCCGTGGCCACTATTTTGAAGAAGAGCAGGGGAGTTCTCCCCGGTGTCCTGGGCCAATATTTATCCCTCAACTGACATCACTAAAGCAGATTATCTGGTCATCATCACATTGCTGTTTGTGGGATCTTTCTGTGCATAAATTGGCTGCCAAGTTTCCTACATTACGACAATGACTACACTTCAAAAGTAACTTCATTGGCTGTGAAGCACTTTGGGACGACCTGAGGTCATGAAAGGCACTTATAAATTCAAACCTTTCTTTTCTTTTCATCAGAAACTGATCATATTCAGTTGGCCTGTCATGGCTGCCAGAACAATGTACAGTCTTATTTAGATAAAACACACGTTGTAATTCAGATTGACTCCAAGGTAAGAAATGCTGAGACCTGATGGTGAATGCTTTTTGTGAGGAGTGAGTAACATAGACTGAAGGACATTAGCCTGTTGAAAGGTTTTGATGGTAAAAAAGTAAATTCAGAGATGGCCCTGTTTGAGTGCTCTCCAATAAAACTGGGTCAAGTTCCTCTCAAGAGAAAAGCCATGTAGAGGAGGAGCTCATTGTAAGAACACTGTTGCTGGAGGGTTTCAGTCTGAATAAATGAGACCACCCTGGAGAACTGGAGCACACGGGCAACCTGTCTGCAGCAAAATAAAGGTGGAACAAGGTCAGTTCTGAGAGTGGTGTGAATGAAGAAATGGCCCACAGTTCCATAGTTGTGTCTAATTCAATTTTCCATTATATTCAGGGTAGAGACTGTGAAGCAAATGATCCTTGTGGATATTCTGTGACTGAGCAATACGAGTATCAACTGGAAGCGGCTAAGTGGAGTCTGTGCTCAGTGTTAGCAATCAGAACATTATGGAACTGGTAATACAATAGTGGGCACCCCTTCTTATTGGGAGAGGAGCCCTTACATGACTGACACATTTTGGGATTGTTGTAGCATTTTTCCACAGAAAGTATTTGTAAAAACCGTTACATTTAAATGTTGCGTTCTTAAAGCAAACATCTATACAAGTTTAAAACACTGAGATGAAAGGTGGTCAAAATACTAATAAGCCAGGCATTGAATATTTTCCCCAAAGACTAAAGACAATGAGCTATTTATCAGCATGACTCAGTAAGGAACACCTCACACCCATTGTGTTGGGAAGTCCATGGTCCTGGTTGCTTGACAGAAGCTGCCTCGCGTAGGCCTGCCCTCTGAGTTGTGAATACAATAGTGACGCACTCCAACAGTCAGGGTGTTCGGGCAAGCTTTCACCTAGACTCAGAAGGAGATAGGAGAGTAGTTAGAAGGGTCCTGAAAATCCTATGGCTGCAATTTAAAAAACATTAATTCTTGGGATGTGGGCATTGCTGCCAAGGCCGGCATTTAATGCCGATCCCTCGTTCCTCTGATACAACTGACTGTCTCGCTCGGCCACTTCAGAGGGCAATTAAGAGTCAACCATGTTGGTGTGGGGACTGGAGTCACATATAGGCCCAGACCGGGTAAGGACGGCAGGTTTCCTTCCCAAAAGGACTTTAGCAATGCTCGCAGTTATACCAGGATCGCACTGCCGATCCCTCTCACGCTAACTTCACCATAATCTGTGGGGTCTGTGAACATAGGAACATAGGAACAGGAGTAGGCCATTCAGCCCCTCGTGCCTGCTCCGCCATTTGATAAGATCACGGCTGATCTGTGATCTAACTCCATATACCTGCCTTTGGCCCATATCCCTTAATACCTTTGGTTGCCAAAAAGCTATCTATCTCACATTTAAATTTAGCAATTGAGCTAGTATCAATTGCTGTTTGCGGAAGAGAGTTCCAAACTTCTACAACCCTTTGTGTGTAGAAATGTTTTCTAATCTCGCTCCTGAAAGGTCTGGCTCTAATTTTTAGACTGTGCCCCCTACTCCTAAAATCCCCAACCAGCGGAAATACTTTCTCTCTATCCACCCTATCTGTTCCCCTTAATATCTTATAAACTTCAATCAGATCACCCCTTAACCTTCGAAACTCCAGAGAATACAACCCCAATTTGTGTAATCTCTCCTCGTAACTTAAGCCTTGAAGTCCGGGTATCATTCTAGTAAACCTACGCTGCATTCCCTCCAAGGCCAACATGTCCTTCCGAAGGTGCGGTGCCCAGAACTGCTCACAGTACTCCAGGTGCGGTCTAACCAGGGTTTTGTATAGCTGCAGCATAACTTCTGCCCCCTTGTACTCGAGTCCTCTAGATTTTAAGGCCAGCATTCCATTAGCCTTATTGATTATTTTCTGCACCTGTTCATGACACTTCAATGATCTGTGGACCTGAACCCCTAAGTCCCTTTGGACATCCACTGTTTTTAACTTTTTACCATTTAGAAAGTACCCTGTTCTATCCTTTTTTGATCCAAAGTGGATGACCTCACATTTGTCTACATTGAATTCCATTTGCCACAGTTTTGCCCATTCACCTAATCTATCAATATCCCTTTGTAATTTTATGTTTTCATCTGCACTGCTTACAATGCCACCAATCTTTGTGTCATTGGCAAACTTCGATGTGAGACTTTCTATGCCTTCATCTAAGTCGTTAATAAATATTGTGAATAATTGAGGCCCCAAGTCAGATCCCTGCTGGACTCCACTAGTCACATCCTGCCAATGTGAATACCTATCCATTATCCCTACTCTCTGTCGCCTTTTGCTCAGCCAACTTCCTAACCAAGTCCGTACTTTTCCCTCGATTCCATGGGCTTCTATCTTGGCTAACAGTCTCTTAAGCGGGACCTTATCAAATGCCTTCTGGAAGTCCATATAAATAACATCCATTGACATTCCCCTGTCCACTACTTTAGTCACCTCTTCAAAAAATTCAATCAGATTTGTCAGGCACGACCTACCTTTCACAAATCCATGCTGGCTCTCTCTGATTAACTGAAAATTCTCGAGGTGTTCAGTCACCCTATACTTAATTATAGACTCCAGCATTTTCCCCACAACAGATGTTCAGCTAACTGGTCTATAATTCCTTGGTTTCCCTCTCTCTCCTTTCTTAAAAAGCGGAGTGACGTGCAATTTTCCAATCTAGAGGGACAGTTCCTGAATCTAGAGAACTTTGAAAGATTATAGTTAGGGCATTTGCAATGTGCTCACCAACTTCTTTTAAAACCCTGGGATGGAAACCATCTGGTCCTGGGGATTTGTCACTCTTTAGTGCTATTATTTTCTTCATTACTGTTGTTTTACTTATGTTAATTTTATCGAGTCCCTGTCCCCGATTCAATATTCGTTTTCTTGGGATTTCCGGCATGCTATCCTCTTTTTCTACTGTAAATACTGACGCAAAGTAATCGTTCAACATGTCCGCCATTTCCCCATTGTCAATGACAATATCCCCACTTTCAGTTTTTAAGGGGCCAACACTGCTCCTGACCACCCTCTTTTTCCTAATATAACTATAAAATTTCTTCGTATTGGTTTTGATATCCCTTGCAAGTTTCTTTTCATTCTCTCTTTTTGTAGCCCTTACTATCTGTTTTGGTGACCCTTTGTTGATCTTTGTATCTTTCCTATTCGCCAGGATCTGTGCCATTTTTTGCCTTTTTGTATGCCCTTTCCTTATGTCTTATACTGTCCCTTACCTCTTTAGTTGTCCATGGCTGTTTTTTTTGGCAATTCGAGTTCTTGCCCCTCAGGGGTATAAACCGATTCTGTATCACGTTAAATGTTTCTTTAAACATTTCCCACTGATCATCAGTCATTTTACCCATTAACAGATTTGCCCAGTTTACTATGGACAGTCTCTGTCTCATCCCATTGAAGTCGGCCTTGCCCAAGTCTAGAATCTTAGCAGCTGATTCACTTTTTTCCCTTTCAAACACTACATTGAACTCGATCATGTTATGATCGCTATTGGATAGATGTTCACGCACAGTTAAGCTGTTAACTAAATCTGGTTCATTACTCACTACTAAATCTAGTATGGCTTGCCCCCTTGTTGCCTCTAGGACATACTGCTGTAGAAAACTATCCCGGACACACTCAAGAAATTCACTACCTTTCTGACAGTTGCTAGTCTGCTTTTCCCAATCTATGTGAAAGCTTAAAGTCTCCCATTAAGACCACTATGCCTTTCTTACACACTTGTCTAATCTCTGCATTTATACAATCTAGCACTTCAGAGCTGCTGCCAGGGCTCCTATATACAACTCCCACTATAGTCTTAGATCCTTTCCTATTTCTCAATTCAACCCATAAGGGGGAGGAGGCACCTCATTTAAACGGGGCCAACAGGTAACCTCGTCACTATGCGTGCATCTCTGGTACCCGCCTGACCCACGCAGTCAGAAAATGTCAGTCCGCCATTGAGGGAGGAATTCTACAATTAGATATTGTTACAGGGACACCCACAAACGAAAGACACTCAGACTACTTAGGGAACAGATCAACACTGCTGTATCTAAAGCAAGATCAGGGTTTGTAATAATGACTCAGGACACATGGGTCACTGAAAAAACTCAAGCCTTATTTCTGGCCATTGTGCATCGGACACCAACGTATTAAACCACCTGGGAAACAGCTTATCCACTGTGTGCAGATCAAAACCTGCACAGCAGTTACCAGGTCCATTATTTCTTAAATAGCTCATTCCAATCGTTTTTTATTTTCCATCTTGCTGATTGGTTGGATTTTCTCCATTGCAAGGAGCCGATATAGTGATTGAACTAAGGACAGATTTAGAGGAGGAGGATACAGGTCTCTCGTACTGTGACTCTGCACTTTGTTTAATGATTCCTTTCATAGCCAAGAGTTTGACCAGGTTCCTCCTGAATTTCACCCCGATGAATGCGTATAAGATTGGGTTAATGCAGCTGTGCAGGAATCCCAAACTTTGGGTTGCAGACAGAGCCCTGTCGATATGAGTGCGCATGTCACAAGTCTCATCAATGAGTTTGCTCCTCATCAGCGTGTCGATGAACACAGTGATATTGTACGGCAGCCAACAAATGAGAAAAGCCAGCACTACCACTGGCTACTTCCTGTAACATGCTGATAATCTTGCACATGGCATCACCAAACACCCAGCCAGATATGGCATCCACTGCCCAAAAGGGCAAGGTCACGGCAAAGAGGAGATCGGCTACTGCCAGATGAAGCAGGTAGATGTCTGTGGATGATATTGTGCATCGATTGTAAAGTATGACAATCATTACGATCATGTTCCCTGTCACAGCGAGGAAACATACCAGGCTATAGACAGCAGCCAGTGTCGTGTTCATTGAGTTGTCATTAATCACTGGCATACAGGGGAGAGACCCAGAATCTAAATTATCTGTTTAGTAACTACCTGTGGTGTCTTCATAGTTGTCACTGCTGCTTTGAGTGTCTATTTTCTTAAAGGAAGAAAATGTGGACCAAGGAATGAGAATAAAGGCAACCTGTGACATCAGATCATAGTATCATAGTATCATAGAATGATACAGCACAGAAGGAGGCCATTCGGCCCATCGTAACATTGCCGGCTCTTTGAAAGAGCTATCCAATTAGTCCCACAGTTCCTGCTCTTTCCCCATAGGCCTGTAAATATTTTCCCTTGAAGTATTTATCTGATTCCCTTTTGAAAGTTATAATTGAATCTGCTTTCACCGCCCTTTCAGGCAGCGCATTCCAGATCAGAAAACTCACTGTGTAAAAAAATGTTTCTTCATGTCGCCTCTTTTTTTGCCAATCACCTTAAATTTGTGTCCTCTGGCGCCCAACCCTCCTGCCACTGGAAACAGTTCCTCTTTATTTACTCTGTCAAAACTGTTCATGATTTTGAACACCTCTATCAAATCTCCTCTTAACCTTCACTGCTCTAAGGGGAACAATCTCAGCTTCTCCAGTCTCTCCACATAACTGAAGTCCCTCATCCCTGGTACCATTCCAGTAAATCTCTTCTGCACCCTCTCTAAGGCTTTGACATCCTTCCTAAAGTGCGGTGCCCAGAATTGAACGTTTAGTATAACTTCCTTGCTTTTGTACTCTGTGCCTCTATTAATAAAGCCCAGGATCCCATGTGTTTTTTTAACAGCCTTCTCAACTTGTTCTGCCACCTTCAATGATTTGTGTACATACACCCCCAGGTCTCTCTGTTCCTGCTCCCCCTTTAAAATTGTACCATTTCGTTTATATTGCCTCTCCTCATTCTTCCTACCAAAATGTATCACTTCACACTTCTCTGCATTAAATTCCATCTGCCATGTGTCTGCCCATTTCACCAGTCTGTCTCTGTCCTCCTGAAGTCTGTTCCTATCCTCCACATTGTTTACTACATTTCTGAGTTTCGTGTCATCTGCAAACTTTGAAATTATACCCTCTATACCCAAGTCCTGGTCATTAATATATATAAAAGAGCAGTGGTCCTAATACTGACCCCTGGGGAACACCACTGTATTCTTCCCTCCAGTCTGAAAAACAACTGTCCACCACTACTCTCTGCTTTCTGTCCCCGAGCCAATTTTGTATCCACACTGTCACTGTCCCTTTAATCCCATGGGCTTTAATTTTACTAACAAGTCTATTATGTGGTACTTCATCAAATGCCTTTTGAAGGTCCATATACACAACATCAACCACACTGCCTTATCGACCCTCTCCGTTACTTCATCAAAGAACTCAATCAAGTTAGTCAAACACGATTTTCCTTTAACAAATTCATGCTGACTTTCATTTATTAGCCCGTATATTTCCAAGCGCCAATTAATTTTGTCCCGGATTATTGTCTCTAAAAGTTTCCCCATCACCGACGTTAGTCTGACTGGCCTGTAATTGCCAGGTTTATCCCTCTCCCCTTTTCTGATGTGGAGATGCCGGTGATGGACTGGGGTTGACAATTGTAAACAATTTTACAACACCAAGTTATAGTCCAGCAATTTTATTTTCAAATAAAATTGCTGGACTATAACTTGGTGTTGTAAAATTGTTTACAATCCTCTTTTTTGAACAGGGGTGTAACATTTGCAATCCTCCAGTCCTCTGGCACCGTCCCCATTTCTAAGGAGGATTGGAAGATTGTGGCCAGAGCCTCCGCAATTTCCACCCTTACTTCCCTCAGTAACCTGGGATGCATCCCATCCGGACCGGGTGACTTTTCTATTTTGAGTTCTGCCAACCTTTCAAGTACCTCCTCTTTGCTGTTATACCAGACACGTGTACTGAATTTCAAGGGAGCATTTACAATGGGTTATTTCTGAAGCCGATGCTTGTTCTGATGATTGTGTGACCTGTCAGCAAGGTTTAGTTTCACTTTTCTTTCCTAAGGACTCTGCCCCTTTGCTGGCTCATCCTCCCATTGATGTTGACTGCCCACTGCTTTCACAGCCAGCTCTTTGATCTTCATGTTTGAGCCTAGACAGTGTCTGTTGGAAGCCCAGTCAATTGTAGAGGGCAGCACAGTCTAGTGTGATGCCCATATCCCCCGAAATCCAGAGAGGAGTCATTGGATAATGATCAGGATTGGGAACCCTGACTGACTTATCCCCTTGCTCTCTTAGGTGCGTCGAGGACAACTGGAACACTGTTTCTGCAGCTCATGCTGGCATTTACCAAGACAACAAATCGGGAATTGCACTTGGAACTTTTTGGCCTGTATTGCTTAGTACTATACTGGAGGCACCTTTATTCACTAGGCTATTGGGGAAGCCAGCAAACATTCAAAATCCAAGCTTGGCCACACTCAATCACTGCCCATTGATTTACCTGATCTTTTCATAGAACCGTACAGCACAGAAGGAGATCATTCGGTGCATCGTGCCTGTGCTGGCTCTTTGAAGAGTTATTGAACTCGTCTCATTCCCCTCTTCTTTCCTCATAGCCCTGCAAATTTTTCCTTTTCAAGTATTTATCCAGTTCTCTTTTGAAAGTTACTATTGAATCTGCTTCCTCCAACAGCAGTAGAGAAAGAAAGACTTGCATTTATATAGCGTCTCTGGACATCACAAAGCACTTCACAGCCAGTGAAGTACTTTTGACATGTAGTCACTGATGTAATGTAGGAAAACACAACAACCAATTTGGACACCATTAGTTCCCACAATCAGCAACGTGATCATGACCAGATAATCTATTTTAGGTGTTGGTTGAGGGATAAATATTGGCCAGGACGCCAGGGAGAACTCCCCTGCTCTTCTTCAAATTAGTGCCATGGGATCTTTTATGTTCGTTTAAGGGGGCAGAGAGGGCCTCGGTTTAGTGTCGCATCCTGAAGACGGCACTACCAACAGTGCAGCACCCCCTCAGTATTGCACTGAAGTGTCAGCCTAGATTTTATGCTCAAGTCTCTGGAGTGGGGCTTGAACCTACAACCTTCTGACTCAGAGGCCAGAGTGATACCCACTGAGCCACAGTAGGGAGGGGAGAATATGGTGGGTCCCAAGGCCAGGAAGCACATAAGGGGTTTGTCAGGAGGGAAAGTAGGAGTTCGTCAGGCAAACACAACAAGAAGAGGGCTGAAGGGGTGGAGATAGGGTTGCCAACCCTCTCAGATTGTCCTGGAGTGTCCCAGAATTAAAGAACAAGCTCCTGGAGACTCCTGCGAGCAACCCGGCAGAAAAATCAGAAGTGCATTTTCTTCCATTGTTTGGCTCCAGTTGGACTCCATCGTGCCCAGGATGCAATGCAGCCCTGTCGCTCGAACCACATGATTGGTAGAGCTGTTTCTGGGGCGCAAAGGATTGTGAGTATTGTAGCCACCATTTATGACTAATTACGACAAGGATTGACGTGACAGGCAACTAATGGCAGGAGTATGGGACAGGGTGGTTGGAGATGGGAGGACATGTGATGAAACTTTACGGAATACGGTCCAACCAGAGCTGGCAACCCGAGATGGAGAGGAAGTTAGCACCTTTCAATCTGAGGAGGATCAGCTGGTCTTTCAATGTGGTTTGGTATCAGTAGCTTTAATGAGTCCCATTGATGGTGCTGCTGAGCTGTTGGAATTGAAAGACAGGCAGAATTTCCATTTATGACATTTGGCTTAACAGATCTCCTGGCTACAGCGCAGAGAACAAAATCGGGCAAAAGGATCGGACGCCTGTTACAGAAGCCGGCTGATTTATCTGACAGACGGCACCTCCAGCAACGTAGTGCTCCCTCAGCACTGCCGAGATGATGTGCTTGAACACATTGCCCTTCTGATTTCGAGGTGAGAGGTGCTACCACTGAGCCACAGCTGACACTGGGGGCTCAATTTTACCACCCGCTATTGGGTGCGTTTCCCGCGGGGGGGGGCTCCGAAAATCGGAGAATCCCGGCGCGGTACCGGAGCCCGCCCCGAACCCGCGCACTTCCGGGTTCCCCGCTGACGCGCCGGCGTGCGCGCGCAGCCCCCGCTGGTGGGAATCCCGCAGGCAATTAAAGCCAGCGGGATGCCACTTGACAATATTTATTTAGGTATTCCATTACCTGACCTGATTAAGGGACTATTTGGGATTTTATAGCAAACTGGGGCTGTTTCCCACACTGGGGGAAACACTCCCAGCTCGAATGGACGTGTTGCAGCCGTCAGCCTGTGGCAGCTGCAAAGGTCCATTTGACAGGTGGTGGGGGGAGACCCTCACCCATTGCAGGAGGCCACTCCGTCACTTGGGACAAAGTTTGGCCTCCACCACTCTCCTCCTGACAGTCAAAGTCACCAGCCTGCACACGTACCCCGGGGTCCAGAGACATGTACCTACCTTGCGGACCCCCTCAGATGTACATCTTCCGGATGGGGGCCGCCGTAGCTGCAGTCATGACCTCCTCGGAGGGCGAACAGCATCACCAGCCTCGCCATCCACGCCGTCCACCTCTGACACGTGGAGCTCCACAACAGAGTGCTGTGACACATCCACCTGTACAGCAGGAGGGAGGGCAACCGCAGAGAGAGATGAGTCGCAGGGGGCACTACCCTCGCCACAAGGTCCACAGACCGAGGCTCAGCTTCCTGGACCTCTCTGAGCAGCAGTGCACACGGAGGCTCAGAGTCACTCGACGTGTAGTCGTGGACATCTGCAGCCTCCTTCATGCCGAGCTGCTCCCGGCTGGCCCGAGCACCATCTTCTTACCTGTCGCTGTCAAAGTCACCACTGCCCTCAACAACTTCTCCTCCGCATCCTTCCAGGGTGCAACTGGGGACATCGCCGACGTCTCTCAGTTGTCTGCGCAAAAGAGCCCTGCAAATACACCTACACCCACTCTGCAGTGACACAATGGGTGGCATCAGTGGTGGGTCCTCATAGTGATACCCAGGAGCGGGCATTATTGCACAAACCAGACAGGATTCGCGAAGACATGGCAGTAGTGGTGCCAACATAATATATCATGTGAGTTGTTCTGAAATTCAATATAAGTAACACCCATGACAAACCCTCAAACACCCTTGTGCATCCCCTTCATGCTCACGACACGTTTGCCTTACGCTGCCTACTGCACATATGTGATGCATGCCCTGTGGCTGCAGCACAGGTAGTGGCAGGTTGAGTGAGGCTGGCCGTGAAAGAGATGCACGAGAGGGTGAGTATGAGATAGAGCCATGAGATTGTATGAGGATTGGGTTGAGTGGTAGTGGCAGGATGAGTACTGGCGAGGTGAGTAAGAGCAGGTAAGATGAGGATGAGGTTTGAGTGGGTATGAGGGGTGATGTGACAGAGTAGTGTTGGCAGTGCCGAAGGAGATGTGAGGTGGGGGCAGTGATGTGGCAGACGGAGTGTTGGGGAAAGACTACGTGTACTCACTGTGGCTGACCTACTGAGGTCATTGGAGCGCCTCCTGCACTGTATGCAGGTGGGCGATATGTTGGTGGCGCAGGTGACCCCCTCTGCCACCTCGAGCCAGGCCCTCCTGGTGGCAGAGGCAGGCCGCTTCCTCCCGCCCGCCGGGTGGAAGATCTCTGTCCTCCCCCTCCTCCTCACCCCATGTATTGATACCTGGGGTGAGGCATCATTAAACTGGGAGCAGCCTTCCCCCTGGGCTGCTCCATGCAGTCATCATTGCTATTGGTTGCAGCATCTGTCAGTGGAGGACTGCCCCTTTAAATAGAGCTCCTCCAGCTGACAGATCTTACTGCGCATGCGCAGCCCGCCCGACGCGCAGATCAGCAGCGGGGAACCCGGAGGAGCAGGTAAGTGGATCCAATTAGTGGGTTGTCTACTACGATCGCGCGGGAAACCCACTAATTTCACCGGGCGCGTTACCCACGCGCCCGATAGCCCACCCGCCGAGAACCCGCAGCCCTGCTAACATCGGGCCCTGGATGTATATTCAAAACCAATACGAAGAACTTTTATAGTTACATTAGGAAAAAGAGGGTGGTCAAGAGCAGTGTTGGCCCCTTAAAAACTGAAAGTGGGGATATTGTCATTGACAATGGGGAAATGGCGGACATGTTGAACGATTACTTTGCGTCAGTATTTACAGTAGAAAAAGAGAATAGCATGCCGGAAATCCTAAGAAAACTAATATTGAATCGGGGACAGGGACTCAATAAAATTAATATAAGTAAAGCAACAGTAATGAAGAAAATAATAGCACTAAAGAGTGACAAATCCCCAGGACCAGATGGTTTCCATCCCAGGGTTTTAAAAGAAGTTGGTGAGCACATTGCAAATGCCCTAACTATAATCTTTCAAGGTTCTCTAGATTCAGGAACTGTCCCTCTAGATTGGAAAATTGCACATGTCACTCCGCTTTTTAAGAAAGGAGAGAGAGGGAAACCAGGGAATTTTAGACCAGTTAGCCGAACATCTGTTGTGGGGATAATGCTGGAGTCTATAATTAAGATAGGGTGACTGAACACCTCGAGAATTTTCAGTTAATCAGAGAGAGTTAGCATGGATTTGTGAAAGGTAGGTCGTGCCTGACAAACCTGATTGAATTTTTTGAAGAGGTAACTAAAGTAGTGGACAGGGGAATGTCAATGGATGTTATTTATATGGACTTCCAGAAGGCATTTGATAAGGTCCCACATAACAGACTGTTAGCTAAGATAGAAGCCCATGGAATCGAGGTAAAAGTACGGACTTGGTTCGGAAGTTGGCTGAGTGAAAGGCGACAGAGAGTAGGGATAATGGGTAGGTACTCACATTGGCAGGATGTGACTAGTGGAGTCCCGCAGGGATCTGTCTTGGGGCCTCAATTATTCACAATATTTATTAACGACTTAGATGAAGGCATAGAAAGTCTCATATCTAAGTTTGCCGATGACACAAAGATTGGTGGCATTGTAAGCAGTGTAGATGAAAACATAAAATTACAAAGCGATATTGATAGATTAGGTGAATGGGCAAAACTGTGGTAAATGGAATTCAATGTAGACAAATGTGAGGTCATCCACTTTGGATCAAAAAAGGATAGAACAGGGTACTTTCTAAATGGTAAAAAGTTAAAAACAGTGGATGTCCAAAGGGACATGGGGGTTCAGGTACATAGATCATTGAAGTGTCATGAACAGGTGCAGAAAATAATCAATAAGCCTAATGGAATGCTGGCCTTTATATCTAGAGGACTCGAGTACAAGGGGGCAGAAGTTATGCTGCAGCTATACAAAACCCTGGTTAGACCGCACCTGGAGTACTGTGAGCAGTTCTGGGCACCGCACCTTCGGAAGGACATATTGGCCTTGGAGGGAATGCAGCGTAGGTTTACTAGAATGATACCCGGACTTCAAGGGTTAAGTTACGAGGAGAGATTACACAAATTGGGGTTGTATTCTCTCGAGCTTAGAAGGTTAAGGGGTGATCTGATCGAAGTTTATAAGATATTAAGGGGAACGGATAGGTTGGATAGAGAGAAACTATTTCCACTGGTTGGGGATTCTAGGAGTAGGGGGCACAGTCTAAAAATTAGAGCCAGACCTTTCAGGAGTGAGATTAGAAAACATTTCTACACACAAAGGGTTGTAGAAGTTTGGAACTCTCTTCCGCAAACAGCAATTGATACTAGCTCAATTGCTAAATTTAAATGTGAGATAGATAGCTTTTTGGCAACCAAAGGTATTAAGGGATATGGGCCAAAGGCAGGTATATGGAGTTAGATCACAGATCAGCCATGATCTTATCAAATGACGGAGCAGGCACGAGGGGCTGAATGGCCTACTCCTGTTCCTATGTTCCTATGTTCCTATTCATGTACTTGGAAAACAAGAGAATCCCTGATACATATCCTTGGGGCAGATCAAACGTTGCCCATTTGAGTAACACCCATTTATTCCTACTCTTCATTTTGTATCTTTCAGCCATCCTCTATCCACTTTTAATACCATGAGTTTTAATCTTCACAACAAGTCTCTTTATATGGCATTTATCAAATGCTTTTTGAAGGTTCAAAAATATATAACAACTGTGTTCCCTTTGTTTCTATGCTTGATAATTTCCTAGAAGAATTCCATTAAAGTAGCTCAAGCATGATCTGCCCTTCACTAATCCATATTGATTATCCTTGATTTGCCCGTAGGAACATCGGGATTGTTGGACAAAAAAAGGCCAGGGTGCATCTCGTTCGCCATCTACCACCCTGGTCGTCGCATGATACAACAATGATGGATTTGTTGACTAATCATTGCCATCAATCTCCATCGATTAGTCTACAACAGACCCAGACATGAGGTGAGGAAAACCCCCAGTGGTGGAGAGCTTTGGAAACCAGAGGTCTAAAGTCACCTGTTCCTCCCGAGCCTGTTACACTCACCATACGTCATGTCTCAAATTACTCGTATACTGTTACATCGAGTTACATCGAAACTACCGCACAGAAACAGGCCATTCAGCCCAACGGGTCAATGCTCGCATTTATGCTCCACATGAGCCTCCTCCCTCCCTGCTTCATCCAACTCCATCAGCATACACTTCTATTCCTTTCTCCCTCACATGATAATCGAGTTTCCCCTTAAATGCATCTATGTTATTCGCCTCAACTACTCCTTATGGCAGCGAGTTCCACATTCTCACCACTCTCTGGGTAAAGAAGTTTCTCCTGAATTCCCTATCTGATTCATTAGCGACTATCTTATATTTATGGCCCCTAGTGGCTTCCCCACAAGTGGAAACATTTTCTCTTTCGTCTACCCTATCAAACCCTTTCATAATCTTAAAGACTTCTGTCAGGTCACCCCTCAGCCTTCTCTTTTCTAGAGAAAAAAAGCCCCAGCCTGTTCAGCCTTTCCTGATAATTATATCCTCTCAGTTCTGGTATCATCCTTGTGAATCTTTTTGCACCCTCTCCACTGCCTCTATATCCTTTCTATAATATGGAGACCAGAACTGTGCACAGTACCCCAAGTGTGGTCTAACCAAGGTTCTATACAAGTTAAAAATAACTTCTCTGCTTTTCTATCCCTCTAGAAATGAACCCCAGTGTTTGGTTTGCCTTTTTTATGGCCTTATTAACCTGTGTCGCTACTTTTAGTGATTTGTGTATCTGTTCCCCCAGATCCCTCTGCTCCTCGACCCCATTCAGACTCTTATTATCCAAGCAGTGTGAGGCCTCCTTATTCTTCCAAACAAAATGCTCCACCTCACACTTATCTATATTGAAATTCATTTGCCAATTACACGCCCATTCTGCAAGTTTATTAATGTCTTCTTGTATTTTGACGCATTCTTCCTTTATATTAACTACACCCCCCAATTTGGTACTTCCGATTCCCAAATCCAAATTGTTAATATAAATTGTGAATAGCAGTCGTCCCAGCACCGATCCCTGTGGAACACCACTTCCCACCTTTTGCCAGCCTGAGTAGCCAACCTTAACCCCCTATTCTCTGTTTTCTGTTTTGTAGTCAACTTGCTATCCATCCTGCTACCTGTCCCCTGACTCCACACGCTTTGACCTTAGTCATGAGTCTACATGTGGTAACTTATCGAAGGCTTTTTGAAAATCCAAATATATTACATCTACTACGTTACC
This sequence comes from Heptranchias perlo, assembly GCF_035084215.1. NCBI lineage: Eukaryota > Metazoa > Chordata > Chondrichthyes > Hexanchiformes > Hexanchidae > Heptranchias > Heptranchias perlo. The sequence continues at coordinate 3,978,488 of NC_090331.1, forward strand.
CTTGTCTACTCTTTCTGATACTTCTTCAAAGAATTCAATAAGTTTGGTCAAGCATGACCTTCCCTCCTGAAATCCGTGCTGACTATTCTTTATTATATTTTCAGTTTCTAGATGTTTTTCTATTACATCTTTGAGTAAAGATTCCATTATCTTTCCTACCACCGACGTTAAGCTAATTGGTCTATAGTTCCCTGGACTTGTTCTATCTCCCTTTTTAAATAAAGGAATCACATTATCTGTCCACCAGTCCTCTGGCACTATTCCCTATTCTAATGAATTTTTATATATATGTAACAGTGCCTCTGCTATCTCTTCCCTAACTTCTTTTAATATTCAGGCTTGCAATCCACCCGGACCAGGGGTTTTATCCTCTCGAAGTTTGATTAGTTTATCAATTATCTCTCCCCTTTCTATCGTAAATGTTTTTATATCTTTTTTGATCTCTTCTTCCAATGTCCTGCCCACCACGTTAGTCTCCCTGGTAAATACTGAGGCAAAGTAATTATTAAATATTTCTGCCATTTCACTGTCATTACCTGTGAGTTTATCATGTGTTTCCTTTAGTGGCCCTCTCCCTAACCTGATTTTTCTTTTGTTATTTATGTGTCTGTAGAATACTTTACTGTTTCTTTTTTTATTCCTTGATAATTTAATTTCATAGCTCCTCTTTGCTTTCCTAATTGTTTTTTTGTCTTCTCTCCTAACCTCTTCATATTCCCTTCTGTCATCCTCTCCTTTATTGTCTGTGTACGTAGTGAATGCCTTTTTCTTTAGTTTCAATTTTACCCTTATCTCTTTATTCATCCATGGTGTTTCATTATTGGCTGGTTTGTTCTTGCTTTTTAGAGGAATATATTTCTCCTGGACTCTACTGATCACCGTTTTAAATATTTCCCACTGCTGTTCGAACTCTTTGTCAATTTTTTTCCAGTTTACCTTCCCTAGTTCCGCTCTCATCCCCTCAAAAAAAATTTTTTCCAATCTATTACTTTAGTCTTGGTCTTATTTATGTTTTTCTCAATCATTATTTTAAAACTTATTATGTTATGATCGCTATTGCCTAGATGTTCTCCTACGTTTACTTCTCTTATCTACTCTGGTTCATTTCCCATTACTAGATCCAGCAGTGATTTCTCTCTTGTTGGGCTTCTCACATACTGGATAAGAAAGGAGTCCTCTGCACACTGTAAAAACTCCATTCCCTTTTCCCCTTTCCTTATCTCTTCTTGCCAGTTTATTTGGGGGTAGTTGATTCTGTATTCCAAAATGTTATTTTCTTATAGAAATCTATTTAATTTGTATTTGATTGAATCAGTATTAACTGCATCCACCACCTCCCCCGAGAGCCTGTTCCATTGATTGACCACTCACTCGCTGAATTATTGTTTTCACAGATTAGTTTTGAGTTTACCCTCCTTAATTTATTTACCTTTCTAAGTGTTCACTAACCATCTCCCTCTTTATCACCTAAAGCAGTTTTCCTACTACTGATGTGAGGCTCACTAGTCTGTATTTACCTGGCTTATCCCTTTCCCCTTGATTGATAAGGGCTGTAATATTCACCACCCTCCAGTTCTTTGATTCCTGTTTTTAAAGAATTTTAGAAAACTGTTGTTAGTGCTATATTTTTCAATCTTTTTACTCTAGATATATTTTTGGTTTCTGTATCTCAAACTACTATTGAAGGTGAGCCCTCACTCTCTTAGTACTTCGCACTTGTCCTATCTCGGTAGGTTGGATGGTCCACCCAGGATAATGCACTGAAATCCCTTCTTTAGCTGTGGGTTCTTCCCCATACCTCTACAGACTCTTGCATCTTGGAGAAGCAGCAGAATGATACCACACTAGACCTCGCTTTAGGCTTTAACTGTCAAACCAATTTATTAACCAGTGAAACAAGTGAATCGATTACAGTAATATATGTTTGCATGAGAAAAATAATAACTGGAATGCAATTTCTATACTAAAGTATATATTAAAAGTAACTTTTGTACACATTGTTGATCATTTTCTAATTACATAGAACGTACAGCACAGAAACAGGCCATTTGGCCCAACAGGTCCATGCTGATGTTGGGGAATATCTGACCAGCTAATACTTTCAGACAGATTCATTTCAAAGGTTGCTGAGAACCTGTGCCTGTATGAAAGTCCCAGACTGACTCATTTGAAAAAGGGCCAGGTAGAATTTGCATGATTGTCTGTTCAATTCAAAAACTGAAAAAAATTGCACAGCATGTTTGTGTTTGAACTGTGCGGCTTGGCTCCTCCCTCAAGCAAACTGTTTGGCGACTACCGCCAAGTCCTTGCAATATTGTATCGAGTTAGACTGGGACTGATTTATTTGAATGCAGCTCATTTTTAACTCCTTATGTGCAATAACTGAATTAAAGGAGCTAAAACTAGAAAAATGCTTCATTATTGTCATAATTGGTACCTTTGCTATTTCATTACTAATGCCCCTCAGTATTCTGGGTATAAACTATTCATGCCTGCTGGTCTTGTCAACTTTATTAATCTTCATTAACTGTTTCAATATTTCTTCATTTTTAATATTTCTATGTATTTATTGTTTCTCCGTGCCTTCCTCTTGTACTCTGCAGTCCCATTCCTTTATATACCATTGGTGAAATACTTCTTTATCATCTTTGATGTTTCTTTACTCTTTGTTACAAGATTGCTTTCTTTCTCCTTTTGTTTTTTTACCCTTTATTCAACTATTCTTTTGTTTTTATTCTACTTTTAAAAAATGTTGCTACTTGAACACAAAATCCAGGCTGATACTCCAGTGCAGTGCTGAGGGAGTGCTGCACTGTCAGAGGTGCCGTCTTTCGGATGAGATGTTAAACTGAGGCACCATCTGCCCTCTCAGGTGGACGTAAAAGATCCCATGGAGGAGAGCAGGGGAGTTCTCCCCAGTGTCCTGGCCAACATTTATTTGTCAACCAACATCACCACAAAATAGATGATCTGGTCATTGTCACATTGCTGTTTGTGGGATCTTGCTGTGCGCAAAATTAGCTGCGGCGTTTCCTACGTTACAACAGTGACTACACTTCAAAAAGCACTTCATTGGCTGTAAAGCACTTTGGGACATCCTGAGGTCATGAAAGGCGCTATAGAAATGTAAGTCTTTCTTTTTTTCTTCTTTCTATTACTCTCTGGTGGACTAGCAACTTTTTTCACACTCTCTCTTAATCTTTCGAATGTTTTTTTTCTTCTCTGCTTTTGTTTGTATTTATTCCTTTCACTATTTGCGCTAGATATTTTCTCAGGTTTAGTGTCACCAGCCATTTCTGTAAGTGGACCTCACGCCCCTTACAATCTAGAGTATACCCTTTTCTACTTAATACTTAGATAAACTAAGCTCAGGGATCACAACAAGGAACCCTTACTCGATACACAGGCAACTAGAAATTATCACATACAACCATTCTTACCAGACAGAGCCTCAGGCGTAAGTCAGGGCAGCTAAGGACGGGCAATAAATAAGGCCTTGCCAGTGTTGCATACATCCCAAAAACAAATTTTAAAAATGTGTTGAGTGAGCTGTAAGCTGCTTAATAGAAAAGCAGGAGTTTATTTCATAATGTAAAAGATTATCTCAGTCAGCTAATAGAGAGAAACATTAAAGAAACAAAGAATATGTGAATAGTTGAGACAGCAGCTGACCCAAGGAAAACGGCGAGAAATTGGGACAAATTAATAATACAAAAAGTCTGCAGATCAGGTCTGGAATTAAAACAAAATGGCCCTTAATAGAATTTGAGCTGTGCACTTGCAATGTTTATAGGCTGCAAGGATTAGTGGCCCCCTATTTACATGCTTCATGAACAGGGAGTGTGTTGAAATGTTATTTATGAGCTGTCCTCCTGGTATATAGTTCTTCATTGTGCTGACGAGACCATCAGTCCACACACTGCAGTCTCAGTGACACTTAGACCCGGGTTGGAAAATTGGTTCCCAGTCATTATTCTGAGAATGGTATGAACGAAGAAATGTCCAAAACAGTTCCATAGTTGTGTCCAATGCAATTCCACTACATTCAGGGGTGAAACTGCGAAGCAAATGAATATTCTGTGACTGAATAATACGGGTATCATTTGGAAGCAACAAAGCAGAGTCTGTGCTCAGAATTTTAGCAATCAGAACAGTATGGGGTTGATAATGCAACGGTGGGCACCTCATTATGGGGGAGGGAACTCAAAACTCAAGGACCACACTGAAAGAACTCAATCTTTATTTTCTGACCAACACATTTTACCATCCAGTAACTGCTTATTTACTGTGTTCAGACCTGTAACTTACACAGCACTGTTAATCAATCAATTAGGTCTTAAATAGCTCATTCCTTTCATTTATTAATATTTTTAATCTGGCATCTTACTGATTGGTTGAACTATCTCTAACACAAGCAGTCTACATTGTGGTTGAAGTAAGTCTAGATACAGAGGAGGACGATGCAGATCTCCCGTACTGTGACTCTGCACTTTGTTTGATGATTCCTTTCTTGACCAAGAGTTTGACCAGGTTCCTCCTGAATTTCACCCCGATGAATGCGTATAAGATTGGGTTAATGCAGCTGTGCAGGAATCCCAAACTTTGGGTTGCAAACTGAGCCCTGTCGATATGAGTGCGCATGTCACAAGTCTCATCAATGAATTTGCTCCTCATCAGCGTGTCGACGAACACAGTAATATTGTGCGGCAGCCAACAAATGAGAAAAGCCAGCACTACTGCTATGATGACCTTCATGGCTTTCTGTTTCTGGAATCCCTTCGTTTGACACAGTTTCTGGATTGTCACGCTGTAGCAGAAGATCATGACAACCAGAGGGATGAGGAACCCAATAAAGTGTCGCAAAAACCTGGTGATTACTCTCCATGTTTCAGCCGATTCACCGTCGAGTATCTCATAACACATCGTTCTGTTGGAACTGGGTGGTATATATTCGCCCTTGTACAGAATAGGTAAAGATAGAGCAATGGCCAGCACCCAGACAGCAGCACAGACCAGCTTGATTAGAAATGGTCTCTTGTGCTTGTGAGCCTGAGCAGAGTAGACAATGGCCAGATAGCGGTCGATACTGATACAAGCCAGCAACAGAATCCCACTGTAAAAGTTAACTTCCTGTAACAGGCTGATAATCTTGCACATGGCATCACCAAACACCCACCCAGATATGGCATCCACTGCCCAAAAGGGCAAGGTCACGGCAAAGAGGAGATCGGCTACTGCCAGATGAAGCAGGTAGATGTCTGTGGACGAGATTGTGCGTCGATTGTAAAGTATGACAATCATTACGATCATGTTCCCTGTCACAGCGAGGAAACACACCAGGCTATAGACAGCAGCCAGTACAGTGTTGATCGACTCAGTTACAATGGGTGTACAGGGAGACATGTCTGGATCATAATCATACTCTTCCATATCGGTATAATTTTCAAGCAGGTCGGCGAGGTCATCCAAATTGTTAAATTTCAGCATTTGAGCCTCCATTTTCTGAAAACAAACAGAAAGTATATCAAAGAATGAGAATAAAGCCAAATTATGATACCAGACCAGTGCTATTAGACGAGGCATGTACTCTGAATATTGAGGGAGCATTTACAGTGGATTATTTCTGGCACTTATAACTGGCTTTCCAAGGATATAAAAAGCATCTTTGGTGTAAAGCATATACACATTATCAATAATACTGTGTGAATCTTGTAAAATAAAGTACCATTGTCTTCCCCACTCTTGCAACAATACTGGGGATTTCGCACCTGCTCCACTTCCCAAAGTGTCACGTGACAACTTTGATTAAATGTTGAGCTTGTCAGTGCTGCAAATGACACAACTACTCTCAACAAACAATCCTCTTTCATTTTCAAACTGCTTTACAGGTGTAGGAAATTTGGGTCGTTCCCAGAGATTCGTGGACCGGGACAATAGTTCAGACAAAGAATGCCGCCCTGGAGCAGTGGATTCATTAATCAAAGTGATTATTTATTTAATGGGTCAAAAAGAGCACATAGCGAGCATGGAGCAAGTCACTCAATATGTACGTTACTCTACCCGATAATACAATTGGTGGTTCGCAACATACTTTCTTTAATGATTTAAGAGAAGCAAAGTGAGCAAGGAGCACATACAACCCTCAGTTCCAGTTCAGTAGTAAAGTATCAAAGTTCTGTGTCTTCTCATTAAGGTTTGTCTTGTCACCAAAGTTTAGGAACAAAGTGGGAGGGGGGAAAAAAAATTGGATAGGGCCTATTATTGGGCGGGGGTAGCGCGATCCGCTATTACCCTGCACCCAATGGTCCCTGCGCACGCAGGACGAGACTTTCGTCAGGCCTGAGGACTTACCTGCAATCAACATTCCGAATCAACGTTGAATGAGGATTCCATGCAATTCATACTTTCCATCAACAGGGGGAGCCCCCAATCTCTTAAAGGCAGGCTGTTTCTTAAAAATCTCTTAAAGGTAGCCGGTACCTATTATTTGCTGAAAATAACAGTCTGCTGTCTGCATGGAGTCTGAACGGAGATCAGACATCGTACACGTAAAACACAGATGCAGCTCCCGTCCCTATGTTTGCAAACTGATGAGTTATGTTAAAACATTGAATAAAGGTTGCGCACTACTAAATCCCACATCCTCCAATCTGCTCGCCAGACCTCACCAATCTGTCGTTCTGAGTTTGTTCCAGGCCTGCCAGAGTGCTGATGCACCAGAGGCCTTGGTGCAAGAGGTGGACAGAAGGAGGGACATCCTATATCCACAGGAGGGTGGGAGGGGTGGGTGCAAGTGGCCCTCCAGACATATATCCAAAAGGCAGTGGGAGGCAGTAGGGGATGAAATGAATGCCAGGCGCACAGCATCATGAACATGAATGCAGTACAGGAAGAAGTTCAATGCTTTGACGAGTGGTCAAAGTGTGTGAGGTCAACTGTTAAGTGGCGTCTCCTACCAACTGCACCATGAGCCGCCTCCACTCCTCCACGCACTAAACCCCCCAACACCCACCTACCAACAATCTCTTTCCATCGGAACTCAACTCTTCCAATGAGATGCTTCCTCTCACCCTTACACATTACCACTGTTGCAAGCCGCCTACCCACAACTCACAGGCCACACACACTGGCAGATATTTAACCATGACAGGCACATCACCCAGACACATGTCCTGCTTTCTTGCAGGAGAAGGTGGCAGATATCAGGAGGCAACAAGTGGCAGTGGCATTCAGCCCCTCGAGCATGTTCCGCCATTCAATGAGATCATGGTGGACCTGTGACCTAACTCCATATACCCGCCTTAGCCCCATATCCCTTAATACCCTTAGTTCACCGAAATCTATCAATCTTAGATTTAGAATTCACCACAATTGAGCTAGCATCAACTGCCGTTTGCAGAAGAGCTTCCCAAACTTCTCCCAATCTTTGCGTGTAGAAGCATTTCCTAACTTCACTCCTGCACGTCCTGGCTCTAAATGTTAGGCTATGTCCCCATGTCCTAGTATTCAAGTGTAGGAGACCTCCAAAAACAGTTACAAATGTCTTGGCAGCCAGAAGCAATAATCCAGCCACTAACCTGTAAATCCTGCATAGTCCCTTTAAACAGCGCTGGTGGGGGGTCCTCCAGGCACTCTAAGACACGTTCAGATGGTCGCGGTTAAGATTGTGCATTGAGTTGAGCGTTAAGTCCCAAACTGTGTCTATCAGCATAGCACGCTGATTGTATCCATTTTCTCCCTACTTTACATGATTCCAGCGTTCGTTATCTGCGCCTGCGCTAACTCCTATACCAAGATAGCATCCAGCGCACGTCACGCTGGAAACGAGCGTGCGCAGCCAAGATGCCATCTTGGCACTTTGGGAGGCTCCAAAACAACGGGCAGTACACGGCCCAATTTAGCGCCCAAAGTCCTTTTTCAAAGTTCGGAAGCAAAGGTTTTTTGTCAAAGTTCAGAAGCAAAGTTATGGGCCAGAACTTGGTCCGACCGGCTTGGCAAGGCCGTCCGCATATCCTGCAGACAAATACTACGAAGAAACGTACCTCGTGGTCTCCGACCTCCACTTGCTCCCTCTTCAATTTTTTTTTAAGTTGTGGGCTGTGAATTCACAACAGAATCTGTCATGAAGAGAAGTCCCACCCACAAGCAGGAAAGTATAAATCATCCCTTCACAGTTAACGTCTGTATGTTAGTTTAAATAAAAATCTAACATATTATAAAAAGCCAAGCAAATGATTTAATTTAATGAAACTTACAGAGGTTTAAAGTAAATAAAAAAATGGTTTTAATTTTTAAAAGAAAATTTTAATGATCAAAAATATTAAAATAAGAGTACTATGACATTCCACATTTTTAAAATTTAATATTTTGATGTTTCGCAGTCATTAACAGTCATCGCGCTTTTAAAAAGTAATGTAGAGCTGGTATTTTCCAGTACAAAGAGTCATAGAAAATTTACGGCCCAGAAGGAGGCCATTCGGCCCATTGTGTCTGTGCTGCCAGCCGGGCAGATGGGTAAGTTTACGAATGTTTAATGATTTTATTGATTGTTCTGTAGTGTGGCCCTTTAATTCGGACCCGTCAAACCGCCAGCACACCAATGGGATCAAGTTCACGATTTTGATGTGCGCTTTTGTGAGCTTGCCTCCTGGACTCACCGGCGGAGAGAGAGGAGGCCGTTGAGGAACAGCATCCTCGGGTGAACAATTCATGCCCCATTGTTGGAGCAGCTCATTGCAGAAGTTGTGCAACTGTTGATCCTGTAATGTTGACTCTTTAAGCTTCTACAATGTCCTATATTTATATGGTTTTTTTAGCTGACAGGGTGTGCTCCAAGTTACGAGAAGCCCCAATTTGTCCACTTGGCCATCGTAGCATTAAGATGGATGGTTGGTTGGGCCACTCAAGGACTGTGTGGGACTTCTTCCATGTGAAGCCAGGTGCTTTGTCAGTTCTTTGTCCTTTGCATTTTGTTGTGAGCATCGGGAAGCTTCTGTCTTTCGTGCTTATCAGTTGTTATTGAAAACCACAGCTTATTGATCTTTCTGTACTCTGCTGCTTTTACCGTTTTAAACCTATGTTCAAATGTCCAGTTTAAACTGACTGTACTTTGCTGTCTTTGCAGTTGTGAATTTACACTGTCCAAATGTCCAAAGGTGATGTCAAGGGGCAAGTTAACCCTAGCTTTCACATCTACTGTCCAAGTGAATGTCCAAATCCTTAAAGGGACTGGTTAACCCTTTACAGTGAAATGTCCAACAATTCAAAAGAGTAAAATGGGGTCAGACCCAACGTCCAAAATCCTTACTCAGGATCCTATTGGTGCCCAAGAGACATGTAGTGCGCAGATTAGGTCTGCAGCATGTATTTAAGGTCCAGTTGGATTTGCCCCACAGGGTTCTGGCATCCGATAGTATTTGCTAACATGTTTAACAGGATATCCCGTCTTATCCAATTCTCATTGAGTTTGTTCTCATTCTTAAGAGCAGAAAATCCAGTCAGTATTTTCTAAGTGGAAGGAAACTGGTCCATTGAACTGATCTGCTGGGCCTCTTCCTCTTAGTCTGGATCTCTGGAACTTTTGCAATCGACTTACTGACACAAAAGAGTGCTGGCGTAGTGAGGGATATTTTGTTTTTAGCCTCTGACCTATTGTTCCTCAATCTATATTTGCCAATGTTTCCGTGGGGCCTCCGAAGACTGAAGAATGCGCCCAGTATGCATTTCACAGACTAAGGTAATCGATCCCAGAGGGGGGTGATTGCCTGATGCCTTTGAGGCAAAATGGCTCCTTTTGGAACCAGAGACTTTGCAGCCACTTTTTTTAAATCATTGATGCAGAAGGGCCTGGGGTCACCTCAGGTATAGTGGCTGAGCTGCTCTGCCTTTCAAGGCTGGAGGCCAAGCACTGCTGAATCACCCTTCCATGCCTCAGCAGCCCACCACGACTGCGCTAATGGCCTCTCGCTGTAATTTGGAATAGGTTGGCAGCCACATATCGGGGCAATTTGGAGTTCCACTCTGCTTCTCTTCCACTCCCCCCCCCCCCCTAATGAGACCAAAAGGTGTCACTCAGAAATTCATGAACTTAATTTCATCAATGAGTCTTCCTGTGCAGCAACTTACCAAAAACCTTTTGAAAATCCATGCACACAACATCCACTGCACCTTCTTTACCAACACACTCTGGAATTTCCTCACAGAACTCGATTAAATTACTCAGATCTGACTTGCACTTTTACAAATTCGTGCTGGCTGCTCTTAATTAAGCTACTTCTTTCTAAGAGAGTGTTCATTTTGTCCCATATTACGGCCTCTAACTGGAACTTCCATTGTGCTGGAATGTGGCAGCTGAGAACTTCTTCCCTTGTGTTGGAGATGAGGGTGCAGCTTTTTTAAATTACTGTCAGTGCTGATCCTCTTGTGACCACTCCTACAGGCAGCTCACTGTGTGGACGGGAATTCATGAGACGTACACTCAACCTGCACGAGGACTGTGCGGTGGTCACTCCTACCAACACTGTCATGGACAGATGCATTTGCGACAGGTAGATTGGCGAGGACGAGGTCAAGTAAGTTTTTCCCTCGTGTTGGTTCACTCACCACCTGCTGCAAGGCCCAGTCTGGCAGCTATGTCCTTCAGGACTCGGCCAACTCGGTCAGTAGTGGTGCTACCGAGCCACTCTTTGTGATGGATATTGAAGTCCCCCACCCAGAGTACATTCTGTGCCCTTGCTACCCTCAAGTGGTGTTCAACATGGAGGAGGTCTGAAGGTGGTAATCAGCAGGAGGTTTCCTTGCCCATGTTTGACCTGATGCCATGAGATTTCATGGGGTCCAGAGTCAATGTTGAGGACTCCCAGGGCCACTCCCCCCTGACTGTATATCACTGTACCGCCACCTCTGGTGGGTCTGTCCTGCTGGTGGGACAGGACATACCCAGGGATGGTGATGGAAGAGTCTGGGACGTTGGCTGAAAGGTATGATTCTGTGAGTATGGCTATGTCAGGCTGTTGCTTGACTAGTCTGTGGGACAGCTCTCCCAATTTTGGCACAAGTCCCCAGATGTTAGTGAGGAGGACTTTGCAGGGTCGACTGGGCTTGGTTTGCCTTTGTTGTGTCCGGTGCCTAGTGGTCTGTCCGGGTTTTATTCTTATTGCGACTTTTTTAAGCGAGATTTTACAACTGAGTGTCTTGCTAGGCCATTTCAGAGGGCGATTAAGAATCAACCACATTGCTGTGGGTCTGGAGTCACATATAGGCCAGACCGGGTAAGGACGGCAGGTTTCCTTCGCTAAAGGACATTAGTGAACCAGATGGGTTTTTACGACAATCATGGCCACCTTTGCTGATACTAGTTTTTTTTTAATTCCAGATTTTATTTAATTAATTGAATTTAAATTCCTCAGCTACTGTGGTGGGATTTGAACTCATGACTCTGGATTATTAGTCTGGACCTCTGGATTACTAGTCCAGTAAAATAACCACTATGCTACCATACCCTGTCATCTCCAGAATGATCTCACCAACCAAACACATCTTCCACTCCCCTCCTCTCCTCACTTTCCAGTGGAACAGTTCCCTCTGAAACGCCTTGGCTCAGTCCCTCCTGCACAACTTCCATCTTGAAACTCCATGATGCTCCGATCGTTCATCAACAGAGGGCAGCACATAAATAAATTTCCATGTTTGTCAATATTCACAGGAAGCCTCTTTCATGTTTCGTGCAAAAACTTCTGAAAAGACCGCCAAAGAATTCAATAAAACTACGTACCTTCCCAAGGGGTTTTCGGTGTTTCGGGTCTGTAAGCTGAGTGATTTTTTTGACCAGAGTGGAAGGAACAAACAGGAGGGCAGCTCAGCAGCTGTTGCAATCTTCAATAACACAGCAGAGTGAGAGGGCTATCCAGTGTGTGTCCTGTCAAACATGACAGTGAAGGGTGTTGCAATATATTAAGTAATTTAAAGAGTTCACTTCCTTTGAGGTGCTCCCTGATGGACCTAGTCGATGACATTGCCGGAGCAGTTCCCAGATGAGCATCAAGGCCTGAGGTGGTTGTCTCCATAGAGCAGAGGATAGGAATTAAATCTTCAAATACTCCCATAAGTAACTGGAATATTCCTTTTCTCACCCCGTGTCCTGTACAGACCATCTCCCGGTTTCTCCATCGAATCTCCTCTGGTGATCCCACCTTCCGCACCAGAGCTTTTGAAATGTTCCCCTTTCAGCTCAGCGGAAGGCCTTTAAGTGGATCGGTCCCATTTCTGGTGCTTCTGCCCTGACGTCCTCCCCATCCTCTCACAGAGAGCCCCCCAGCCTCCACATTCACCACATCATCTTCTGCCATTTCCATCAACTCCAAAATGATCCCACCAATCAAACACATCTTCCACTCGCCTCCCCTCCTCACTTTCCAGTGGAAACGTTCCCTCTGAAACACCCTGGTTCTTATGCCTTCAAAAGTGAATAAAATCCAAATAGTTCTGTTAGAATATCACACCAAAGAAGTCCAAATATGACTCCTGTCAGAGGTCTCTGATACACCCTGTTACTCCCTTCAGACACTTTTTTTTATTGTGCTCAATCCAAAAGTCAGGTTCCACAGGAAAGCACACATCATATGAAGGTGAAACTCATGAATATCTCAGTGTCAACTCCTGTATGTGTGTGAAAGTGAGATATTCAGAAAGCTTCCCAGAAGCCAGACAACTGGGCAAATGAATGATCCATGACATTATTCCTCGTTCTTTGTCTGCCAAATTTCTCTCCTCCTTGACCAACTGACATTGCCCATGTGTGAGCCTAGACACAGAGGGTCCTGGCACCCTAAGCCCCTGTGCTCCAATTAGTGGAGAGCAGCAAGAGACAGCTCACTGAGCACAAGTAATAATTTGTTCAAACTTTTTCATTTCTTATTTTACAGTCTGGAACATAGGAACAGGAGGAGGCCGTTCATCCCATCGAGCCTGTTCTGCCATTCAATTAGATCATGGCTGATCTGTATCTTAATTCCAGTTAACCGCCTTGGTTCTGTAATCCTTAATCCCCTCACCCAACAAAAATCGATCGATCTCAGTTTTGAAATTTTCAATTGACCCCCAGCCTCAACATCTTTTGGGGGAGAGAGTTCCAGATTTCCACTCCCCTTTGTGTGAAGAAATGCTTCCTGACATCACCCCTGAACGGCCTGGCTCTAATTTTAAGGTTCTGCCCCCTTGTTCTGGACTCCCCCCACCAGAGGAAATAGTTTCTCTCTATCGACCCTATCAAATCCTTTAATCATCTTAAACACCTCGATTAGATCACCCCTTAGTCTCCTGTACTCGAGGGAATACAAGCCTAGTCTGTGCAACATGTCCTCATAATTTAACCCTTTTAGCCCCGGTATCATTCTGGTGAATCTGTGCTGCCCCCCCTCCAAGGCCAATATATCCTTCCTGAGGTGCGGTGCCCAGAACTGAACCCAGTCTCCAGATGTGGTCTAACCAGAGCTCCGTACAACTGGAACATAACTTCCTCCCCTTTGTATTTTACTAATCTTGTATGATGATGGCCATCCCAGCTATCTCAGTATTATTATTGTAAAATATGGGGATCTTGCACAACTAACACAGAGAGACACATTGGAGTCAATATTTAGTCTAACCCCTCCCCTCGCCTTTGACTGGGAGCCGAGAGCCTGTACCAAGCCTTCTGTACACCTGTCCACACCTCACTACACCTGTGGAGGGAAAACCTGATTGTCCAGTGATTCTTGAACCTGGACAATAGTCAATCAAAGAACATTACACTCACGGTAGTTTTGTTAATCAAAAGCGATTATTTAATGATGTTATAATTTATAAAAGCATGAAGCAAATCAAGCCATGCAAACAATCTTATTCTACCTGTTATATACTTTGCAATGTGATAATTTAATGACTTAAACATCAGATAAAACAAGCAATACAAACAGCCTTAAAAACAAGGGTTTTTGCATCACAGCAGTTAGAGTGATCAGCTCCACAGTGCTTGAGGTCTCTTTCTTCTGTTGTTGGACGTCCTTCCTGTGGGCAAAGCTTTCTTTCAAGCCCTCCAACTGCAATGCCTGTTTTTGTCGCAATGTCTTCTTTCTATGTTGTTTTTGACCAGTGGGACGTAGGATTGGGAAAAGTGTCATTTTTGTCCAGTCATTCCCCTGTTGCTAGGCGTCTACCATTACCATTCCTCAATGATGGACAGTTAAAATCAATCAAAGCCTGGTGTAATTATCTCAGACCATTGGAATGCGTAGGCCCTTCTTATCGATACACAGACTCTTTTTATAGCCTTGGTGTCTCTGATTCCAAATCCTTCAAAGATTTCTTAATTACTTCTTCCCTTTTTTATCAGTTATTTTCACAAGCCAAAGGCCTGTTAGAAACTTCTGACAGCTCTTCCAATTTCTGCAGTTGCTGTATTTGCAGTTTTCAAATGTAACGTTTAAAAAGGGGCCCAGTGAACCCTATCCTTCGAATATAACACTGTTCAAGGGGTTTTATCCCCATACCTGTATTTAGTGACAATTTGTCACATTCCCCAGCAAGATATTTGGCTGGAAACTGGGTCAGGTTGTACAGGCACAGCTGCAGGTCCAAGAGGGAATGGCCACTGCCTGTGGTCTCTTCTGACCATTTACCTTTTCAAGCGGACCAAGGTTCTGGATTATTGGCAGCGTTCTCGCCTCTGAGTCAGACGGTGCGAACACCACTCCAGACGGTCCCGGGGAGGGGAGACTGGAGCTCCAGACCGTCCCGGGGAGGGGAGACCGGAGCTCCAGACGGTCCCGGGTAGGGGAGACCGGAGCTCCAGACAGTCCCGGCGAGGGGAGACCGGAGCTCCAGACAGTCCCGGTGAGGGGAGACCGGAGCTCCAGACAGTCCCGGAGAGTGGAGACTGGAGCTCCAGACAGTCCCGGAGAGTGGAGACTGGAGCTCCAGACAGTCCCGGGGAGTGGAGACCGGAGCTCCAGACAGTCCCGGGGAGTGGAGACTGGAGCTCCAGACAGTCCCGGGGAGGGGAGACCGGAGCTCCAGACAGTCCCGGGGAGGGGAGACCGGAGCTCCAGACAGTCCCGGGGAGGGGAGACCGGAACTCCAGACAGTCCCGGGGAGGGGAGACCGGAGCTCCAGACAGTCCCGGGGAGGGGAGACCGGAGCTCCAGACAGTCCCAGTGAATGGAGACCGGAGCCCCAGACAGTCCCGGTGAATGGAGACCGGAGCTCCAGACAGTCCCGGGGAGTAGAGACTGGAAATCTGACCTGACATCCAGCAGGAGACCCGTGTCCGGTGGGTGTGGGTGGCCCCCCACCCTCATCGCATGGGTTGTGGGAGCCCAGAAAACCATCCTGCTGGATAGAACTAACCCCCCAATGGATGGCAACAGCCAATGGAAGGAGGATTCACATCACAGTCTGTCAGATTGTTAATCAGCCTTGAATCCTGACTTTAATATCAACCTCCAATCCTGCTTTTTATTTAATTCGTTCACGGGATGTGGGCGTCGCTGGCGAGGTCGGCATTTATTGCCCATCCCTAATTGCCCTTGAGAAGGTGGTGGTGAGCCGCCTTCTTGAACCGCTGCAGTCCGTGTGGTGAAGGTTCTCCCACAGTGCTGTTAGGGAGGGAGTTCCAGTATTTTGACCCAGCGACGATGAAGGAACGGCGATATATTTCCAAGTCGGGATGGTGTGTGACTTGGAGGGGAACGTGCAGGTGGTGTTGTTCCCATGTGCCTGCTGCCCTTGTCCTTCTAGGTGGTAGAGGTCGCGGGTTTGGGAGGTGCTGTCGAAGAAGCCTTGGCGAGTTGCTGCAGCCACGGTGCGCCGGTGGTGAAGGGAGTGAATGTTTAGGGTGGTGGATGGGGTGCCAATCAAGCGGGCTGCTTTGTGCTGAATGGTGTCGAGCTTCTTGAGTGTTGTTGGAGCTGCACTCATCCAGGCAAGTGGAGAGTATTCCATCACACTCCTGACTTGTGCCTTGTAGATGGTGGAAAGGCTTTGGGGAGTCAGGAGGTGAGACACTCGCCGCAGAATACCCAGCCTCTGACCTGCTCTCATAGCCACAGTATTTAAATGGCTGGTCCAGTTAAGTTTCTGGTCAACGGTGACCCCCAGAATGTTGATGGTGGGGGATTCGGCGATGGTAATGCCGTTGAATGTCAAGGGGAGGTGGTTAGACTCTCTCTTGTTGGAGATGGTCATTGCCTTGCACTTATCTGGCGCGAATGTTACTTGCCACTTATGAGCCCAAGCATGGATGTTGTCCAGGTCTTGCTGCATGCGGGCTCGGACTGCTTCATTATCTGAGGGGTTGCGAATGGAACTGAACACTGTGCAATCATCAGCGAACATCCCCATTTCTGACCTTATGATGGAGGGAAGGTCATTGATGAAGCAGCTGAAGATGGTTGGGCCTAGGACACTGCCCTGAGGAATTCCTGCAGCAATATCCTGGGGCTGAGATGATTGGCCTCCAACAACCACTACCATCTTCCATTGTGCTAGGTATGACTCCCGCCACTGGAGAGTTTTCCTCCTGATTCCCATTGACTTCAATTTTACTAGGGCCCCTTGGTGCCACACTCGGTCAAATGCTGCCTTGATGTCAAGGGCAGTCACTCTCACCTCACCTCTGGAGTTCAGCTCTTTTGTCCATGTTTGGACCAAGGCTGTAATGAGGTATGGAGCCGAGTGGCCGTGGCGGAACCCAAACTGAGCATCGGTGAGCAGGTTATTGGTGAGTGAGTGCCGCTTGATAGCACTGTCGACGACACCTTCCATCACTTTGCTGATGATCGAGAGTAGACTGATGGGGCGGTAATTGGCCGGATTGGATTTGTCCTGCTTTTTGTGGACAGGACATACCTGGGCAATTTTCCACATTGTCGGGTGGATGCCAGTGTTGTAGCTGTACTGGAACAGCTTGGCTGGAGGCGCAGCTAGTTCTGGAGCACAAGTCTTCAGCACTACAGCTGGGATGTTGTCGGGGCCCATAGCCTTTGCTGTATCCAGTGCACTCAGCCGTTTCTTGATATCACATGGAAAGAATTGAATTGGCTGAAGACTGGCTTCTGTGATGGTGGGGATATCGGGAGGAGGCCGAGATGAATCATCCACTCGGCATTTCTGGCTGAAGATGGTTGCAAACGCTTCAGCCTTGTCTTTTGCACTCACGTGCTGAACTCCGCCATCATTGAGGATGGGGATGTTAACAGAGCCTCCTCCTCCCGTTAGTTATTTAATTGTCCACCACCATTCACGACTGGATGTGGCAGGACTGCAGAGCTTTGATCTGATCCGTTGGTTGTGGAATCGCTTAGCTCTGTCTATAGCATGTTGCTTCCGCTGTTTAGCATGCATGTAGTCCTGAGTTGTAGCTTCACCAGGTTGACATCTCATTTTAAGGTACGCCTGGTGCTGCTCCTGGCATGCTCTTCTACACTCCTCATTGAACCAGGGTTGATCCCCTGGCTTGTTGGTAATGGTAGAGTGAGGAATATGCCGGGCCATGAGGTTACAGATTGTGCTGGAATACAATTCTGCTGCTGCTGATGGCCCACAGCACCTCATGGATGCCCAGTTTTGAGCTGTTAGATCTGTTCTGAATCTATCCCATTTAGCACGGTGGTAGTGCCACACAACACGTTGGATGGTGTCCTCAGTGCGAATACGGGACTTTGTCTCCACGAGGACTGTGCGGTGGTCACTCCTACCAATACTGTCATGGACAGATGCATTTGCGACAGGTAGATTGGTGAGGACGAGGTCAAATAAATTTTTCCCTCGTGTTGGTTCGCTCACCACCTGCTGCACGCCCAGTACTGGCAGCTATGTCCTTCAGGACTCGGCCAGCTCGGTCAGTGGTGGTGCTACCGAGCCACTCTTGGTGATGGACATTGAAGTCCCCCACCCAGAGTACATTTTGTGCCCTTGCTACCCTCAGTGCTTCATCCAAGTGGTGTTCAACATGGAGGAGGACTGATTCATCAGCTGAGGGAGGACGGTAGGTGGTAATCAGCAGGAGGTTTCCTTGCCCATGTTTGACCTGATGCCATGAGATTTCATGCGGTCCAGAGTCAATGTTGAGGACTCCCAGGGCCACTCCCTCCTGACTGTATATCACTGTACCGCCACCTCTGGTGGGTCTGTCCTGCCGGTGGGACAGGACATACCCAGGAATGGTGATGGAAGAGTCTGGGACGTTGGCTGAAAGGTATGATTCTGTGAGTATGGCTATGTCAGGCTGTTGCTTGACTAGTCTGTGGGACAGCTCTCCCAATTTTGGCACAAGTCCCCAGATGTTAGTGAGGAGGACTTTGCAGGGTCGACTGGGCTTGGTTTGCCTTCGTCATGTCTGGTGCCTCGTGGTCCGTCCGGATTTATTCTTATTGTGACTTTTTTTAAGCGAGATTTTACAACTGAGTGTCTTGCTCGGCCATTTCAGAGGGCGATTAAGAATCAACCACATTGCTGTGGGTCTGGAGTCACGTGTTGGCCAGACCGGGTAAGGACGGCAGGCTTCCTTCCCTAAAGGACATTAGTGAATCAGATGGGTTTTTATGACAATCCAGTCGTGTCATGGCCATCATTACTGACACTAGTATTTTAATTCCAGATTTTTTTTTAATTAATTAAATCTTTAATTAATTGAATTTAAATTCCCCAGTTACCATGGCGGGATTTGAACTCGTGACTCTGGATTACTGGTCCAATAATATAACCACTATGCTACTGTACCCTGCTGGTATCCCTTTAATATCTATCTCCAATCCTGCTGTTATCCCTTTAATATCTACCTCCAGTCCTGCTGGTATCCCTTTAATATCTACCTCCAGTCCTGCTGGTATCCCTTTAATATCTATCTCCAGTCCTGCTGGTATCCCTTTAATATCTACCTCCAATCCTGCTGGTATCCCTTTAATATCTACCTCCAGTCCTGCTGGTATCCCTTTAATATCTACCTCCAGTCCTGCTGGTATCCCCTTAATATCTACCTCCAATCCTGCTGGTATCCCTTTAATATCTACCTCCAATCCTGCTGGTATCCCTTTAATATCTACCTCCAGTCCTGCTGGTATCCCTTTAATATCTACCTCCAGTCCTGCTGGTATCCCTTTAATATCTACCTCCAGTCCTGCTGGTATCCCTTTAATATCTACCTCCAATCCTGCTGGTATCCCTTTAATATCTACCTCCAGTCCTGCTGGTATCCCTTTAATATCGACCTCCAATCCTGCTGGTATCCCTTTAATATCTACCTCCAGTCCTGCTGGTATCCCTTTAATATCTACCTCCAGTCCTGCTGACATGCTTTCTGTTTTTTTTAATGTCACTCAATTGCATCTCCGACAATCCTTTATATTAATTAACAGGTTCCTGCTTCTCTATTAAGCTATTTGCAGATCATCCAACTCATTATCTTCCTCTCTCTGTTTGCACAATCACTTTTTTCTCACCAATTCCTTTTTTTTCTAACCAACCCAACTAAAATCCTCACCAATCTTTCAGTTTTCAGATCTGATGCAGTTAATCTGTCGTTTCTGTCAGGAACATAATTCAGCCCCTCGAGCCTGTTCTTTCCAGATACTGGGAGACCTCACCTGTTGTGTATTTCCAGCATTTTCTGGTTTTGTTGTAGATTCCCAATCCTTGCAGTTTTTTTCTTTCAGGTTGTACTCTGTATAAAGGGATTGTTTCGGGGCTGTTTCACACACTCAGTGACCTGGAATGCAATCTGTGGCTCTGGATGACACAATCGTTCCTTATTATTTCCTACCTCGGTTCTTGAAGCAAATAGTCCAAACCTGGTCACTCAGTTGCCCTGGTCATCGCCTTGTCGTGTAACTGCAGTCGATTCAGGCCTTCCTCTTCTCCTGCAAAGGTCACGGATTTCCCATTGCGATTTACATGGCCACTGGCTTACCGTGACAGAATAGGGCCGATTTTCCAAATGCGTCCTCCCGGCACAGGGCTCAATGGACTGAAAAGCATGGGCAGCACATCCACCATGACCTGGAATGGGTTTCCAAAGGAAGAAGCCATAAGCCAGGAGTGAACATTGGGAAAATCAACCCCAATAGGTCAAATAATGTTCTTATTGCAAAAGGGAATTGGATATATACTCGAAAAGGATAAATTTGCAGGGCTATGGGGAAAGAGCAGGGGAGTGGGACTAATTAGACAGCTCTTTCAAAGAGCTGGCACAGGCATGATGGGCCGAATGGCCTCCTAATGTGCTGAAAGGTTCTATGATTGGGCGGGATTCCAGGAAATTTTCTGGTGTTTTATGGATCCCATTGTGTGATGACGTCTACTGTCCAATGGAAACATTACTTTGCCAATTTACTCAGCTCTTCTCCTAAAGGCAATGACTCACTCTGGGACAGGCTGCCACAGCTCTCTTATACCTCACTCATGTGATCATTCTTCATGTAAGAGCCAAAACAGTGAGTACCAACAGGCTATTCGACCATGGGAGCAGCACATCCAAGTCAGGCCTTGATCCCAATATTGGCAACCATTTATTTTACAGCAGGGGTCACTAGATGTTGATCAGAATTAACCCTCCCCCTTTGTTTCCCTACATTACAAGAGTGACTACGATTCAAAAGTACTTCAGTGGCTGTAAAGTGCTTTGGGACATCCTGAGGTTGTGAAAGGTGCTGAATAAAAGCAAGTCCTTTCCTCTTTATTTCTCTTACCTGTGGACATTGAGGCCAATTGTAATGGCCAATGTCAACTGGAACCTTCCTGGTCTGGAGGACTCATTCGGGCGCCATGTGGTACAATTACCCACCAAGTCTTTAGGGAAGATCACACAGAATAATGTTATTAGTGTTCTACCTTTAGTGAAGCTTCAAATGCAAGAGGACCATCGAAAGAAGGGACCAAACACCAGTGATTAGATTATTGTCTAAAGAAGGAGCCAAACACCAGTGATTAGATTATTGTCTAAAGAAGGGGCCAAACACCAGTGATTAGATTATTGTCCAAAGAAGGGACCAAACACCAGTGATTAGATTATTGTCTAAAGAAGGGACCAAACACCAGTGATTAGATTATTGTCTAAAGAAGGGGCCAAACACCAGTGATTAGATTATTGTCTAAAGAAGGAGCCAAACACCAGTGATTAGATTATTGTCTAAAGAAGGGACCAAACACCAGTGATTAGATTATTGTCTAAAGAAGGAGCCAAACACCAGTGATTAGATTATTGTCTAAAGAAGGGGCCAAACACCAGTGATTAGATTATTGTCTAAAGAAGGGACCAAACACCAGTGATTAGATTATTGTCCAAAGAAGGGGCCAAACACTAGTGATTAGATTATTGTCTAAAGAAGGAGCCAAACACCAGTGATTAGATTATTGTCTAAAGAAGGAGCCAAACACCAGTGATTAGATTACTTATAAAGAAGAGAAGAAACACTTGGACTTGGGTGTACAGGGCACAATTTCAAAATTTGCAGATGACACAAAACTTGGAAGATTAGTGAACAGTGAGGAGGATAGTGATAGACTTCAAGAGGAGATAGACAGGCTGGTGGCATGGGCGGACACGTAGCAGATGAAATTTAACGCAGAAAAATGTGAAGTGATACATTTCATTGGAAGAATGAGGAGAGGCAATATAAACTAGAGAGCACAATTCTAAAAGGGGTACAGGAACAGAGAGATCTGGGGGTATATGTGCACAAATCGTTGAAGGTGGCAGGGTAGGTTGAGAAAGTGGTTAAAAAAGCATACGGGATCTTGGGCTTTATTAATAGAGTCATGGGGCTCGATGTTAGCAGGGCTGTGGGTCCGCGGCGGGAGGGCGATCAGGCGCGTGGGTAACGCGCCCGGTGAAATTAGTCAGCCACCCGCGCGATCGCAGCCCAATTGGATCCACTTACCTTGTCTTCCGGGTTCCCCACTGCTGATCTGCGCGTCGGGCGGGCTGCGCATGCGCAGTAAGATCTGTCAGCTAGAGGAGCTCTATTTAAAGGGGCAGTCCTCCACTGACAGATGCTGCGACAAATCGAAAAAATTACAGCATGGAGCAGCCCAGGGGGAAGGCTGCTCCCAGTTTAATGATGCCTCACTCCAGGTATCAATACACGGGGTGAGGAGGAGGGGGAGGACAGAGATCTTCCCCCCGGCGGGCGGGAGGAAGCCGCCTGCCTCTGCCACCAGGAAGGCCTGGCTCGAGGTGGCAGAGGAGGTCACCTGCACCACCAACATATCGCCCACCTGCATACAGTGCAGGAGGCGCTTCAATGACCTAAGTAGGTCAGCCACAGTGAGTACACTTACTCTTTCCCCTACACTCCATCTGCCACATCACCGCCCCCACCCCACATCTCCTTCTGCACTGCCAACACTACTCTGTCACATCACCCCTCACACCCACTCAAACCTCATCCTCATCTTACCTGCACCTACTCACCTCGCCAGTACTCATCCCGCCACTACCACTCAACCCAATCCTCATACAATCTCATGGCTCGATCTCATACTCACCCTCTCATGCATCTCTCTCACGGCCAGCCTCACTCAACCTGCCACTACCTGTGCTGCAACCACAGGGCATGCATCACATATGTGCAGTCGGCAGCGTAAGGCAAATGTGTCATGAGCATGAAGGGGATGCACAAGGGTGTTTGAGGGTTTGTCATGGGTGTTACTTATATTGACTTTCAGAACAGCTCACATCACACTTTATATTGGCACCACTACTGCCACGTCTTCGCAAATCCTGTCTGGTTTGTGCAATAATGCCCTTTCCTGAGGATCACTATGAAGACCCACACCTGATGCCACCCATTGTGTCACTGCAGAGGGGGTGTAGGTGTATTTTCAGGGCTCTTTTGTGCAGACGACTGAGAGACGTCGGCGATGTCCCCAGTTGCACCCTGGAAGGATGCGGAGAAGAAGTTGTTGAGGGCAGTGGTGACTTTGACAGCGACAGGAAAGAAGATGGTGCTCGGGCCAGCCGGGAGCAGCTTGGCATGAAGGAGGCTGCAGATGTCCACGACTACACGTCGAGTGACTCTGAGCCTCCGTGTGCACTGCTGCTCAGAGAGGTCCAGGAAGCTGAGCCTCGTTCTGTGGACCCTGTGGCGAGGATAGTGCCCCCTGCGACGCATCTCTCTCTGCGGTTGCCCTCCCTCCTGCTGTGCAGGTGGATGTGTCACTGCACTCTGTTGTGGAGCTCCACGTGTCAGAGGTGGACGGCGTGGCCAGCGAGGCTGGTGATGCTGTTCGCCCTCCGAGGAGGTCATGACTGCAGCTATGGCAGCCCCCATCCGCAAGATGTACATCTGAGGGGGTCTGCAAGGTAGGTAAGTGTGTCCTTACACCGGGGTTGCGGTTCCAGGTCGGTGAATTTTCTTGTCAGGAGGAGGGTGCTGGAGGCCAAACTTTGTCCAATGTGACGGAGTGGCCACCTGCAATGAGTGAGGGTCTCCCCCCGCCACCTGTCGAATGGACCTTTGCAGCTGCCACAGGCTGACAGCTGCAACACCTCCGTTTGAACTGGGAGTGTTTCCCCCAGTATGGGAAACAGTCTCAGTTCGGTGTAAAATCCCACCCCTCCTAATAAAACAGCTCAATCAGGTCTGTAAACGACCTGAACAAGCAACATAAATACTTTCAAGTGGAACCCCGCCGGCTTTAATTGCCTGCGGGATTCCCAACAGTGGGGGCTGCGCGCGCACGCCGGCGCGTCAGTGGGGAACCCGGAAGTGGGCGGGTTGGAGCCGGGCTCCGGTCCCGCTCCGGGATTCCCCGATTTTCGGAGCCCCCCCGCCAGGAACGCACCCAATAGCGGGTGCTAAAATGATGCCCATAGAGTACAAAAGCAAGGAAGTCATGATGAACCTTTATAAAACTCTGGTTCGGCCACAACTGGAGTATTGTGTCCAGTTCTGGGCACCGCACTTTAGGAAGGATGTGAAGGCCTTAGAGAGGGTGCAGAAGAGATTTACTAGAATGATTCCAGGGATGAGGGACTTTAGTTACGTGGATAGACTGGAGAAGCTGGGGTTGTTCTCCTTGGAACAGAGAAGGTTGAGAAGAGATTTGATCGAGGTATCCAAAATCATGAAGGGTCTAGACAGAGTAGATAGAGAGAAACTGTTCCCATTGGCAGAAGAGTCAAGAACCAGAGGATATAGATTTAAGGTGATTGGCAAAAGAACCAAAAGTGACATGAGAAAAAACTTTTTTACACAGCGAGTGGTTAGGATCTGGAATGCACTGCCCGAGGGGGTGGTGGAGGCAGATTCAATCATGGTCTTCAAAAGGGAACTGGATAAGTACTTGTAAGGAAAAAATTTGCAGGGCTACGGGGAAAGGGCGGGGGAGTGGGACTAGCTGGATTGCTCTTGCACAGAGCTGGCGTAGACTCGATGGGCCGAATGGCCTCCTTCTGTGCTGTAACCTTTCTATGATTCTAACACAAGTGATTAGAGTATTTTCTAAAGAAGGGACCGAACACAAGTGATTCGAGCATTGCCTAAATAAAGGAGGAGAAAACCCATCAGAGCAACGATCCTTAAAGCTCTCCGTGCCGTACAGGAGACCTGACAATGTTACGATTGACTTCACCCCATCCTCATTCCAGGAGTATGTCCCAATTCTCTTTCACCTATTGTTGACTCAGTTTGCTATTTTCAGTAAATCTGGAAAAGCTTTATTCATTTTGTTTGATTATATATTATTACATTTATTACACAAATTGGGGTTGTATTCTCCAGAGTTTCGAAGGTTAAGGGGTGATCTGATCGAAGTTTATAAGATATTAAGGGGAACGGATAGGGTGGATAGAGAGAAACTATTTCCGCTGATTGGGGATTTTAGGAGTAGGGGGCACAGTCTAAAAATTAGAGCCAGACCTTTCAGGAGTGAGATTAGAAAACATTTCGACACACAAAGGGTAAGAACATAAGAAATAGGAGCAGGAGTAGGCCAATCGGCCCCTCGAGCCTGCTCCGCCATTCAATAAGATCATGGCTGACCTGATCCTAACCTCAAATCTAAATTCATGTCCAATTTCCTGCCCGCTCCCTGTAACCCCTAATTCCCTTTACTTCGAGGAAACTGTCTATTTCTGTTTTAAATTTATTTAATGATGTAGCTTCCACAGCTTCCTGGGGCAGCAAATTCCACACACCTACTACCCTCTGAGTGAAGAAGTTTCTCCTCATCTCAGTTTTCAAAGAGCAGCCCCTTATTCTAAGATTATGCCCCCTCGTTCTAGTTTCACCCATCCTTGGGAACATCCTTACCGCATCCACCCGATCAAGCCCCTTCACAATCTTATATGTTTCAATAAGATCGCCTCTCATTCTTCTGAACTCCAATGAGTAGAGTCCCAATCTACTCAACCTCTCCTCATATGTCCACCCCCTCATCCCCGGGATTAACCGAGTGAACCTTCTTTGTACTGCCTCGAGAGCAAGTATGTCTTTTCTTAAGTATGGACACCAAAACTGTATGCAGTATTCCAGGTGCGGTCTCACCAATACCTTATATAACTGCAGCAATACCTCCCTGTTTTTATATTCTATCCCCCGAGCAATAAAAGCCAACATTCCGTTGGCCTTCTTGATCACCTGCTGCACCTGCATACTAACCTTTTGATTTTCTTGCACTAGGACCCCCAGATCCCTTTGTACTGCAGTACTTTCCAGTTTCTCGCCATTAAGATAATAACTTGCTCTCTGATTTTTCCTGCCAAAGTACATAACCTCACATTTTCCAATATTGTATTGCATCTGCCAAATCTCCGCCCACTCACCCAGCCTGTCTATATCCCCTTGTAGGTTTTTTATGTCCTCCTCACTCTCCACTTTCCCTCCCATCTTTGTATCATCTGCAAACTTTGATATGTTACGCTCGGTCCCCTCCTCCAAATCGTTAATATAGATTGTGAAGAGTTGGGGACCCAGCACCGACCCCTGCGGAACACCACTGGCTACTGGTTGCTAGTCCGAGAATGAACCATTTATCCCAACTCTCTGCTTCCTGTTAGATAACCAATCCTCCGCCCATGCCAGAATATTACCCCCAATCCAGTGATTCTTTATCTTGAGCAATAATCTTTTATGTGGCACCTTGTCGAATGCCTTCTGGAAGTCCAAATACACTACGTCCACTGGTTCCCCTTTATCCACCCTGTACGTTATGTCCTCAAAGAACTCAAGCAAATTTGTCAGACATGACTTCCCCTTCGTAAAGCCATGCTGACTTTGTCCTATTAAATTATGTTTATCCAAATGTTCCGCTACTGTCTCCTTAATAATAGACTCCAAAATTTTACCCACCACAGATGTTAGGCTAACTGGTCTATAATTTCCAGCCTTCTGCCTACTACCCTTTTTAAATAAGGGTGTTACATTAGCAGTTTTCCAATCTGCCGGGACCTTTGCCGAGTCCAGAGAACTTTGAAAAATTATTACCAAAGCATCCACAATCCCTACTGCCACTTCCCTCAAGACCCTAGGATGGAAGCCATCAGGTCCAGGGGATTTATCCGCCTTGAGTCCCATTATTTTAATGAGTACCAATTCCTTAGTGATTTTAATCGTATTTAGCTCCTCCCCCCGTAGAGTCCCCTGTTTGTCCAGTGTTGGGATATTCTTAGTGTCCTCTACTGTAAAGACTGAAACAAAATATTTGTTCAGCATTTTTGCCATCTCCATGTTTCCCACCATTAATTTCCCAGTCTCATCCTCTAAGGGACCTACGTTTGCCTTAGCCACCCTTTTACTTTTTATGTAACTGTAGAAGGTGGCAGAAGTTTGGAACTCTCTTCCGCAAACGGCAATTGATACTAGCTCAATTGCTAAATTTAAATCTGAGATAGATAGCTTTTTGGCAACCAAAGGTATTAAGGGATATGGGCCAAAGGCAGGTATATGGAGTTAGATCACAGATCAGCCATGATCTTATCAAATGGCGGAGCAGGCACGAGGGGCTGAATGGCCTACTCTTGTTCCTATGTTCCTACATCCACTCTTGTCCACATATCCTAGGTGGACACTCCATTGCACTGTCAGAGGTGCCGTCTATTGGGTGAGATGTTAAACCGAGGCCCCATTTGCTTGTTCCCGTAGTTCAGCTGGCCTTTAAAAATCCCACGGCACTATTGAAAGTGTGGGGGCGTTCTCCCAGTGTCCTGGACCAACATCGATCCCTCGGCCAACTCATTCAATGGTCATTCATTGCTGTTTGTAGGGTTTTCCTGCAGTGGAATGGCCACACCGCTATTTGTTCACAACAGATTTTTGCAACAGTCATTGCACTCCACAAAACTTATTCATTGTGTGATGATGTAATAAGGTGTTAAATAAAAACAAGGATTTGTTCTTTTTAAAGACTTTTTTTTCAAAGTGTTTCTGATAAAATTTAGCCATGTTTAATTTTCAATTAGTGTTACAGTGTCACCAAACCTTTACCACTGATTTCCACTTTCTTGTCTTTGTGTTCACGATTGGTTGATTAATTGAATCCTGCATGTCTTGTGTCTCACCCGTCTCACCAACCAGGTTGAAGACCTGTACAGTTCCTGCTGCCTCCTTCCCAGTGTCCGACACCCATGACAAGTGTTTGTGTTATACTCTGACACACAACGGATTTTCAAGGAATCTACAGCCTGTGCCAATTCAAGGATTCCTCAACTCTCACTACAAAAGGGATCTGGTCTCCACCCCAACACAGATTGCAATCTACAAGGCACAAGTCAGGAGTGTGATGGAATACTCTCCACTTGCCTGGATGAGTGCAGCTCCAACAACACTCAAAAAGCTCGACACCATCCAGGACAAAGCAGCCCGTTTGATTGGCACCCCATCCACCACCCTAAACATTCACTCCCTTCACCACCGGCACATAGTGGCTGCAGTGTGGACCATCCACAGGATGCACTGCAGCAACTCGCCAAGGCTTCTTCGACAGCACCTCCCAAACCCGCGACCTCTACCACCTAGAAGGACAAGAGCAGCAGGCACATGGGAACAACACCACCTGCACGTTCCCCTCCAAGTCACACACCATCCCAACTTGGAAATATATCGCCGTTCCTTCATCGTCGCTGGGTCAAAATCCTGGAACTCCCTTCCTAACAGCACTGTGGGAGAACCTTCACCACACGGACTGCAGCGGTTCAAGAAGGCGGCTCACCACCACCTTCTCAAGGGCAATTAGGGATGGGCAATAAATGCCGGCCTCGCCAGCGACGCCCACATCCCATGAACGAATAAAAAAAAAATTCGAGCTCCAGGTCAGTCGAGTACAGACTGGGGCCACTCCACGGAATGGTCAACATGACAGCATTTTCCATGACCACTCACAATATCACAGAACTCGCATTGGCCTCTCTCAGAGCTTACACAACTTCCTCCATCTTAAGCAAGAGGATTAATCATGGAAATTTAAAAGTTTATGGCACAGAAAGAGGCCATTCAGCCCATCGTGTATGCCAGCTCTTTGGTGGAGCGATCCGAAACTAATCCCACTGCCTCGCTCTCTCCCCATATCTTCCCCCGCTTCAAATGTTTATCTGCTCTTCCCATAAAAGATGCACTGGTCTCTGTTGACTTCCTTCCTTCTATGGTTTACCACAACACGCTTCGAGTAAGAATGAGTCACTTGATAGTGGAGTATTCAGAACAGACACAGTACAGATGATCAATCTATACCGTACACAGGACAGCCTTCGAGTTTCTCTCTCTGTCGAGCCCTCCCAACTAACTCTGCAAAAACCTACCCTTCTTATACATCTCAGTTTGCTGACTTCAAAGACATAGTTCACAGATAAGACTGCATGATTTACCTGTTCTTCGATTCGTTCAACAATAACTTATTTACGTAAACTGTCTTACTTACTTACTTCAAAAGTTCATTTCATTGACAAGACTTCTTGATCGATCTGTTCTCGGAACCTTTGAAGACAGTTTATTGACAGCTTATTTACGTAAACATCCACTCTACACCGTGATTAATTGATTAATTGATCCCTCTTCCTGTGTTTATTACACTACTCCCTTAAGTGAGACATTAATCCCTCATGCTCAATGTCGTCCCAGTCACTATCTCTTTGCACGCGTCTCTTGTAGTTCATTGTCAGACCTTTGAATTAGGCCGTATAATCCATCGTCTCTTCTCCCAGTTTCCTGTTTATCTTAAAAAGCCCGTCGTTTCCAGGGCCATTTGTAGTTGTACAGGTTAGTTGGATTATTAACCTTTAACTCAGTAACATGTCCAACAGTCTCTGCCTCAGCCTCTCCCTGTGGTGAAGCATTCTGTGCTCCAACAGCTCTCTGCATGAAGAGTTTTGCTTCCATAGGCTCAGTAATTTCTCGAGGGCCTCAAGAGAGCTGTGATATACCTGTGATATACCATCCCTGCCCTACGCTGCTGTAGCCAGTGCTGGTATACTGGAGTGGATCAATTTAGAAACTATTCCTTGTACAAGATTTGGGTTAGGCCTCATCCAGAATATTGTGTCCAGTTTTGATGCCCTCACATGATGAGAGATATGAAGGCCGTGGTGTTGGATCGATACCGAGTCTAAAAATCCTTTAACAATCAGGATAGGCTCAGAAAACTGGGTCTTTTTTCTCTAGAAAAGTATAGACTTCAGGGAGACTTAATTGAAATATTTAAAACAATGAAGGGACGAGACAGTCTCCAGGTGGATAGACGATTTGAATTAGATAAGTTGGGGAGTTACATAAGCACAGAACTAAGTCAGATGTCAGGAGGTTCATCCTTTGCCAGAGGGTCACAGACCTTTGAAGAAGGGTCAAAGGCCCCTTTGTGATTTGCTGCAAATGTTCACAAGGTAGTTAAACGAGTCCCTGGATATCACTGGCGACAGAAGGCAGGTGGGACGTTGGCTGATGACCTCAGTCACTCATCTCCTGGAACTCGCGTTGGTCACCTTCAGGGGTCGGAGAGAAATTCCCCACAATTCTTTTTCCCTGAAATTGCACCCGGATTTCTAAAAATCTGATTTTGCCCCTCCCGGGAGATGACAGGTCTCCTGGTGGGTGGGGAGCGTCAGGGGTCAACGATGCTGAATAGGAACGGGACAGGGTCAGTGGACCAGCTGCTCTTTATCTGCCTGTCCTTTTTTTTTGTATGTTCGGATGAGAGTTGTGAGAATTGGCCTCAACCAACAGCACCTTTCATACAAACCTCAACACACGGACACACTCAACACACGGACACACTCAACACACGGACACACTCAACACACGGACACACTCAACACACGGATACACCTCAACACATGGATACACTCAACATACGGACACACCTCAACACACGGACACACCTCAACACACGAATACACCTCAACACATGGATACACTCAACACACGGACACACTCAACACACGGACACACTCAACACACGGACACACCTCAACACATGGATACACCTCAACACATGGACACACCTCAACACACGGATACACCTCAACACATGGATACACTCAACACACGGACACACCTCAACACACGGATACACCTCAACACATGGATACACTCAACACACGGACACACTCAACACACGGACATACCTCAACACACCTCAACACACGGATACACCTCAACACATGGATACACTCAACACACGGACACACTCAACACACGGACACACCTCAACACACGGACACACCTCAACACACGGACACACTCAACACACGGACATACCTCAACACACGGACACACCTCAACACACGGATACACTCAACACACGGACACACTCAACACACGGACACACCTCAACACACGGATACACCTCAACACACGGATACACCTCAACACATGGATACACTCAACACACGGACACACTCAACACACGGACACACCTCAACACACGGATACACCACAACACATGGATACACTCAACACATGGATACACTCAACACACGGACACACCTCAACACACGGATACACCTCAACACATGGATACACTCAACACACGGACACACTCAACACACGGACACACCTCAACACACGGACACACCTCAACACACGGACATACCTCAACACACGGATAAACTCAACACACGGATACACCTCAACACATGGATACACCTCAACACACGGATACACCTCAACACATGGATACACCTCAACACATGGATACACCTCGACACACGGACACACCTCAATACATGGACACACCTCAACACACGGACACACCTCGACAAACGGACACACCTCAACACACGGATACACCTCAACACATGGATACACTCAACACACGGACACACCTCAACACACGGACACACCTCCACACAAGGACACACCTCGACACACGGACACACCTCGACACACGGACACACCTCGACACACGGACATACATCAACACACGGATACACCTCAACACACGGACACACTCAACACACGGACACACCTCAACACACGGACATACCTCAACACACGGACACACCTCAACACACGGACATACCTCAACACACGGATACACTCAACACACAGAGACACCTCAACACACGGATACACCTCAACACATGGATACACCTCAACACACGGATACACCTCGACACACGGACACACCTCAATACACGGACACACCTCAACACATGGATACACTCAACACACAGAGACACCTCAACACACGGATACACCTCAACACACGGACACACCTCAACACACGGATACACCTCAACACATGGATACACTCAACACACGGACACACCTCAACACACGGACACACCTCCACACAAGGACACACCTCGACACACGGACACACCTCGACACACGGACACACCTCGACACACGGACATACCTCAACACACGGATACACCTCAACACATGCATACACCTCAACACACGGATACACCTCAACACATGGATACACTCAACACACGGACACACCTCAACACATGGACACACCTCAACACACGGATACACCTCAACACATGGATACACTCAACACACGGATACACCTCAACACACGGATACACCTCAACACATGGATACACCTCAACACACGGATACACCTCAACACACGGATACACC
The DNA here is from genome assembly GCF_035084215.1 of Heptranchias perlo. Classification (NCBI taxonomy): domain Eukaryota; kingdom Metazoa; phylum Chordata; class Chondrichthyes; order Hexanchiformes; family Hexanchidae; genus Heptranchias; species Heptranchias perlo. Next base: position 4,010,542 of record NC_090331.1, read on the forward strand.
TCGACACACGGACACACCTCGACACACGGACACACCTCAACACACGGATACACCTCGACACACGGACACACCTCGACACACGGACACACCTCAACACACGGATACACCTCAACACACGGATAAACCACACGGATACACCTCAACACACGGATACACCTCAACACACGGATACACCTCAACACACGGACACACCTCAACACACGGATAAACCACACGGATACACCTCAACACACGGATACACCTCAACACACGGACACACCTCAACACACGGATACACCTCAACACACGGATACACCTCAACACACGGATAAACCACACGGATACACCTCAACACACGGATACACCTCAACACACGGATACACCTCAACACACGGACACACCTCGACACACGGACACACCTCGACACACGGACACACCTCGACACACGGACACACCTCACCACACGGATACACCTCAACACACGGACACACCTCAACACACGGACACACCTCAACACACGGACATACCGCAACACACGGACACACCTCAACACACGGACACACCTCAACACACGGATACACCTCAACACACGGACACACCTCGACACACGGACACACCTCGACACACGGATACACTCAACACACGGATACACCTCAACACACGGACACACCTCAACACACGGACACACCTCGACACACGGACACACCTCGACACACGGATACACCTCGACACAAGGACACACCTCAACACACGGACACACCTCGACACACGGACACACCTCGACACACGGACACACCTCATCACACGGATACACCTCAACACGCGGATACACCACACAGATACACCTCAACACACGGACACACCTCGACACAAGGACACACCTCATCACACGGATACACCTCAACACACGGACACACCTCGACACACGGACACACCTCAACACACGGACACACCTCAACACACGGATACACCTCAACACACGGATACACCTCAACACACGGATAAAACACATGGATACACCTCAACACACGGATACACCTCAACACACGGACACACCTCGACACACGGACACACCTCACCACACGGATACACCTCAACACACGGACACACCTCAACACACGGACACACCTCAACACACGGACATACCGCAACACACGGACACACCTCAACACACGGACACACCTCAACACACGGATACACCTCAACACACGGATACACCTCGACACACGGATACACCTCGACACAAGGACACACCTCAACACACGGACACACCTCGACACACGGACACACCTCGACACAAGGACACACCTCAACACACGGACACACCTCAACACACGGACACACCTCAACACACGAATACACCACACGGATACACCTCAACACACGGATACACCTCGACACACGGACACACCTCGACACACGGACACACCTCAACACGCGGATACACCACACAGATACACCTCAACACACGGACACACCTCGACACAAGGACACACCTCATCACACGGATACACCTCAACACACGGACACACCTCGACACACGGACACACCTCAACACACGGACACACCTCAACACACGGATACACCTCAACACACGGATACACCTCAACACGCGGACACACCTCAACACATGGATACACCTCAACACACGGATACACCTCAACACACGGACACACCTCAACACACGGATACACCTCAACACACAGACACACGGATACACCTCAACACACGGATACACCTCAACACACGGACACACCTCGACACACGGAAACACCTCAACACAGATACACCTCAACACACGGATACACCTCAACACACGGACACACCTCAACACACGGAAACACTTCAACACACGGATACACCTCAACACACAGATACACCTCAACACACGGATACACCTCAACACACGGATACACCTCAACACACGGATACACCTCAACACGGATACACCTCAACACATGGACACACCTCAACACAGATACACCTCAACACACGGACACACCTCAACACGGATACACCTCAACACACGGACACACCTCGACACACGGATACACCTGAACACACGGATACACCTCAACACACGGACACACCTCAACACACGGACACACCTCGACACACGGATACACCTGAACACACGGATACACCTCAACACACGGACACACCTCGACACACGGATACACCTGAACACACGGACACCCCTCAACACACGGAAACACTTCAACACACGGATACACCTCAACACACGGATACACCTCAACACACGGATACACCTCAACACACGGATACACCTCAACACACGGATACACCTCAACACGGATACACCTCAACACATGGACACACCTCAACACAGATACACCTCAACACACGGACACACCTCAACACGGATACACCTCAACACACGGACACACCTGAACACACGGATACACCTCAACACACGGAAACACTTCAACACACGGATACACCTCAACACACGGATACACCTCAACACACGGATACACCTCAACACACGGACACACCTCGACACACGGATACACCTCAACACACGGATACACCTCAACACAGATACACCTCAACACACGGACACACCTCAACACACGGATGCACCTCAACACAGATACACCTCAACACACGGATACACCTCAACACACGGATACACCTCAACACAGATACACCTCAACACACGGATAGACCTCAACACGGATACACCTCAACACATGGACACACCTCAACACAGATACACCTCAACACACGGACACACCTCAACACAGATACACCTCAACACACGGACACACCTCGACACACGAATACACCTGAACACACGGATACACCTCAACACACGGACACACCTCAACACGGATACACCTCAACACACGGACACACCTCGACACACGGATACACCTCAACACACGGATACACCTCAACACACGGACACACCTCAACACGGATACACCTCAACACACGGACACACCTCGACACACGGATACACCTCAACACACGGATACACCTCAACACACAGACACACGGATACACCTCAACACATGGATGCACCTCAACACAGATACACCTCAACACACGGATACACCTCAACACACGGATACACCTCAACACACGGATACACCTCAACACGGATACACCTCAACACATGGACACACCTCAACACATGGACACACCTCAACACAGATACACCTCAACACACGGACACACCTCAACACGGATACACCTCAACACACGGATACACCTCAACACACGGATACACCTCAACACACGGATACACCTCAACACACGGATACACCTCAACACACGGACACACCTCGACACACGGATACACCTGAACACACGGATACACCTCAACACAGATACACCTCAACACACGGATACACCTCAACACACGGACACACCTCAACACACGGAAACACTTCAACACACGGATACACCTCAACACACGGATACACCTCAACACACGGATACACCTCAACACACGGATACACCTCAACACAGATACACCTCGACACACGGATACACCTCAACACACGGACACACCTCAACACACGGACACACCTCAACACACGGACATACCTCAACACACAGAGATACCTCAACACACGGACACACCTCAACACACGAACACACCTCAACACACGGACACACCTCAACACACGGATACACCTCAACACAGATACACCTCAACACACAGACATACCTCAACACACGGACACACCTCAACACACGGACACACCTCAACACATGGACATACCTCAACACACGGACACACCTCAACACACGGACACACCTCAACACACAGAGATACCTCAACACACGGACATACCTCAACACACAGAGATACCTCAACACACGGACACACCTCAACACACGGACACACCTCAACACACGGACACACCTCAACACACGGATACACCTCAACACAGATACACCTCAACACACAGACATACCTCAACACACGGACACACCTCAACACACGGACACACCTCAACACATGGACATACCTCAACACACGGACACACCTCAACACACGGACACACCTCAACACACAGAGATACCTCAACACACAGAGATACCTCAACACACGGACATACCTCAACACACAGAGATACCTCAACACACAGAGATACCTCAACACACGGATACACCTCAACACACGGATACACCTCAACACACGGATACACCTCAACACACGGATACACCTCAACACACGGACACACCTCGACACACGGATACACCTGAACACACGGATACACCTCAACACAGATACACCTCAACACACGGATACACCTCAACACACAGACACACCTCAACACACGGAAACACTTCAACACACGGATACACCTCAACACACGGATACACCTCAACACACGGATACACCTCAACACACGGATACACCTCAACACAGATACACCTCGACACACGGATACACCTCAACACACGGACACACCTCAACACACGGACACACCTCAACACACGGACATACCTCAACACACAGAGATACCTCAACACACGGACACACCTCAACACACGGACACACCTCAACACACGGACACACCTCAACACACGGATACACCTCAACACAGATACACCTCAACACACAGACATACCTCAACACACGGACACACCTCAACACACGGACACACCTCAACACATGGACATACCTCAACACACAGAGATACCTCAACACACGGACATACCTCAACACACAGAGATACCTCAACACACAGAGATACCTCAACACATGGACACACCTCAACACACAGAGATACCTCAACACAAGGACATACCTCAACACACAGAGATACCTCAACACACGGACTGGGAACTGTTGCTCTAAACGCTGGGCCTGAAATTCCAACTGTGCTGGTGCCCCAGGGCAGGGCCTCTGCCCTCCTTTAGACCGCTGTACTGACCCTGCCGTAAATTACAGGGTTAGTTGATTACATTAGACAGCACTGGGCAGCTCACAGTGCCTCATACACGCAAAGGGGAGGGGAGCGCCGAAAATAAGGGAGGGGCTTGAGTTAGGCCCCAAATGGGTCATGAATGGATAGAAGAGGGGCCCCAGAAAATACCTGGAGGGGAGAATGAGGGAGTGGGGCAGTGAGCGAGGCAGGATGGTGGGAGGGAGTGAAGGGAAAGGGACGAGTTGGAGAAATGCACTATCGCCCAAAGTCAAAATGACCCCCATGTATGCTACACACCGCTGTCTATGTGAATTGGCTAACTTGGTATCAGACCCCCATTTGGGCGAACACCTGGGAAATAGTGGCCACAATATTATCCGGTTTCAATTGGCTGGTGGAACAAAAGGTAGTGAAAATCTACAATTAATTCCAGATTTCAACAGGGCGAACTTTAATAAAATGACTGGAGATTTGAGACCAGCTCAGTTGGTCAACCCTACTGGATGGAGATAAAACCAAGATGCAATATAAATGGCAAGTTTTTAAGAGCTAACTTAAACACGTAGAACCCATGTATATCCCCAAATTCAAAGCCAGAAGAAGCCAAGGTGGTTCACTGGTCATGTACAAGACAAATACAATGTAAATAAATTCTTTTTATGAATTAAAAGTCCATAATGCCCAGTAAAACAAGGATAGGTACCGAGAACAGAAGAGTTTTGGATGGTGGAAATTGATGTCCCTCATTGGACATGGGGAGGCAAAACCAAGAGGCCAATGGATAATTGGACCAGGACATACAGACATAACTCACTGCAGTGCTTCCACTGGCAGGATGGTGTAATTACAGTGTGATGTTTACATAGGCAGTTTCCATTATAAATGTAGACATAGGAATTTCTAATGGAACTACTACACTAGCAGTATATGCAGACTTAAGAGATTTGTAATACTTTTATATTTTTATATGGTCATCTAGTAGGGGAGGCAGGAACAACTACTTTATGCCAGTTCAGTGGAAGGGAACAGTTAAGCACCTGGCTGTCTCATGGTAGAGCAAGAACAAACACTAAGGACAAATACCAAGAGCAAATACCAAGAACAAACATTAAGGACAAATACCAAGAGCAAATACCAAGAACAAATACCAAGAACAAACATTAAGGACAAATACCAAGAGCAAATACCAAGAGCAAATACCAAGAACAAACACTAAGGACAAATACCAAGAACAAATACCAAGAACAAATACCAAGAACAAACACTAAGGACAAACACCAAGAGCAAATACCAAGAGCAAATACCAAGAACAAACACTAAGGACAAATACCAAGAACAAATACCAAGAATAAACACTAAGTACAAATACCAAGAACAAATACCAAGAGCAAATACCAAGAGCAAATACCAAGAACAAACACTAAGGACAAATACCAAGAACAAACACTAAGGACAAATACCAAGAACAAATACCAAGAGCAAATACCAAGAGCAAATACCAAGAACAAACACTAAGGACAAACACCAAGAACAAACATTAAGGACAAATACCAAGAACAAATACCAAGAACAAACCCCAAGCAGCAATTTCCAATTTGCATAAATAAATGTATCTCAAAGCCTTCCTGAATTACATTGTAATTTCCTCATAAATTGTTACTTGAAATATTACGAAGAAAAACAAATTGTAAATGAGGATTAACACATACTGTATCAACGGGCAGGGAGTGCGAGGGGAGGGAGGAAGAGTCGCAACTAGTGGCAAAGTATCATGAGGAAAACGGCCACAGGTCAGAGACAGAGGGAAAACACAACATGTTACTTTCAAACATATTAGTGCTGCGTTTTCCAGCTCCGACTCGAGTGCACTCCAGACATTCCCTTCCCCACCCTTTGCTCATCACTATTTTCACAATTTCGGATCTTTAGGTACAAGATTCAAGAGGCTGTTCTGCAGTGACTCTCACCCGATGCCTTCCCTGGGTCACGGATTTACAAAGTTCAGGTGAACAGCCGACATTAGTGATACTGAAGGGCAGTAGAGCAGGAGGTTCTGGAGCGAGTGCCACATATACATTGGGTTCATTTGCAAGGAGAAACTGTGTAAAATAATCTCTTAACACCAGTTACAATAAATTACTTTGAAGTGCGGTGACTGTCATTATTTAGACAAACATGGCAACCATTTTGTGCAAGATCCCACAAACAGCAATGAGGTGATTGATCAGTTAATCTGTTTTATTTTGATGGTTTTGGTTGAGTCAGGAATGTTGGCCAGGACACTGGGAAAATTCCCTTCTCGTTCAGATAGTGTCAAAGGGGGATTAACCCTGAACTAATCCGGGGCACTCCCTCAGTACTGACCCTCCGACAGTGCAGCGCTCCCTCAGTACTGACCCTCCGCCAGTGCAGCGTTCCCTCAGTACTGACCCTCCGACAGTGCAGCACTCCCTCAGTACTGGCCCTCCGACAATGCAGCACTCCCCCAGTACTGACCCTCCGACAGTGCAGCGCTCCCTCAGTACTGACCCTCCGACAATGCAGCACTCCCTCAGTACTGACCCTCCGACAGTGCAGCACTCCCTCAGTACTGACCCTCCGACAGTGCAGCGCTCCCTCAGTACTGACCCTCCGACAGTGCAGCGCTCCCTCAGTACAGTAGCATAGTGGTTATGTTACTAGACTAGTAATCCAGAGGCCTGGACAAATAATCCAGGAGTCATGAGTTCAAATCCTAACACGGCAGCTGGGGAATTTAAATTCAATTAATTAAATAAAAATCTGGAATAAAAAATACTGGTATCAGTAATGGAGGCCATGAAACTACCGGATTGTCGTAAAAACCCATCTGGTTCCTTTAGGGAAGGAAACCTGCCGCCCTTACCCGGTCTGGGCCTATATGTGACTCCAGACCCACACCAATGTGGTTGATTCTTAATTGGCTTCTGAAATGGCCTAGCAAGCCACTCAATTGTAAAATCTCGCTACATGTGAAGGCAGCCCACCACCACCTTCTCAAGGGATGGGCAATAAATGCCGGCCTCGCCAGCGACGCCCACATCCCATGAACGAATTAAAAAACAGTACTGACCCTCCGACAGTGCGGCGCTCCCTCAGTACTGACCCTCCGACAGTGCGGCGCTCCCTCAGTACTGACCCTCCGACAGTGCGGCGCTCCCTCAGTACTGACCCTCCGACAGTGCGGCGCTCCCTCAGTACTGACCCTCCGACAGTGCGGCCCTCCCTCAGTACTGACCCTCCGACAGTGCGGCGCTCCCTCAGTACTGACCCTCCGACAGTGCGGCGCTCCCTCAGTACTGACCCTCCGACAGTGCGGCGCTCCCTCAGTACTGACCCTCCGACAGTGCGGCGCTCCCTCAGTACGGACCCTCCGACAGTGCGGCGCTCCCTCAGTACGGACCCTCCGACAGTGCGGCGCTCCCTCAGTACGGACCCTCCGACAGTGCGGCGCTCCCTCAGTACCGACCCTCCGACAGTGCGGCGCTCCCTCAGTACCGACCCTCCGACAGTGCGGCGCTCCCTCAGTACCGACCCTCCGACAGTGCGGCGCTCCCTCAGTACCGACCCTCCGACAGTGCGGCGCTCCCTCAGCACCGACCCTCCGACAGTGCGGCGCTCCCTCAGTACTGACCCTCCGACAGTGCGGCGCTCCCTCAGTACCGACCCTCCGACAGTGCGGCGCTCCCTCAGCACCGACCCTCCGACAGTGCGGCGCTCCCTCAGTACCGACCCTCCGACAGTGCGGCGCTCCCTCAGTACCGACCCTCCGACAGTGCGGCGCTCCCTCAGTACCGACCCTCCGACAGTGCGGCGCTCCCTCAGTACCGACCCTCCGACAGTGCGGCGCTCCCTCAGTACTGACCCTCCGACAGTGCGGCGCTCCCTCAGTACCGACCCTCCGACAGTGCGGCGCTCCCTCAATACTGACCCTCCGACAGTGCAGCGCTCCCTCAGTACTGACCCTCCGACAGTGCAGCGCTCCCTCAGTACTGACCCTGCGACAGTGCAGCGCTCCCTCAGTACTGACCCTCCGAGAGTGCAGCGCTCCCTCAGTACTGACCCTCCGACAGTGCAGCACTCCCTCAGTACTGACCCTCCGACAGTGCAGCGCTCCCTCAGTACTGACCCTCCGACAGTGCAGCGCTCCCTCAGTACTGACCCTGCGACAGTGCAGCGCTCCCTCAGTACTGACCCTCCGAGAGTGCAGCGCTCCCTCAGTACTGACCCTCCGACAGTGCAGCGCTCCCTCAGTACTGCCCTGGGAGTGTGGGCCTGGATTATGGGCTCAGGTCCTGAATTCGGGCTTGAACCCATGACCTTCTGACTCAGAGCTGAGAGTATTAACCAACCAATCCAAACTAACGTAGGATCAGTATATTATAATAATATCACTGATTATGTAATAACCAAATTTGTTTTCAGGTATATTAACGGTGAATGTGTCTTTCTGCAGTCTCACCCTGATCCAGACGTCCGGGACATTTACCTGGGGAACTGATAAGTACTTGAAAGTAAAAAAATTGCAGGGCTACGGGGAAAGGGCGGGGGAGTGGGACTAGCTGGATTGCTTTGCATAGAGCCGGCACGGACTCGATGGGCTGAGTGGCCTCCTTCCGTGCTGTAACCTTTCTATGAGTCTATGATTCTGTAATGTGAACGCTGGGAAAGCAGAGGATGAACTGGTGGCGAAACAACCCAAAATGTGATGAAATCAGCCGCACAGAAATGATTTGGATTTCTGCTGACAACCAGAGCACAAGAGGAAAATAACACACAGCACCTGATTGTGAAAGACCCAATCACATTGTCATCTACATCCTGTCACCACGGTACAGGAGGACAGTCTGTTTTCAGAGGTCAGTTGGTGAGGGGACCCTGGTCTGAAAATCAGTCTCGGGCAGACACATTCTCAATCCTAAAGAAACACCTCGGCCTTGAAATTGGATCGTGCTGTGCCCGTTTTACCGTCATAAAATGGCCGCCTAAGGGTCCGACATGGCGGGCGGCGTGCACGTGCTCATTCCGCGCCGGAGGTGCGCCAACTGCCATATTGGTCGAGGCCCCTCCTCAGGTGTCCAGGGTGCGTACCTGAACCTGGCGTCAGGTCCACTATCGATGCGAATCGGCGGCCAGTAATTGGTCTGCGAGTGACCGCTGCGCACACCATGTCCACCGCCATCGGTTTCTTCAGGCGCTCAGCGGGCAAATCAGAGGCTCTTAAAGGGACCACTGAAGGCTGCCGCCCGAAAGGTAAGTTAAAAGATTTTTACTTGTCTTATTGTGGAGACTGGAGGAGCAGGAATGGCCTTCCCAGATCCACATTGAAACCGCGGCCACTGCCGGCCACAGCTCCCCCACCCCCCACCCCTCCCAACTGCCTCCCCCTCCCAACACCCACCCACCCTGGACTCTCCTAAGGTGCCGGACAATCTATGCGCCCCCCCTCCTCATGACCGTCGAGCTGCTCCCGGGGCCGCGACTGACGCCCGCAGCTCACCGGTACCACCCTAGCAAGGCGGGCGCACCAATTCCCTGTGGATCCCCTGCTGCTGGCATCGTTAGCAACGTTCACCCTGCGCTGCTCCAGGGCCGAGCCCCGATTCGGGCACCAAGATTCGTGGCCCATCAATCCCGGGAATTAGGAATAGAAACAGAAACCACTGAAATGCACAGGACACGGATCAGGGTCTGAAGGACAAAGCTGGGTTCATGTTTTGGGTTTGACCCGTCATTAAAACACTGGCAAAGGTCCCCAGCCAAAAATAACCATCGTTGGAAGGACATTAAAGACACGGAGAATGAACAATCATCGTTCAACAATCACCTGGATTTACACAGCAGCTTCAGCATATCCCCCCCAACATATCCAAGTTTGCCGATGGCACAAAGATAGGCAGCATTGTAAGCAGTGCAGATAGAAGCATAAAATTACAGAGATATTAATAGATTAAGTGAATGGGCAAAACTGTGACAAATGGATTTCAATGTAGGCAAGTGTGAGGTCATCCACTTTGAACCTAAAAAGGATGGAACAGGGTACTTTCTAAATGGTGAAAAGCTCGAAACAGTGGATGTCCAAAGGGACTTAGGGGTTCAGGTCCACAGATCATTGAAGTGTCATGAACAGGTGCAGAAAATAATCAAAAAGGCTAATGGAATGCTGGCCTTTATATCTAGAGGACGGGAGTACAAGGGGTAGAAGTTATGCTGCAGCTATACAAAACCCTGGTTAGACCGCACCTGGAGCACTGTGAGCAGTTCTGGGCACCGCACCTTTGGAAGGACATATTGGCCTTGGAGGGAGTGCAGCGTAGGTTTACTAGAATGATACCCGGACTTCAAGGGTTAAATTATGAGGCGCAATTACAGAAACTAGGGTTGTATTCCTGGAATGTGGAAGATTAAGAGGTGATTTAATCAAAGTTTTCAAGATGTTAAGGGGAACATAGAAACATAGAAAATAGGAGCAGGACAAGGCCATTCGGCCCTTCGAGCCTGCTCTGCCATTCAATGTGATCATGGCTGATCCTCTATCTCAAAACCAAATTCCCACTCTCTCCCCATACCCCTTGATGCCTTTTGTGTCTAGAAATCTATCCAGCTCCTTCTTAAATATATTCAGTGATTGGCCTTCACAGCCTTCTGTGGTAGAGAATTCCACAGGTTCACCACCCTCTGAGTGAAGACATTTCTCCTCATCTCAGTCCTAAATGTCCTACCCCGTATCCTGAGACTGTGACCCCTCGTTCTGGACCCCCCAGCCAGGGGAAACATCCTCCCTGCATCCAGTCTGTCTAGCCCTGTCAGAATTTTATATGTTTCAATAAGATCGCCTCTCATTCTTCTAAACTCGAGTGAATTCAGGCCGAGTCGACCCAATCTCTCCTCATACGTCAGTCCTGCCATCCCAGGAATCAGTCTGGTGAACCTTCGCTGCACTCCCTCCATGGCAAGGACATCCTTCCTCAGATAAGGAGACCAAAACTGCACACAATACTCCAGATGTGGTCTCACCAAGGCCCTGTATAACTGCAGTAAGACATCCTTGCTCCTGTACTCAAATCCTCTTGCAATGAAGGCCAACATACCATTTGCCTTTCTAACTGCTTGCTGCACCTGCATGTTTGATTTCAGTGACTGGTGTACAAGGACACCCAGGTCCCTTTGTACATCAACATTTCCCAATCTATCACCATCTAAATAATACTCTGCCTTTCTGAACTGATAGGGTAGATAGAGAGAAACTACTTCCGCTGGTTGGGGAGTCTCGGACTGGGGGACACAGCCTAAAGATTAGAGCCAGGACTTTCAGGAGTGAAGTTAGGAAACACTTTTACACACAAAGGGTGGTAGAAGTTTGGAACTCTCTTCCACAAACGGCAGTTGATTCTAGCTCAATCGTTAATTTTAAATCTGAGATTGATAGATTTTTGTTAACCAAAAGGTATTGAGGGAGATGGGGCTAAGGCGGGTATATGGAGTTAGGTCACAGATCGGTCATGATCTCATTGAATGGCGGAACAGGCTCGAGGGGCAGTGGGATTAGTTTGAGATTGACACAGGGCGACGGGGAGAATTCTCGAGTTCAGACATATTTACCTACATTTGGACACCCTCAAACTGACAACATCAGGATGTGGGGTGGGTGGGGTGGGGTGGGGGGCGCAATGGATCTATTGAACAGTGCACCTGAGGAGGAGACACATCACCATCCGCGGCAGGCACAGCGTGCAGGTCTGGCAGTTGCAGGTGCACAAGACAGAGGTATGCCACAAGGACCTGGAGGAGAACAGAGAGGGGACCAACGGAGGGGCTGAGATCGCAGGAGGCACTACCCACATGAGAGGGTGTACAGGTAGAGGCTGAGCTTCCTGGACCTCTCTGAGGAGCAGTGCCTACGTAGGCTCAGATTGAGTCGCCAGGTGGTCACAGACATCTGCAGGCTTCTTCATGCAGAGCTGCTCCTGGCTGGGCCTGGTGGCCAAGCATTGCCCATCACAGTTAAAGTCACCACTGCCCTCAATTTCTTCACTTCTCGATCCTTCCGGGGCATCACTGGTGACATCTTCAGGGTCTCTCAGTTATCTGCACGTAAGTGTATACGACAGGTCATTGATGGCTCGTTCGCCTGGGCATCCAACGATGTCAACTTCCCCATCGATGACATCAGCCAGACTGAGAGGGCAGTGGGTTTCAACTCTCTGGCTGGCTTCCCATGGGTGCAAGGCCCAATTGATTGCAAATATGTAGCAATCCGAGGACCTCCACATGAGCCAGGGCTGTTCATCAACCGAAAGGGATATCGCTCCATCAATGCGCAGCTGGTCTGCCACCACCGGAGTACGCCAAATTTCCTGGCAGTTACCATGATTTCTTCATTTTTGCGCGAGTCCAACATCATGGCCCTCTTCCACGCACAAGACAGACTTAAGGGCTGGCTCCTCGGAGACAAGGGATACCCCCTGCAGATGTGGCTCATGACACCTGTGAGAAACTGCACCGACGGGGCACAACAGTGGAATGACAACAGTCACATCACCACCAGGTCCATCATTGAACAAGGGTGGGGGAGTGTTGAAGATGTGCTCCAGGAGCCTGGATTGATCTGAGGGAGCCCCTCAGTACAGGGTTATCATCATCTGTTGGGTCCCGCACAAAATCACTCAGCAGAGAGGGTTACAGGTGGAGGAGCTCGAATATGTTCATGAAGCATCCTCGTCGGCCGGCGCCATTGAGGAAGAAGATAAGGAGGAGGAGGAAGAGGAGGATGATGGGGAACTCATCGCCAGAGCAGCGGTGCACATGGCTGCTCATGATGTCAGGGATTCACTCATATCTGACGGGTTCTCATAATGAGATCAGCAAAGTGATCATAGTGAACGACTCAGACCGCCTGGAACGACCACCTCCACCTCCACCCCCCCGCCCCCCCCCCAGCCCGCCCCCACGCCCGCTCCCCTGCCCCCTCGACCCCCCGGCCCCCCCTGCCCCCCCCACCCCCCCCCAGGCCCCCCACCCGCTCCCCGACCCCCCCGCACCCCCCGGCCCCCCCTGCCCACCCCCACGCCCCACGGCCCCCCCAGCCCCTCCACCGCCCGCCCACCCTCTGTTTGCAAAACATTGTCCTTCTCCCACGTATACACCCACTGTACACGTGTCCATTGGGTGATGGTATCATGTCTTGGCGTTCATTATGAAGCACATGAAAGGGACAAAAGGGACTCAAGACCGGGCAAGGTGGGGCAGTGATGGTCACAATTATAATATTTAATGTGGAGTTAACGAAAAACAAATATAAATTAACAACATGACATTCCGTCAGACACCCTTGTGCTTCCCCTTGGAGATTGCTCTTGCATAGAGCTGACACGGACTCGATGGGCGAATGGCCTCCTTCCATGCTGTAACCTTTCTGTGATTCTATGATTCTATAAAACCTTCACCTTCCTCTTCCTACCACTTCTACGTGGTGATTCCCCTGAGGCTGCAGCAGAGGCAGAGGCAGGTTGTTCAGATTCAGGCCCTGACTGGAGATGCCTTCTGCCTACAACCTCTGGGTTTTGGTGCCCGTGAGGGCCCCACCAAAGACTGATCCACCTGCACCTGTTCAGGGACTGACTCGGACACTGGGAGAGGAGGCAGCATTGCGGGTACTGGTTGAGAGGGGGCAACGGGTGAGACATGGGAGCGCTTTGAGTGGAGACCCCACTTCCATGACCCCTTTCGCCATCATCCCTCTCCCAGACCAGGGCCACATCACTCCCTCCACTCTGCTGGACAGCAGGCTGGTGAGGAGAGGTGACGCTTTCTAAGGCCGCGGATGAAGTCTCTCTCTCTGCCTGTTTAAGGCGATGGTCATGTTGGCATCCAGAGTCCGCACGGCCGTTGTCATGGCCTGCATGGGCTCATTGGAGAGCCGTGCTTGAAGCTCGATGGAGGCTGCCCCTCTCTCCATCGCAGACATTCCTGCACTTACCTGCGATGGAGTTGGGCTCCTCCATTCTCTCCGCTATTATGGAGAGTGGGTCTGACACCTTTTCCATTTGCTCACAAAGGTGGAGCTGAACCTCGATCAGTCTCACTCTCAATGATGACCCTTGGGTCCATCTGATCAGACCTCGGAGAGGAGGGTCCCCCCTATCCCCCCGACACGGACTCTCCACAGCTGGCCCTGCCACCACTGGCTGCTTGTGCACACTTGTGAGTGGTGAATCACCAGGTGACAACCCAACTATCTGCCTATCAGGACCCACCGCAGTGTGAGTATCTGCGCCGGTGCACGGCCGGATGTGACGATGCCCCTCGGAGGAATTGAGCTCCTCGGAGGAATCACTTTCTTCCCTGGCTCCTGCCTCCTCATCAATCCCTGAAGGCCCTGGAAGAGAACATAAAACAATTTTAAAACTCATCACAGACGTTAGTTTGCAGTGAGTGTACTGAGGTGTGTAACAGGCCAATCACTGATAACATCAATTCATGATGTGTGGAGGATGTTAAAGTTCTGTCACCAGCCGTTTACCGGTTACCAGTCTCACCATCTCCGACAGCCAGGCGTTCAACCGTCCGGCTCAGGTCCAACACCTCCTCCTCCACGCCTGTCGGGGGCACTATTTGTGGAGGCCCCCTCCAGTCCGACTCCTCTCCCGTGCGTTTTGCACTCCCTTCTCCGACAGGGGGAGAAAGAACAGACGTGTGAGTGAGTGAGGGTGACTGGGACACCCAATGGGTGCATTGCTCTCGGTCAGGCTGACAATGAAAGAGATGCGTCAGAGGGTGAGGATCAGACTGGTTCATCACATTGCAGCAGGATTGGGGTGAGTGGGAGAGGCGGGCTCACCAACGGGGAAGTTGAGGGAGGGTTCAGAAAGTGGGTGTGAGGAGTGATGTGATGGAGTAGGTTTCCCCAGACAGAGTGAGAGGGGGGAGTAACGTACACCACAGGATGTGGGTGAATCAATAACCCCAACACTTTTCCTGACCTGGTGAGGTCATTAAAGCGCTTCCTGCACTGCACCCATGACCTTACCCCCCGTGCTCCTGCTGCTCACCTCCTCTTCCACCTCCAGCCCTGCCTCGAGGTGGCAGAGGCAGGGCATTCCTCCGGTCAGCCGGGTACAGTGTGTCCCTCCTGCTCCTCACACCAGCCAGTAGCAACTCAAGCGTTAAACTGGGGCGCTGCCCTAATCCTTTGCTGCTCCATATCTGCAAATTCCTCCTCTCTTCCCTCAAACTCCATGGCCCTTTAAAATACTCCTGCTCCCAGCGCGTCATTCGGGCGCCCAGTGCCCGCTGCGCAGCTCGGAGACACGAAATCGGGGAGTTATTAAATATTAAAGGGCCTTCAGTTGAGCCGCGATCACTCGAGCTGACGCCCGCAAAACCTTTCCGGGTTTCATCACGTGACGAATCGCCCACCCGCTGAGTTCCCGTCACCATGTTAAAATTACACCCTTTAAATATCTGTCCACTCACATGGCCCACAGTAACTTGCGGGCTGTGGTTTCCAAGTAAAATAACTAACAAGAGCCCTGAGGAAAGGCCTTAACACCTGAACCATCGACTGACTTGTGTGTTTTGCCACAGATGCTCCCTGAACGGCCGAGTATCTCCGGCTTTTTCTGTTTTTTTTCAGCCTCTGCGGCTTTTTATTTTTTTGTTGAAGAAATGAGAAGGGTATTTAACTGCAGTTTGTATCCTCTCCACGAGGAGGAGCTCTCGGCTACAGTCTCCGCGCAGGACATTCTGATTTTCACATTGATGTCTCTGTTCTCCGTCCGAGAGATTTTAGGAGCCCGCCCCCCCCCTCCCAGAGATGTGGTCTGTTCCCCCCTCTCTCAGCACATGGAGCCAATCTCTGCTCTGTGATTATTCATTTCACACTGAAAAAGGAGCTTCGTGTGTGTTTCAACTGTGTTCTTTTGCATTTGAGACGAAGGGACAGGACTCACTGTCCAGGGACGAAATGATGTGGAGATGCCAGTGATGGACTGGGGTTGACAATTGTAAACAATTTTACAACACCAAGTTATAGTCCAGCAATTTTATTTTAAATTCACAAGCTTTCGGAGGCTTCCTCCTTCCTCAGGTGAACGATGTGAAAATGAAATCCTCGAGATGAAATCGCATTTATAATTCACAGAACAATGCTTGGTGAGTACAGACAGTTTTTTCAACTGCCCGTTGCCAAGGCAATCAGTGTGCAGACAGACAGGTGTTACCTGCCAGGTCTCACAGAATATACAAATCACCAAAAACAAAACAACAAACAAAAAAAAACAGAGATAGAGAGGTAGAAACATAGAAAAGACAGCAACTGACCCGTTATATTAAAAACAGGTAACATTTGTTCGCTGGTGGGGTAACGTGTAGCGTGACATGAACCCAAGATCCCGGTTGAGGCCGTCCTCATACGTTGCAGGAAAGGATGCCCCAGAGCATGGTACATTGGCGAGACCATGCAGACTCTGCGACAACGGATGAACGGACACCGCGCAACAATCGCCAAACAGGAGGGTTCCCTCCCAGTCGGGGAACACTTCAGCAGTCATGGACATTCATCCACCGACCTTCGGGTAAGCGTACTCCAAGGCGGCCTTCGAGACACACGACAACGCAAAATCGTCGAGCAGAAATTGATAGCCAAGTTCCACACCCATGAGGACGGCCTCAACCGGGGTCTTGGGTTCATGTCACGCTACACGTTACCCCACCAGCGAACAAATGTTACCTGTTTTTAATATAACGGGTCAGTTGCTGTCTTTTCTATGTTTCTACCTCTCTATCTCTGTTTTTTTTTGTTTGTTGTTTTGTTTTTGGTGATTTGTATATTCTGTGAGACCTGGCAGGTAACACCTGTCTGTCTGCACACTGATTGCCTTGGCAACGGGCAGTTGAAAAAACTGTCTGTAGTCACCAAGCATTGTTCTGTGAATTATAAATGCGATTTCATTTCGAGGATTTCATTTTCACATCGTTCACCTGACGAAGGAGGAAGCCTCCGAAAGCTTGTGAATTTAAAATAAAATTGCTGGACTATAACTTGGTGTTGTAAAATTGTTTACAACAGGGACGAAAAGCAGAGGAGAGAAAAGGAGGTAAATCAGGAGAGGCACTTTACAAGTCGGGTTAAATCCTGCTCCTAATTTTAACTCCTTCCCTTTGCTTTCCAGCACTCTCCGAGTCAAAGCATTCGTCAGTGAGGCAGAGAATCACCTTCACCACATGGGGGCAGAAGACTTACATCATCATCGGAACATAGGAACAGGAGGAGGCCATTCAGCCCCTCGAGCCTGCTCCGCCATTTGATAAGATCATGGCCGATCTGTGATCTAACTCCAGAGACCAGGTCGGGATGAGGAATTAAAACAGAATTTGCATTTATTTCTCCTCCAATTACACTGAAGTGCAGTCACTGTTGTTTTGTAGGCAAATGCAGCAGCCATTTTACACACAGTAAGATCCCACAAACAGCGATGAAATGATTGACCAATTAATCTGTTTTTGGTGGTGTTATGTTCCTCTGTCAAATGTTGTTTGATAATCGCTCCTGTGAAGCACTTTGGGACGTTTTACTCCATAAAAGTTGCAAAATAAATGCAAGTTGTTGCTGCTGTTTTAGTGTTGGCTGAAGGGTAAATGTTAGCCAGAACTCCGGGAGAACTCCCTGATCCTCTTCAAAATACAGAGAGATCTTTTACATCCACTTTAACAGGCAGACAGGGCCTTGCTTTAATGTCTCATCCAAAAGATGGCACCTCCGACAATGCAGCACTCCCTCAGTAGTGAATCGTTCCCTTTTACCCGCTGTGTACTGTACATGTACAGGAGCTGACACTGAGACACACACGGGCCGTACAGTCCCAGACAGGAGTGAATCGTTCCCTTTTACCCACTGTGTACTGTACAATGTACAGGAGCTGACACTGAGACACACACGGGCCGTACAGTCCCAGACAGGAGTGAAGCGTTCCCTTTTACCCGCTGTGTACTGTACATGTACAGGAGCTGACACTGAGACACACACGGGCCGTACAGTCCCAGGCGGGAGTGAATCGTTCCCTTTTACCCACTGTGTACTGTACATGTACAGGAGCTGACACTGAGACACACACGGGCCGTACAGTCCCAGACAGGAGTGAAGCGTTCCCTTTTACCCACTGTGTACTGTACAATGTACAGGAGCTGACACTGAGACACACACGGGCCGTACAGTCCCAGACAGGAGTGAAGCGTTCCCTTTTACCCCTGTGTACTGTACAATGTACAGGAGCTGACTTGAATTGTACAGCATTTTACCTGGTGCGTGCATAACTAACGGGCATGGATTGATTCACTGTACAGGCCATTAAGTTTATCTTATGGAGACAGCCGTATGAAGGGGAGAGGTGTCCCTACAATGCCTGGCTCCATGGCACCCTTTTCCTGGGCTAATTTAAAACTTTGGATGTTGATGTTAGAATTAGTTGGGGTGTACAGCAGAACAGAACTGATCTCCGCAGTGCCCACGGACAAAGATCACTAAAAACCAGGGACAGCAAAGAGTGATCGAAAAGGCTAATGGAACTTTGGCCTTTATCTCGAGGGGGCTGCAATACAAAGGGGAGGAAGTGACGTTCCAGTTACACAGAGTCTTGGTCAGAGCCCATCTGGAGACTGGGTTCAGTTTTGAGCACTGAACGATATATTGGCCTTGGAGGGGGGGCAGTGCGGATTCACCAGGATGATACCGGGGATAAAAGGGTTAAATTACGAGGACAGGTTGCACAGACTGGGCTTGTATTCCCTCGAGTACAGGAGATTGAGGGGTGATCCAATCGAGGTGTTTAAAATGAGAAAGGGGTTCGATCGAGGAGATCCAGAGAAACTATTTCCTCTGGTGGGGAGAGTCCAGAATAAGGGGGCAGAAGCGTAAAATCAGGAGTGAAATCAGGAAGGACCTTTTCACACAAAGGGCAGCGGAAATCTGGAACTTTCTTCCTCCAAAAGGCTGTGAATGCTGGGGGTCATTGGAGTCATTGGCTCCGCCCCCAAATACTGGCTCCTCCCCCTAAAATCAGCCCCTCCCTCTGATACTGGCCCCTCCCCCTAATATCAGCCCCTCTCTCTCTGAGACCGGCCTCTCTCTCTCTGATACCGGCCCCTCTCTCTCTGATACCGGCCCCTCTCTCTCTCTGATACCGGCCCCTCTCTCTCTGATACCGGCCCCTCTCTCTCTCTGACACCGGCCCCTCTCTCTCTGATACCGGCCCCTCTCTCTCTGATACCGGCCCCTCTCTCTCTCTGATACCGGCCCCTCTCTCTCTCTGATACCGGCCCCTCTCTCTCTGATACCGGCCCCTCTCTCTCTGATACCGGCCCCTCTCTCTCTGACACCGGCCCCTCTCTCTCTGATACCGGCCCCTCTCTCTCTGATACCGGCCCCTCTCTCTCTGATACCGGCCCCTCTCTCTCTCTGATACCGGCCCCTCTCTCTGTGATACCGGCCCCTCTCTCTCTGATACCGGCCCCTCTCTCTCTGATACCGGCCCCTCTCTCTCTCTGATACCGGCCCCTCTCTCTGTGATACCGGCCCCTCTCTCTCTGATACCGGCCCCACTCTCTCTCTGATACCGGCCCCTCTCTCTCTAATACCGGCCCCTCTCTCTCTGATACCGGCCGCTCTCTCTCTGATACCGGCCCCTCTCTCTCTAATACCGGCCCCTCTATCTCTGATACCGGCCCCTCTCTCTCTGATACCGGCCCCTCTCTCTCTGATACCGGCCCCTCTCTCTCTGATACCGGCCCCTCTCTCTCTCTGATACCGGCCCCTCTCTCTCTCTGATACCGGCCCCTCTCTCTCTAATACCGGCCCCTCTCTCTCTGATACCGGCCCCTCTCTCTGATACCGGCCCCTCTCTCTCTGATACCGGCCCCTCTCTCTCTGATACCGGCACCTCTCTCTCTAATATCGGCCCCTCTCTCTCTGATACCGGCCCCTCTCTCTCTGATACCGGCCCCTCTCTCTCTGATACCGGCCCCTCTCTCTCTGATACCGGCCCCTCTCTCTCTGATACCGGCCCCTCTCTCTCTGATACCGGCCCCTCTCTCTCTGATACCGGCCCCTCTCTCTCTGATACCGGCCCCTCTCTCTCTGATACAGGCCCCTCTCTCTCTGATACCGGCCCCTCTCTCTCTAATATCGGCCCCTCTCTCTCTGATACCGGCCCCTCTCTCTCTGATACCGGCCCCTCTCTCTCTGATACCGGCCCCTCTCTCTCTCTCTCTGATACCGGCCCCTCTCTCTCTGATACCGGCCCCTCTCTCTCTCTCTCTCTGATACCGGCCCCTCTCTCTCTGATACCGGCCCCTCTCTCTCTGATACCGGCCCCTCTCTCTCTGATACCGGCCTCTCTCTCTCTCTCTGATACCGGCCCCTCTCTCTCTGATACCGGCCTCTCTCTCTCTCTCTGATACCGGCCCCTCTCTCTCTGATACCGGCCTCTCTCTCTCTCTCTGATACCGGCCCCTCTCTCTCTAATACCGGCCTCTCTCTCTCTCTCTGATACCGGCCTCTCTCTCTCTGATACCGGCACCTCTCTCTCTAATACCGGCCTCTCTCTCTCTCTCTGATACCGGCCCCTCTCTCTCTAATACCGGCCTCTCTCTCTCTCTCTGATACCGGCCCCTCTCTCTCTGATACCGGCCCCTCTCTCTCTCTGACACCGGCCCCTCTCTCTCTGATACCGGCCCCTCTCTCTCTGATACCGGCCCCTCTCTCTCTCTGATACCGGCCCCTCTCTCTCTCTGATACCGGCCCCTCTCTCTCTGATACCGGCCCCTCTCTCTCTGATACCGGCCCCTCTCTCTCTGACACCGGCCCCTCTCTCTCTGATACCGGCCCCTCTCTCTCTGATACCGGCCCCTCTCTCTCTGATACCGGCCCCTCTCTCTCTCTGATACCGGCCCCTCTCTCTGTGATACCGGCCCCTCTCTCTCTGATACCGGCCCCTCTCTCTCTGATACCGGCCCCTCTCTCTCTCTGATACCGGCCCCTCTCTCTGTGATACCGGCCCCTCTCTCTCTGATACCGGCCCCACTCTCTCTCTGATACCGGCCCCTCTCTCTCTAATACCGGCCCCTCTCTCTCTGATACCGGCCGCTCTCTCTCTGATACCGGCCCCTCTCTCTCTAATACCGGCCCCTCTATCTCTGATACCGGCCCCTCTCTCTCTGATACCGGCCCCTCTCTCTCTGATACCGGCCCCTCTCTCTCTGATACCGGCCCCTCTCTCTCTCTGATACCGGCCCCTCTCTCTCTCTGATACCGGCCCCTCTCTCTCTAATACCGGCCCCTCTCTCTCTGATACCGGCCCCTCTCTCTGATACCGGCCCCTCTCTCTCTGATACCGGCCCCTCTCTCTCTGATACCGGCACCTCTCTCTCTAATATCGGCCCCTCTCTCTCTGATACCGGCCCCTCTCTCTCTGATACCGGCCCCTCTCTCTCTGATACCGGCCCCTCTCTCTCTGATACCGGCCCCTCTCTCTCTGATACCGGCCCCTCTCTCTCTGATACCGGCCCCTCTCTCTCTGATACCGGCCCCTCTCTCTCTGATACCGGCCCCTCTCTCTCTGATACAGGCCCCTCTCTCTCTGATACCGGCCCCTCTCTCTCTAATATCGGCCCCTCTCTCTCTGATACCGGCCCCTCTCTCTCTGATACCGGCCCCTCTCTCTCTGATACCGGCCCCTCTCTCTCTCTCTCTGATACCGGCCCCTCTCTCTCTGATACCGGCCCCTCTCTCTCTCTCTCTCTGATACCGGCCCCTCTCTCTCTGATACCGGCCCCTCTCTCTCTGATACCGGCCCCTCTCTCTCTGATACCGGCCTCTCTCTCTCTCTCTGATACCGGCCCCTCTCTCTCTGATACCGGCCTCTCTCTCTCTCTCTGATACCGGCCCCTCTCTCTCTGATACCGGCCTCTCTCTCTCTCTCTGATACCGGCCCCTCTCTCTCTAATACCGGCCTCTCTCTCTCTCTCTGATACCGGCCTCTCTCTCTCTGATACCGGCACCTCTCTCTCTAATACCGGCCTCTCTCTCTCTCTCTGATACCGGCCCCTCTCTCTCTAATACCGGCCTCTCTCTCTCTCTCTGATACCGGCCCCTCTCTCTCTGATACCGGCCTCTCTCTCTCTCTCTAATACCGGCACCTCTCTCTCTAATACCGGCCTCTCTCTCTCTCTCTGATACCGGCCCCTCTCTCTCTGATACCGGCCTCTCTCTCTCTCTCTAATACCGGCACCTCTCTCTCTAATACCGGCCTCTCTCTCTCTCTCTGATACCGGCCCCTCTCTCTCTGATACCGGCCTCTCTCTCTCTCTCTAATACCGGCCTCTCTCTCTCTCTCCAATACCGGCCTCTCTCTCTCTCTCTGATACCGGCCTCTCTCTCTCTCTCTGATACCGGCCTCTCTCTCTCTCTCTGATACCGGCCCCTCTCTCTCTGATACCGGCCCCTCTCTCTCTGATACCGGCCCCTCTCTCTCGAATACCGGCCCCTCTCTCTCTGATACCGGCCCCTCTCTCTCTGATACCGGCCCCCTCTCTCTCTAATACCGGCCTCTCTCTCTCTGATACCGGCCCCTCTCTCTCTAATACCGGCCCCTCTCTCTCTCTGATACCGGCCCCTCTCTCTCTGATACCGGCCCCCTCTCTCTCTCTCTCTCTAATACCGGCCTCTCTCTCTCTCTCTGATACCGGCCCCTCTCTCTCTGATACCGGCCCCTCTCTCTCTGATACCGGCCCCTCTCTCTCTGATACCGGCCCCTCTCTCTCTGATACCGGCACCTCTCTCTCTAATATCGGCCCCTCTCTCTCTGATACCGGCCCCTCTCTCTCTGATACCGGCCCCTCTCTCTCTAATACCGGCCTCTCTCTCTCTCTCTGATACCGGCCCCTCTCTCTCTGATACCGGCCCCTCTCTCTCTCTCTCTGATACCGGCCCCTCTCTCTCTGATACCGGCCCCTCTCTCTCTCTCTCTGATACCGGCCCCTCTCTCTCTAATACCGGCCTCTCTCTCTCTCTCTGATACCGGCCCCTCTCTCTCTGATACCGGCCCCTCTCTCTCTCTCTCTGATACCGGCCCCTCTCTCTCTGATACCGGCCCCTCTCTCTCTCTCTCTGATACCGGCCCCTCTCTCTCTAATACCGGCCTCTCTCTCTCTCTCTAATACCGGCCTCTCTCTCTCTCTCTGATACCGGCCCCTCTCTCTCTGATACCGGCCCCTCTCTCTCTGATACCGGCACCTCTCTCTCTAATACCGGCCTCTCTCTCTCTCTCTGATACCGGCCCCTCTCTCTCTCTCTGATACCGGCACCTCTCTCTCTAATACCGGCCTCTCTCTCTCTCTCTGATACCGGCCCCTCTCTCTCTGATACCGGCCTCTCTCGCTCTCTCTGATACCGGCCCCTCTCTCTCTGATACCGGCCCCTCTCTCTCTGATACCGGCCCCTCTCTCTCTGATACCGGCCTCTCTCTCTCTCTCTGATACCGGCCCCTCTCTCTCTCTCTCTGATACCGGCCCCTCTCTCTCTAATACCGGCCCCTCTCTCTCTGATACCGGCCTCTCTCTCTCTGATACCGGCCCCTCTCTCTCTAATACCGGCCCCTCTCTCTCTCTGATACCGGCCCCTCTCTCTCTGATACCGGCCCCCTCTCTCTCTCTCTAATACCGGCCTCTCTCTCTCTCTCTGATACCGGCCTCTCTCTCTCTGATACCGGCCCCTCTCTCTCTGATACCGGCCCCCTCTCTCTCTCTCTGATACCGGCACCTCTCTCTCTAATATCGGCCCCTCTCTCTCTCTGATACCGGCCCCTCTCTCTCTGATACCGGCCCCTCTCTCTCTGATACCGGCCTCTCTCTCTCTAATACCGGCCTCTCTCTCTCTAATACCGGCCCCTCTCTCTCTGATACCGGCCCCTCTCTCTCTGATACCGGCCCCTCTCTCTCTAATACCGGCCTCTCTCTCTCTCTCTGATACCGGCCCCTCTCTCTCTGATACCGGCCCCTCTCTCTCTGATACCGGCCCCTCTCTCTCTGATACCGGCCCCTCTCTCTCTGATACCGGCCCCTCTCTCTCTGATACCGGCCCCCCTCTCTCTCTGATACCGGCCCCTCTCTCTCTCTGATACCGGCCCCTCTCTCTCTGATACCGGCCCCTCTCTCTCTGATACCGGCCCCTCTCTCTCTGATACCGGCCCCTCTCTCTCTGATACCGGCCTCTCTCTCTCTCTCTAATACCGGCCTCTCTCTCTCTCTCTGATACCGGCCCCTCTCTCTCTGATACCGGCCCCTCTCTCTCTGATACCGGCCTCTCTCTCTCTAATACCAGCCTCTCTCTCTCTCTCTGATACCGGCCTCTCTCTCTCTGATACCGGCCCCTCTCTCTCTAATACCAGCCTCTCTCTCTCTCTCTGATACCGGCCTCTCTCTCTCTGATACCGGCCCCTCTCTCTCTGATACCGGCCCCTCTCTCTCTAATACCGGCCTCTCTCTCTCTCTCTGATACCGGCCCCTCTCTCTCTGATACCGGCCCCTCTCTCTCTGATACCGGCCCCTCTCTCTCTGATACCGGCCCCTCTCTCTCTGATACCGGCCCCTCTCTCTCTGATACCGGCCCCTCTCTCTCTGATATCGGCCCCTCTCTCTCTGATACCGGCCCCTCTCTCTCTGATACCGGCACCTCTCTCTCTAATACCGGCCTCTCTCTCTCTCTCTGATACCGGCCTCTCTCTCTCTGATACCGGCCCCTCTCTCTCTGATACCAGCCCCTCTCTCTCTGATACCGGCCTCTCTCTCTCTCTCTAATACCGGCCTCTCTCTCTCTCTCTGATACCGGCCCCTCTCTCTCTGATACCGGCCCCTCTCTCTCTGATACCGGCACCTCTCTCTCTAATACCGGCCTCTCTCTCTCTCTCTGATACCGGCCCCTCTCTCTCTAATACCGGCCTCTCTCTCTCTCTCTGATACCGGCCCCTCTCTCTCTGATACCGGCCTCTCTCTCTCTCTCTAATACCGGCCTCTCTCTCTCTCTCTGATACCGGCCCCTCTCTCTCTGATACCGGCCTCTCTCGCTCTCTCTGATACCGGCCTCTCTCTCTCTCTCTGATACCGGCCCCTCTCTCTCTGATACCGGCCCCTCTCTCTCTGATACCGGCCTCTCTCTCTCTCTCTGATACCGGCCCCTCTCTCTCTCTCTCTGATACCGGCCCCTCTCTCTCTAATACCGGCCCCTCTCTCTCTGATACCGGCCTCTCTCTCTCTGATACCGGCCCCTCTCTCTCTAATACCGGCCCCTCTCTCTCTCTGATACCGGCCCCTCTCTCTCTGATACCGGCCCCCTCTCTCTCTCTCTAATACCGGCCTCTCTCTCTCTCTCTGATACCGGCCTCTCTCTCTCTGATACCGGCCCCTCTCTCTCTGATACCGGCCCCCTCTCTCTCTCTCTGATACCGGCACCTCTCTCTCTAATATCGGCCCCTCTCTCTCTGATACCGGCCCCTCTCTCTCTGATACCGGCCCCTCTCTCTCTGATACCGGCCCCTCTCTCTCTGATACCGGCCCCTCTCTCTCTGATACCGGCCCCTCTCTCTCTGATACCGGCCCCCCTCTCTCTCTGATACCGGCCCCTCTCTCTCTCTGATACCGGCCCCTCTCTCTCTGATACCGGCCCCTCTCTCTCTGATACCGGCCCCTCTCTCTCTGATACCGGCCCCTCTCTCTCTGATACCGGCCTCTCTCTCTCTCTCTAATACCGGCCTCTCTCTCTCTCTCTGATACCGGCCCCTCTCTCTCTGATACCGGCCCCTCTCTCTCTGATACCGGCCTCTCTCTCTCTAATACCAGCCTCTCTCTCTCTCTCTGATACCGGCCTCTCTCTCTCTGATACCGGCCCCTCTCTCTCTAATACCAGCCTCTCTCTCTCTCTCTGATACCGGCCTCTCTCTCTCTGATACCGGCCCCTCTCTCTCTGATACCGGCCCCTCTCTCTCTAATACCGGCCTCTCTCTCTCTCTCTGATACCGGCCCCTCTCTCTCTGATACCGGCCCCTCTCTCTCTGATACCGGCCCCTCTCTCTCTGATACCGGCCCCTCTCTCTCTGATACCGGCCCCTCTCTCTCTGATACCGGCCCCTCTCTCTCTGATATCGGCCCCTCTCTCTCTGATACCGGCCCCTCTCTCTCTGATACCGGCCTCTCTCTCTCTGATACCGGCCCCTCTCTCTCTGATACCGGCCCCTCTCTCTCTGATACCGGCACCTCTCTCTCTAATACCGGCCTCTCTCTCTCTCTCTGATACCGGCCTCTCTCTCTCTGATACCGGCCCCTCTCTCTCTGATACCAGCCCCTCTCTCTCTGATACCGGCCCCTCTCTCTCTGATACCGGCCCCTCTCTCTCTGATACCGGCCCCTCTCTCTCTAATACCGGCCGCTCTCTCTCTGATACCGGCCGCTCTCTCTCTGATACCGGCCCCTCTCTCTCTGATACCGGCCCCTCTCTCTCTAATACCGGCCCCTCTATCTCTGATACCGGCCCCTCTCTCTCTGATACCGGCCTCTCTCTCTCTGATACCGGCCCCTCTCTCTCTGATATCGGCCCCTCTCTCTCTGATACCGGCCCCTCTCTCTCTGATACCGGCCCCTCTCTCTCTAATACCGGCCCCTCTCTCTCTGATACCGGCCCCTCTCTCTCTGATACCGGCCTCTCTCTCTCTGATACCGGCCCCTCTCTCTCTGATACCGGCCCCTCTCTCTCTGATACCGGCCCCTCTCTCTCTGATACCGGCCCCTCCCTCTCTGATACCGGCCCCTCTCTCTCTGATACCGGCCCCTCTCTCTCTGATACCGGCCTCTCTCTCTCTGATACCGGCCCCTCTCTCTCTGATACCGGCCCCTCTCTCTCTGATACCGGCCCCTCTCTCTCTGATACCGGCCCCTCTCTCTCTGATACCGGCCCCTCTCTCTCTGATACCGGCCTCTCTCTCTCTGATACCGGCCCCTCTCTCTCTAATACCGGCCCCTCTCTCTCTGATACCGGCCCCCCTCTCTCTCTAATACCGGCCCCTCTCTCTCTAATACCGGCCCCTCTCTCTCTGATACCGGCCCCTCTCTCTCTGATACCGGCCCCTCTCTCTCTAATATCGGCCCCTCTCTCTCTGATACCGGCACCTCTCTCTCTAATATCGGCCCCTCTCTCTCTGATACCGGCCCCTCTCTCTCTGATACCGGCCCCTCTCTCTCTAATACCGGCCCCTCTCTCTCTCTCTCTGATACCGGCCCCTCTCTCTCTGATACCGGCCTCTCTCTCTCTCTCTGATACCGGCCCCTCTCTCTCTAATACCGGCCTCTCTCTCTCTCTCTGATACCGGCCTCTCTCTCTCTGATACCGGCCCCTCTCTCTCTGATACCGGCCTCTCTCTCTCTGATACCGGCCCCTCTCTCTCTAATACCGGCCTCTCTCTCTCTCTCTGATACCGGCCTCTCTCTCTCTGATACCGGCCCCTCTCTCTCTGATACCGGCCCCCCTCTCTCTCTGATACCGGCACCTCTCTCTCTGATACCGGCCCCTCTCTCTCTGATACCGGCCCCTCTCTCTCTCTGATACCGGCCCCTCTCTCTCTGATACCGGCCCCTCTCTCTCTCTGATACCGGCCCCTCTCTCTCTGATATCGGCCCCTCTCTCTCTGATACCGGCACCTCTCTCTCTAATATCGGCACCTCTCTCTCTGATACCGGCCCCTCTCTCTCTCCAATACTGGCCCCTCTCTCTCTGATACCGGCCCCTCTCTCTCTGATACCGGCCCCTCTCTCTCTGATACCGGCCCCTCTCTCTCTGATACCGGCCCCTCTCTCTCTGATACCGGCCCCTCTCTCTCTGATACCGGCCCCTCTCTCTCTCTGATACCGGCCCCTCTCTCTCTCTGATACCGGCCCCTCTCTCTCTGATACCGGCCCCTCTCTCTCTGATACCGGACCCTCTCTCTCTGATACCGGCCCCTCTCTCTCTCTGATACCGGCCCCTCTCTCTCTGATACCGGCCCCTCTCTCTCTGATACCGGCACCTCTCTCTCTAATATCGGCCTCTCTCTCTCTGATACCGGCCCCTCTCTCTCTAATACCGGCCCCTCTCTCTCTGATACCGGCCCCTCTCTCTCTGATACCGGACCCTCTCTCTCTGATACCGGCCCCTCTCTCTCTCTGATACCGGCCTCTCTCTCTCTGATACCGGCCCCTCTCTCTCTGATACCGGCCCCTCTCTCTCTCTGATACCGGCCCCTCTCTCTCTCTGATACCGGCCCCTCTCTCTCTCTGATACCGGCCCCTCTCTCTCTAATACCGGCCTCTCTCTCTCTGATACCGGCCCCTCTCTCTCTGATACCGGCCCCTCTCTCTCTCTGATACCGGCCTCTCTCTCTCTGATACCGGCCCCTCTCTCTCTGATACCGGCCCCTCTCTCTCTCTGATACCGGCCCCTCTCTCTCTGATACCGGCCCCTCTCTCTCTGATACTGGCCCCTCTCTCTCTCTAATACCGGCCTCTCTCTCTCTGATACCGGCCCCTCTCTCTCTGATACCGGCCCCTCTCTCTCTGATACCGGCCCCTCTCTCTCTGATACCGGCCCCTCTCTCTCTGATACCGGCCCCTCTCTCTCTAATACCGGCCCCTCTCTCTCTCTGATACCGGACCCTCTCTCTCTGATACCGGCCCCTCTCTCTCTGATACCGGCCCCTCTCTCTCTGATACCAGCCCCTCTCTCTCTCTGATACCGGCCCCTCTCTCTCTAATACCGGCCCCTCTCTCTCTGATACCGGCCCCTCTCTCTCTGATACCGGCCCCTCTCTCTCTGATACCGGCCCCTCTCTCTCTGATACCAGCCCCTCTCTCTCTCTGATACCGGCCCCTCTCTCTCTGATACCGGCCCCTCTCTCTCTAATACCGGCCCCTCTCTCTCTGATACCGGCCCCTCTCTCTCTGATACCGGCCCCTCTCTCTCTGATACCAGCCCCTCTCTCTCTCTGATACCGGACCCTCTCTCTCTGATACCGGCCCCTCTCTCTCTGATACCGGCCCCTCTCTCTCTGATACCAGCCCCTCTCTCTCTCTGATACCGGCCCCTCTCTCTCTAATACCGGCCCCTCTCTCTCTGATACCGGCCCCTCTCTCCGATACCGGCCCCTCTCTCTCTGATACCGGCCCCTCTCTCTCTGATACCGGCCCCTCTCTCTCTGATACCAGCCCCTCTCTCTCTAATACCGGCCCCTCTCTCTCTGATACCGGCCCCTCTCTCTCTCTGATACCGGCCCCTCTCTCTCCAATACCGGCCCCTCTCTCTCTGATACCGGCCCCTCTCTCTCTGATACCAGCCCCTCTCTCTCTAATACCGGCCCCTCTCTCTCTGATATCGGCCCCTCTCTCTCCAATACCGGCCCCTCTCTCTCTGATACCGGCCCCTCTCTCTCCCATACCGGCCCCTCTCTCTCTGATACCGGCCCCTCTCTCTCTAATACCGGCCCCTCTCTCTCCAATACCGGCCCCTCTCTCTCTCTCTGATACCGGCCCCTCTCTCTCCAATACCGGCCCCTCTCTCTCTGATACCGGCCCCTCTCTCTCTGATACCGGCCCCTCTCTCTCTCCAATACCGGCCCCTCTCTCTCTCCAATACCGGCCTCTCTCTCTCTGATACCGGCCTCTCTCTCTCTGATACCGGCCCCTCTCTCTCTGATACCGGCCCCTCTCTCTCTGATACCGGCCCCTCTCTCTCTCTGATACCGGCCCCACTCTCTCTCTGATACCGGCCCCTCTCTCTCTGCTACCGGCCCCTCTCTCTCTGATACCGGCCCCTCTCTCTCTGATACCGGCCCCTCTCTCTCTGATACCGGCCCCTCTCTCTCTGATACCGGCCCCTCTCTCTCTGATACCGGCCCCTCTCTCTCTGATACCGGCCTCTCTCTCTCTGATACCGGCCCCTCTCTCTCTGATACCGGCCCCTCTCTCTCTCTGATACCGGCCCCTCTCTCTCTGATACCGGCCCCTCTCTCTCTCTGATACCGGCCTCTCTCTCTCTCTGATACCGGCCTCTCTCTCTCTGATACCGGCCCCTCTCTCTCTCTGATACCGGCCTCTCTCTCTCCAATACCGGCCTCTCTCTCTCTGATACCGGCCCCTCTCTCTCTCTGATACCGGCCTCTCTCTCTCTGATACCGGCCCCTCTCTCTCTCTGATAGCGGCCTCTCTCTCTCTCTGATACCGGCCTCTCTCTCTCTGATACCGGCCCCTCTCTCTCTGATACCGGCCCCTCTCTCTCTCTGATACCGGCCTCTCTCTCTCTGATACCGGCCCCTCTCTCTCTCTGATACCGGCCTCTCTCTCTCTCTGATACCGGCCTCTCTCTCTCTGATACCGGCCTCTCTCTCTCTGATACCGGCCTCTCTCTCTCTCTGATACCGGCCTCTCTCTCTCTGATACCGGCCTCTCTCTCTCTGATACCGGCCCCTCTCTCTCTCTGATACCGGCCTCTCTCTCTCTGATACCGGCCCCTCTCTCTCTCTGATACCGGCCCCTCTCTCTCTCTAATACCGGCCCCTCTCTCTCTGATACCGGCCTCTCTCTCTCTCTGATACCGGCCCCTCTCTCTCTGATACCGGCCTCTCTCTCTCTCTGATACCGGCCCCTCTCTCTCTCTGATACCGGCCTCTCTCTCTCTGATACCGGCCCCTCTCTCTCTGATACCGGCCCCTCTCTCTCTCTGATACCGGCCCCTCTCTCTCTGATACCGGCCTCTCTCTCTCTGATACCGGCCCCTCTCTCTCTGATACCGGCCCCTCTCTCTCTGATACCGGCCCCTCTCTCTCTGATACCGGCCTCTCTCTCTCTGATACCGGCCCCTCTCTCTCTCTGATACCGGCCCCTCTCTCTCTCTGATACCGGCCCCTCTCTCTCTCTGATACCGGCCCCTCTCTCTCTGATACCGGCCCCTCTCTCTCTAATATCGGCCCCTCTCTCTCTCTAATACCGGCCCCTCTCTCTCTGATATCGGCCACTCTCTCTCTGATACCGGCCCCTCTCTCTCTGATACCGGCCCCTCTCTCTCTCTGATACCGGCCTCTCTCTCTCTGATACCGGCCCCTCTCTCTCTGATACCGGCCCCTCTCTCTCTCTGATACCGGCCCCTCTCTCTCTGATACCGGCCCCTCTCTCTCTCCAATACCGGCCCCTCTCTCTCTCTGATACCGGCCCCTCTCTCTCTGATATCGGCCCCTCTCTCTCTGATACCGGCCCCTCTCTCTCTGATACCGGCTCCTCTCTCTCTAATATCGGCCCCTCTCTCTCTGATACCGGCCCCTCTCTCTCTCCAATACCGGCCCCTCTCTCTCTCCAATACCGGCCCCTCTCTCTCTCCGATACCGGCCCCTCTCTCTCTGATACCGGCCCCTCTCTCTCCAATACCGGCCCCTCTCTCTCTGATTCCGGCCCCTCTCTCTCTGATACCGGCCCCTCTCTCTCTGATACCGGCCCCTCTCTCTCTCTGATACCGGCCCCTCTCTCTCTGATACCGGCCCCTCTCTCTCTGATACCGGCCCCTCTCTCTCTCTGATACCGGCCCCTCTCTCTCTGATACCGGCCTCTCTCTCTCTGATACCGGCCCCTCTCTCTCTGATACCGGCCCCTCTCTCTCTGATACCGGCCCCTCTCTCTCTGATACCGGCCCCTCTCTCTCTGATACCGGCCCCTCACTCTCTCTGATACCAGCCCCTCTCTCTCTCTGATACCGGCCCCTCTCTCTCCAATACCGGCCCCTCTCTCTCTGATACCGGCCCCTCTCTCTCTAATACCGGCCCCTCTCTCTCTGATACCGGCCCCTCTCTCTCCAATACCGGCCCCTCTCTCTCTGATACCGGCCCCTCTCTCTCTGATACCGGCCCCTCTCTCTCTCTGTTATCGGCCCCTCTCTCTCTCTGATACCGGCCCCTCTCTCTCTGATACCGGCCCCTCTCTCTCTGATACCGGCCCCTCTCTCTCTGATACCGGCCCCTCTCTCTCTGATACCGGCCCCTCTCTCTCTGATACCGGCCCCTCTCTCTCTCTGATACCGGCCCCTCTCTCTCTGATACCGGCCCCTCTCTCTCTGATACCGGCCTCTCTCTCTCTGATACCAGCCCCTCTCTCTCTGATACCGGCCCCTCTCTCTCTCTGATACCGGCCCCTCTCTCTCTGATACCGGCCCCTCTCTCTCTGATACCGGCCTCTCTCTCTCTGATACCAGCCCCTCTCTCTCTGATACCGGCCCCTCTCTCTCTGATACCGGCCTCTCTCTCTCTGATACCGGCCCCTCTCTCTCTCTGATACCGGCCCCGCTCTCTCTGATACAGGCCCCTCTCTCTCTCTGATACCGGCCTCTCTCTCTCTGATACCGGCCTCTCTCTCTCTGACACCGGCCCCTCTCTCTCTGATACCGGCCCCTCTCTCTCCAATACCGGCCCCTCTCTCTCTGATACCGGCCCCTCTCTCTCTGATACCGGCCCCTCTCTCTCTGATACCGGCCTCTCTCTCTCTGACACCGGCCCCTCTCTCTCTGATACCGGCCCCTCTCTCTCTGATACCGGCCCCTCTCGCTCTAATACCGGCCCCTCTCTCTCTAATACCGGCCCCTCTCTCTCTGATACCGGCCCCTCTCTCTCTGATACCGGCCCCTCTCTCTCTCTGATACCGGCCCCTCTCTCTCTGATACCGGCCTCTCTCTCTCTGATACCGGCCCCTCTCTCTCTGATACCGGCCCCTCTCTCTCTGATACCGGCCCCTCTCTCTCTGATACCGGCCTCTCTCTCTCTGATACCGGCCCTATCTCTCTGATACCGGCCTCTCTCTCTCTGATACCGGCCCCTCTCTCTCTGATACCGGCCTCTCTCTCTCTGATACCGGCCCCTCTCTCTCTGATACCAGCCCCTCTCTCTCTAATACCGGCCTCTCTCTCTCTGATACCGGCCCTATCTCTCTGATACCGGCCTCTCTCTCTCTGATACCGGCCCCTCTCTCTCTGATACCAGCCCCTCTCTCTCTAATACCGGCCCCTCTCTCTCTGATACCAGCCCCTCTCTCTCTAATACCGGCCCCTCTCTCTCTGATACCAGCCCCTCTCTCTCTAATACCGGCCCCTCTCTCTCTCTGATACCGGCCCCTCTCTCTCTGATACCGGCCCCTCTCTCTCTGATACCGGCCTCTCTCTCTCTGATACCGGCCCCTCTCTCTCTGATACCGGCCCTATCTCTCTGATACCGGCCTCTCTCTCTCTGATACCGGCCCCTCTCTCTCTGATACCGGCCCCTCTCTCTCTAATACCGGCCCCTCTCTCTCTGATACCGGCCCCTCTCTCTCTGATACCAGCCCCTCTCTCTCTAATACCGGCCTCTCTCTCTCTGATACCGGCCCTATCTCTCTGATACCGGCCTCTCTCTCTCTGATACCGGCCCCTCTCTCTCTGATACCGGCCTCTCTCTCTCTGATACCGGCCCCTCTCTCTCTGATACCGGCCCCTCTCTCTCTCTGATACCAGCCCCTCTCTCTCTGATACCGGCCCCTCTCTCTCTGATACCGGCCCCTCTCTCTCTGATACCGGCCCCTCTCTCTCTAATACCGGCCCCTCTCTCTCTGATACCGGCCCCTCTCTCTCTGATACCGGCCCCTCTCTCTCTGATACCGGCCCCTCTCTCTCTGATACCGGCCCCTCTCTCTCTCTGATACCGGCCCCTCTCTCTCCAATACCGGCCCCTCTCTCTCCAATACCGGCCCCTCTCTCTCTGATACCGGCCCCTCTCTCTCCGATACCGGCCCCTCTCTCTCTGATACCGGCCCCTCTCTCTCCCATACCGGCCCCTCTCTCTCCAATACCGGCCCCTCTCTCTCTCTCTGATACCGGCCCCTCTCTCTCCAATACCGGCCCCTCTCTCACTGATACCGGCCCCTGTCTCTCTCTAATACCGGCCCCTCTCTCTCTGATACCAGCCCCTCTCTCTGATACCGGCCCCTCTCTCTCCAATACCGGCCCCTCTCTCTCTGATACCGGCCCCTCTCTCTCTCTAATACCGGCCCCTCTCTCTCTGATACCGGCCCCTCTCTCTCTGATACCGGCCCCTCTCTCTCTCTGATACCAGCCCCTCTCTCTCTGATAACGGCCCCTCTCTCTCTGATACCGGCCCCTCTCTCTCTCTGATACCGGCCCCTCTCTCTCTGATACCGGCCCCTCTCTCTCTGATACCGGCCCCTCTCTCTCTCTGATACCGGCCCCTCTCTCTCTGATACCGGCCCCTCTCTCTCTCTGATACCGGCCCCTCTCTCTCTCTGATACCGGCCCCTCTCTCTCTGATACCGGCCCCTCTCTCTCTGATACCGGCCCCTCTCTCTCTCTGTTACCGGCCCCTCTCTCTCTGATACCGGCCCCTCTCTCTCTGTTACCGGCCCCTCTCTCTCTGTTACCGGCCCCTCTCTCTCTGTTACCGGCCCCTCTCTCTCTGATACCGGCCCCTCTCTCTCTGATACCGGCCCCTCTCTCTCTGATACCGGCCCCTCTCTCTCTGATACCGGCCCCTCTCTCTCTGATACCGGCCCCTCTCTCTCTGATACCGGCCCCTCTCTCTCTGATACCGGCCCCTCTCTCTCTGATACCGGCCCCTCTCTCTCTGATACCGGCCCCTCTCTCTCTGATACCGGCCCCTCTCTCTCTGATACCGGCCCCTCTCTCTCTGATACCGGCCCCTCTCTCTCTGATACCGGCCCCTCTCTCTCTCTGATACCGGCCCCTCTCTCTCTGATACCGGCCCCTCTCTCTCTGATACCGGCCCCTCTCTCTCTAATACCGGCCCCTCTCTCTCTGATACCGGCCTCTCTCTCTCTGATACCGGCCCCTCTCTCTCTCTGATACCGGCCCCTCTCTCTCTAATACCGGCACCTCTCTCTCTCTGATACCGGCCCCTCTCTCTCTCTGATACCGGCCCCTCTCTCTCTGATACCGGCCCCTCTCTCTCTGATACCGGCCCCTCTCTCTCTAATACCGGCCCCTCTCTCTCTCTGATACCGGCCCCTCTCTCTCTCTGATACCGGCCCCTCTCTCTCTAATACCGGCCCCTCTCTCTCTCTGATACCGGCCCCTCTCTCTCTGATACCGGCCCCTCTCTCTCTCTGATACCGGCCCCTCTCTCTCTAATACCGGCCTCTCTCTCTCTCTGATACCAGCCACTCTCTCTCTGATACCGGCCCCTCTCTCTCTCTGATACCGGCCCCTCTCTCTCTGATACCGGCCCCTCTCTCTCTGATACCGGCCTCTCTCTCTCTAATACCGGCCTCTCTCTCTCTAATACCGGCCCCTCTCTCTCTGATACCGGCCCCTCTCTCTCTGATACCGGCCCCTCTCTCTCTGATACCGGCCCCTCTCTCTCTCTGATACCGGCCCCTCTCTCTCTGATACCGGCCCCTCTCTCTCTGATACCGGCCCCTCTCTCTCTGATACCGGCCCCTCTCTCTCTGATACCGGCCCCTCTCTCTCTGATACCGGCCCCTCTCTCTCTGATACCGGCCCCTCTCTCTCTGATACCGGCCCCTCTCTCTCTGATACCGGCCCCTCTCTCTCTGATACCGGCCCCTCTCTCTCTGATACCGGCCCCTCTCTCTCTGATACCGGCCCCTCTCTCTCTCTAATACCGGCCTCTCTCTCTCTGATACCGGCCCCTCTCTCTCTGATACCGGCCCCTCTCTCTCTGATACCGGCCCCTCTCTCTCTGATACCGTCCCCTCTCTCTCTGATACCGGCCCCTCTCTCTCTGATACCGGCCCCTCTCTCTCTGATACCGTCCCCTCTCTCTCTGATACCGGCACCTCTCTCTCTGATACCGGCCCCTCTCTCTCTGATACCGGCCCCTCTCTCTCTGATACCGGCCCCTCTCTCTCTGATACCGGCCCCTCTCTCTCTAATACCGGCCGCTCTCTCTCTGATACCGGCCCCTCTCTCTCTGATACCGGCCCCTCTCTCTCTGATACCGGCCCCTCTCTCTCTGATACCGGCCCCTCTCTCTCTAATACCGGCCCCTCTCTCTCTGATACCGGCCCCTCTCTCTCTGATACCGGCCCCTCTCTCTCTCTGATACCGGCCCCTCTCTCTCTGATACCGGCCCCTCTCTCTCTAATACCGGCCCCTCTCTCTCTAATACCGGCCCCTCTCTCTCTCGCATACCGGCCCCTCTCTCTCTGATACCGGCCCCTCTCTCTCTCTGATACCGGACCCTCTCTCTCTCTAATACCGGCCCCTCTCTCTCTGATACCGGCCCCTCTCTCTCTGATACCGGCCCCTCTCTCTCTGATACCGGCCCCTCTCTCTCTAATACCGGCCCCTCTCTCTCTGATACCGGCCTCTCTCTCTCTCTGATACCGGCCCCTCTCTCTCTCGCATACCGGCCGCTCTCTCTCTGATACCGGCCCCTCTCTCTCTAATACCGGCCCCTCTCTCTCTGATACCGGCCCCTCTCTCTCTGATACCGGCCTCTCTCTCTCTGATACCGGCCCCTCTCTCTCTCTGATACCGGCCCCTCTCTCTCTGATACCGGCCTCTCTCTCTCTGATACCGGCCCCTCTCTCTCTCTGATACCGGCCCCTCTCTCTCTCGAATACCGGCCGCTCTCTCTCTGATACCGGCCCCTCTCTCTCTAATACCGGCCCCTCTCTCTCTGATACCGGCCCCTCTCTCTCTGATACCGGCCTCTCTCTCTCTGATACCGGCCCCTCTCTCTCTCTGATACCGGCCCCTCTCTCTCTGATACCGGCCCCTCTCTCTCTGATACCGGCCCCTCTCTCTCTGATATCGGCCCCTCTCTCTCTCTAATACCGGCCCCTCTCTCTCTAATATCGGCCCCTCTCTCTCTGATATCGGCCCCTCTCTCTCTCTAATACCGGCCCCTCTCTCTCTGATACCGGCCCCTCTCTCTCTGATACCGGCCCCTCTCTCTCTGATACCGGCCCCTCTCTCTCTGATACCGGCCCCTCTCTCTCTGATACCGGCCTCTCTCTCTCTAATACCGGCCTCTCTCTCTCTAATACCGGCCCCTCTCTCTCTGATACCGGCCCCTCTCTCTCTGATACCGGCCCCTCTCTCTCTCTGATACCGGCCCCTCTCTCTCTGATACCGGCCCCTCTCTCTCTGATACCGGCCCCTCTCTCTCTGATACCGGCCCCTCTCTCTCTAATACCGGCCCCTCTCTCTCTGATACCGGCCCCTCTCTCTCTGATACCGGCCCCTCTCTCTCTGATACCGGCCCCTCTCTCTCTGATACCGGCCCCTCTCTCTCTGATACCGGCCCCTCTCTCTCTGATACCGGCCCCCTCTCTCTCTAATACCGGCCGCTCTCTCTCTGATACCGGCCCCTCTCTCTCTGATACCGGCCCCTCTCTCTCTCTGATACCGGCCCCTCTCTCTCTAATACCGGCCCCCCTCTCTCTGATACCGGCCCCTCTCTCTCTCTGATACCGGCCCCTCTCTCTCTGATACCGGCCCCTCTCTCTCTAATACCGGCCCCTCTCTCTCTGATACCGGCCCCTCTCTCTCTGATACCGGCCCCTCTCTCTCTCTGATACCGGCCCCTCTCTCTCTGATACCGGCCCCTCTCTCTCTAATACCGGCCCCTCTCTCTCTAATACCGGCCCCTCTCTCTCTGATACCGGCCCCTCTCTCTCTGATACCGGCCCCTCTCTCTCTCGCATACCGGCCCCTCTCTCTCTGATACCGGCCCCTCTCTCTCTCTGATACCGGACCCTCTCTCTCTCTAATACCGGCCCCTCTCTCTCTGATACCGGCCCCTCTCTCTCTGATACCGGCCCCTCTCTCTCTCTGATACCGACCCCTCTCTCTCTGATACCGGCCCCTCTCTCTCTGATACCGGCCCCTCTCTCTCTAATACCGGCCCCTCTCTCTCTCTGATACCGGCCCCTCTCTCTCTCGCATACCGGCCCCTCTCTCTCTGATACCGGCCCCTCTCTCTCTGATACCGGCCCCTCTCTCTCTGATACCGGCCCCTCTCTCTCTAATACCGGCCCCTCTCTCTCTAATACCGGCCCCTCTCTCTCTGATACCGGCCCCCCTCTCTCTCTGATACCGGCCCCTCTCTCTCTGATACCGGCCCCTCTCTCTCTGATACCGGCCCCTCTCTCTCTGATACCGGCCCCCCTCTCTCTCTGATACCGGCCCCTCTCTCTCTGATACCGGCCCCTCTCTCTCTGATACCGGCCCCTCTCTCTCTGATACCGGCCCCTCTCTCTCTGATACCGGCCCCCCTCTCTCTCTGATACCGGCCCCTCTCTCTCTGATACCGGCCCCTCTCTCTCTGATACGGGCCCCTCTCTCTCTGATACCGGCCCCTCTCTCTCTGATACCGGCCCCTCTCTCTCTCTGATACCGGCCCCTCTCTCTCTGATACCGGCCCCTCTCTCTCTGATACCGGCCCCTCTCTCTCTCTGATACCGGCCTCTCTCTCTCTGATACCGGCCCCTCTCTCTCTGATACCGGCCCCTCTCTCTCTCTGATACCGGCCCCTCTCTCTCTGATACCGGCCCCTCTCTCTCTCCAATACCGGCCCCTCTCTCTCTCTGATACCGGCCCCTCTCTCTCTGATATCGGCCCCTCTCTCTCTGATACCGGCCCCTCTCTCTGATACCGGCTCCTCTCTCTCTAATATCGGCCCCTCTCTCTCTGATACCGGCCCCTCTCTCTCTCCAATACCGGCCCCTCTCTCTCTCTGATACCGGCCCCTCTCTCTCTGATATCGGGCCCCTCTCTCTGATACCGGCCCCTCTCTCTCTCCAATACCGGCCCCTCTCTCTCTCCAATACCGGCCCCTCTCTCTCTCCGATACCGGCCCCTCTCTCTCTGATACCGGCCCCTCTCTCTCCAATACCGGCCCCTCTCTCTCCGATACCGGCCCCTCTCTCTCTGATACCGGCCCCTCACTCTCTCTGATACCAGCCCCTCTCTCTCTCTGATACCGGCCCCTCTCTCTCCAATACCGGCCCCTCTCTCTCTGATACCGGCCCCTCTCTCTCTAATACCGGCCCCTCTCTCTCCGATACCGGCCCCTCTCTCTCCAATACCGGCCCCTCTCTCTCTGATACCGGCCCCTCTCTCTCTGATACCGGCCCCTCTCTCTCTCTGTTACCGGCCCCTCTCTCTCTCTGATACCGGCCCCTCTCTCTCTGATACCGGCCCCTCTCTCTCTGATACCGGCCCCTCTCTCTCTCTGTTACCGGCCCCTCTCTCTCTCTGATACCGGCCCCTCTCTCTCTGATACCGGCCCCTCTCTCTCTGATACCGGCCCCTCTCTCTCTGATACCGGCCTCTCTCTCTCTGATACCAGCCCCTCTCTCTCTGATACCGGCCCCTCTCTCTCTCTGATACCGGCCCCTCTCTCTCTGATACCGGCCCCTCTCTCTCTGATACCGGCCTCTCTCTCTCTGATACCAGCCCCTCTCTCTCTGATACCGGCCCCTCTCTCTCTGATACCGGCCTCTCTCTCTCTGATACCGGCCCCTCTCTCTCTCTGATACCGGCCCCGCTCTCTCTGATACAGGCCCTTCTCTCTCTCTGATACCGGCCTCTCTCTCTCTGACACCGGCCCCTCTCTCTCTGATACCGGCCCCTCTCTCTCCAATACCGGCCCCTCTCTCTCTGATACCGGCCCCTCTCTCTCTGATACCGGCCCCTCTCTCTCTGATACCGGCCTCTCTCTCTCTGACACCGGCCCCTCTCTCTCTGATACCGGCCCCTCTCTCTCCTATACCGGCCCCTCTCTCTCTGATACCAGCCCCTCTCTCTCTAATACCGGCCCCTCTCTCTCTAATACCGGCCCCTCTCTCTCTGATACCGGCCCCTCTCTCTCTCTGATACCGGCCCCTCTCTCTCTGATACCGGCCTCTCTCTCTCTGATACCGGCCCCTCTCTCTCTGATACCGGCCCCTCTCTCTCTGATACCGGCCCCTCTCTCTCTGATACCGGCCTCTCTCTCTCTGATACCGGCCCCTCTCTCTCTGATACCGGCCTCTCTCTCTCTGATACCGGCCCCTCTCTCTCTGATACCGGCCCCTCTCTCTCTGATACCGGCCCCTCTCTCTCTCTGATACCGGCCCCTCTCTCTCCAATACCGGCCCCTCTCTCTCCAATACCGGCCCCTCTCTCTCTGATACCGGCCTCTCTCTCTCTCTGATACGGGCCCCTCTCTCTCTGATACCGGCCCCTCTCTCTCCAATACCGGCCCCTCTCTCTCCAATACCGGCCCCTCTCTCTCTGATACCGGCCCCTCTCTCTCTGATACCGGCCTCTCTCTCTCTCTGATACCGGCCCCTCTCTCTCTGATACCGGCCTCTCTCTCTCTCTGATACCGGCCCCTCTCTCTCCGATACCGGCCCCTCTCTCTCTGATACCGGCCCCTCTCTCTCCCATACCGGCCCCTCTCTCTCTGATACCGGCCCCTCTCTCTCTAATACCGGCCCCTCTCTCTCCAATACCGGCCCCTCTCTCTCTCTCTGATACCGGCCCCTCTCTCTCACTGATACCGGCCCCTGTCTCTCTCTAATACCGGCCCCTCTCTCTCTGATACCGGCCCCTCTCTCTCTCTGATACCGGCCCCTCTCTCTCCAATACCGGCCCCTCTCTCTCTGATACCGGCCCCTCTCTCTCTCTAATACCGGCCCCTCTCTCTCTGATACTGGCCCCTCTCTCTCTGATACCGGCCCCTCTCTCTCTCTGATACCAGCCCCTCTCTCTCTGATAACGGCCCCTCTCTCTCTGATACCGGCCCCTCTCTCTCTCTGATACCGGCCCCTCTCTCTCTGATACCGGCCCCTCTCTCTCTGATACCGGCCCCTCTCTCTCTCTGATACCGGCCCCTCTCTCTCTGATACCGGCCCCTCTCTCTCTCTGATACCGGCCCCTCTCTCTCTCTGATACTGGCCCCTCTCTCTCTGATACCGGCCCCTCTCTCTCTGATACCGGCCCCTCTCTCTCTGATACCGGCCCCTCTCTCTCTCTGTTACCGGCCCCTCTCTCTCTGATACCGGCCCCTCTCTCTCTGTTACCGGCCCCTCTCTCTCTGATACCGGCCCCTCTCTCTCTGATACCGGCCCCTCTCTCTCTGATACCGGCCCCTC
This sequence comes from Heptranchias perlo, assembly GCF_035084215.1. NCBI lineage: Eukaryota > Metazoa > Chordata > Chondrichthyes > Hexanchiformes > Hexanchidae > Heptranchias > Heptranchias perlo. The sequence goes on from NC_090331.1 coordinate 4,052,667, forward strand.
TCTCTCTGATACCGGCCCCTCTCTCTCTGATACCGGCCCCTCTCTCTCTGATACCGGCCCCTCTCTCTCTGATACCGGCCCCTCTCTCTCTGATACCGGCCCCTCTCTCTCTGATACCGGCCCCTCTCTCTCTGATACCGGCCCCTCTCTCTCTGATACCGGCCCCTCTCTCTCTGATACCGGCCCCTATCTCTCTGATACCGGCCCCTCTCTCTCTCTGATACCGGCCCCTCTCTCTCTGATACCGGCCCCTCTCTCTCTAATACCGGCCCCTCTCTCTCTGATACCGGCCCCTCTCTCTCTCTGATACCGGCCCCTCTCTCTCTAATACCGGCCCCTCTCTCTCTCTGATACCGGCCCCTCTCTCTCTCTGATACCGGCCCCTCTCTCTCTGATACCGGCCCCTCTCTCTCTAATACCGGCCTCTCTCTCTCTGATACCGGCCCCTCTCTCTCTGATACCGGCCCCTCTCTCTCTCTGATACCGGCCCCTCTCTCTCTAATACCGGCCCCTCTCTCTCTCTGATACCGGCCCCTCTCTCTCTCTGATACCGGCCCCTCTCTCTCTGATACCGGCCCCTCTCTCTCTAATACCGGCCTCTCTCTCTCTGATACCGGCCCCTCTCTCTCTGATACCGGCCCCTCTCTCTCTCTGATACCGGCCCCTCTCTCTCTAATACCGGCCTCTCTCTCTCTCTGATACCAGCCACTCTCTCTCTGTTACCGGCCCCTCTCTCTCTCTGATACCGGCCCCTCTCTCTCTGATACCGGCCTCTCTCTCTCTAATACCGGCCTCTCTCTCTCTAATACCGGCCCCTCTCTCTCTGATACCGGCCCCTCTCTCTCTGATACCGGCCCCTCTCTCTCTGATACCGGCCCCTCTCTCTCTGATACCGGCCCCTCTCTCTCTGATACCGGCCCCTCTCTCTCTCTGATACCGGCCCCTCTCTCTCTGATACCGGCCCCTCTCTCTCTGATACCGGCCCCTCTCTCTCTGATACCGGCCCCTCTCTCTCTGATACCGGCCCCTCTCTCTCTGATACCGGCCCCTCTCTCTCTAATACCGGCCCCTCTCTCTCTGATACCGGCCCCTCTCTCTCTGATACCGGCCCCTCTCTCTCTGATACCGGCCCCTCTCTCTCTGATACCGGCCCCTCTCTCTCTAATACCGGCCCCCCTCTCTCTGATACCGGCCCCTCTCTCTCTGATACCGGCCCCTCTCTCTCTGATACCGGCCCCTCTCTCTCTGATACCGGCCTCTCTCTCTCTGATACCGGCCCCTCTCTCTCTCTGATACCGGCCCCTCTCTCTCTGATACCGGCCCCTCTCTCTCTAATACCGGCCTCTCTCTCTCTGATACCGGCCCCTCTCTCTCTGATACCGGCCCCTCTCTCTCTCTGATACCGGCCCCTCTCTCTCTAATACCGGCCCCTCTCTCTCTCTGATACCGGCCCCTCTCTCTCTCTGATACCGGCCCCTCTCTCTCTGATACCGGCCTCTCTCTCTCTCTGATACCAGCCACTCTCTCTCTGATACCGGCCCCTCTCTCTCTCTGATACCGGCCCCTCTCTCTCTGATACCGGCCCCTCTCTCTCTGATACCGGCCTCTCTCTCTCTGATACCGGCCCCTCTCTCTCTCTGATACCGGCCCCTCTCTCTCTGATACCGGCCCCTCTCTCTCTGATACCGGCCCCTCTCTCTCTGATACCGGCCCCTCTCTCTCTAATACCGGCCCCTCTCTCTCTGATACCGGCCCCTCTCTCTCTGATACCGGCCCCTCTCTCTCTGATACCGGCCCCTCTCTCTCTCTGATACCGGCCCCTCTCTCTCTGATACCGGCCCCTCTCTCTCTGATACCGGCCCCTCTCTCTCTGATACCGGCCCCTCTCTCTCTGATACCGGCCCCTCTCTCTCTGATACCGGCCCCTCTCTCTCTGATACCGGCCCCTCTCTCTCTGATACCGGCCCCTCTCTCTCTGATACCGGCCCCTCTCTCTCTGATACCGGCCCCTCTCTCTCTAATACCGGCCGCTCTCTCTCTGATACCGGCCCCTCTCTCTCTGATACCGGCCCCTCTCTCTCTAATACCGGCCGCTCTCTCTCTGATACCGGCCCCTCTCTCTCTGATACCGGCCCCTCTCTCTCTGATACCGGCCCCTCTCTCTCTAATACCGGCCCCTCTCTCTCTGATACCGGCCCCTCTCTCTCTGATACCGGCCCCTCTCTCTCTGATACCGGCCCCTCTCTCTCTGATACCGGCCCCTCTCTCTCTAATACCGGCCCCTCTCTCTCTGATACCGGCCCCTCTCTCTCTGATACCGGCCCCTCTCTCTCTGATACCGGCCCCTCTCTCTCTGATACCGGCCCCTCTCTCTCTAATACCGGCCCCCCTCTCTCTGATACCGGCCCCTCTCTCTCTGATACCGGCCCCTCTCTCTCTGATACCGGCCCCTCTCTCTCTGATACCGGCCTCTCTCTCTCTGATACCGGCCCCTCTCTCTCTCTGATACCGGCCCCTCTCTCTCTAATACCGGCCTCTCTCTCTCTGATACCGGCCCCTCTCTCTCTGATACCGGCCCCTCTCTCTCTCTGATACCGGCCCCTCTCTCTCTAATACCGGCCCCTCTCTCTCTCTGATACCGGCCCCTCTCTCTCTCTGATACCGGCCCCTCTCTCTCTGATACCGGCCCCTCTCTCTCTAATACCGGCCTCTCTCTCTCTGATACCGGCCCCTCTCTCTCTGATACCGGCCCCTCTCTCTCTCTGATACCGGCCCCTCTCTCTCTAATACCGGCCTCTCTCTCTCTCTGATACCAGCCACTCTCTCTCTGATACCGGCCCCTCTCTCTCTCTGATACCGGCCCCTCTCTCTCTGATACCGGCCCCTCTCTCTCTGATACCGGCCTCTCTCTCTCTAATACCGGCCTCTCTCTCTCTAATACCGGCCCCTCTCTCTCTGATACCGGCCCCTCTCTCTCTGATACCGGCCCCTCTCTCTCTGATACCGGCCCCTCTCTCTCTGATACCGGCCCCTCTCTCTCTCTGATACCGGCCCCTCTCTCTCTGATACCGGCCCCTCTCTCTCTGATACCGGCCCCTCTCTCTCTGATACCGGCCCCTCTCTCTCTGATACCGGCCCCTCTCTCTCTGATACCGGCCCCTCTCTCTCTGATACCGGCCCCTCTCTCTCTGATACCGGCCCCTCTCTCTCTGATACCGGCCCCTCTCTCTCTGATACCGGCCCCTCTCTCTCTAATACCGGCCCCTCTCTCTCTGATACCGGCCCCTCTCTCTCTGATACCGGCCCCTCTCTCTCTAATACCGGCCGCTCTCTCTCTGATACCGGCCCCTCTCTCTCTGATACCGGCCCCTCTCTCTCTAATACCGGCCCCTCTCTCTCTGATACCGGCCCCTCTCTCTCTGATACCGGCCCCTCTCTCTCTCTGATACCGGCCCCTCTCTCTCTGATACCGGCCCCTCTCTCTCTGATACCGGCCCCTCTCTCTCTAATACCGGCCCCTCTCTCTCTGATACCGGCCCCTCTCTCTCTGATACCGGCCCCTCTCTCTCTCTAATACCGGCCCCTCTCTCTCTGATACCGGCCCCTCTCTCTCTAATACCGGCCCCTCTCTCTCTGATACCGGCCCCTCTCTCTCTCGCATACCGGCCCCTCTCTCTCTAATACCGGCCCCTCTCTCTCTGATACCGGCCCCTCTCTCTCTGATACCGGCCCCTCTCTCTCTCGCATACCGGCCCCTCTCTCTCTGATACCGGCCCCTCTCTCTCTCTGATACCGGCCCCTCTCTCTCTCTAATACCGGCCCCTCTCTCTCTGATACCGGCCCCTCTCTCTCTGATACCGGCCCCTCTCTCTCTCTGATACCGACCCCTCTCTCTCTGATACCGGCCCCTCTCTCTCTGATACCGGCCCCTCTCTCTCGCATACCGGCCCCTCTCTCTCTCTGATACCGGCCCCTCTCTCTCTCGAATACCGGCCGCTCTCTCTCTGATACCGGCCCCTCTCTCTCTCGAATACCGGCCGCTCTCTCTCTGATACCGGCCCCTCTCTCTCTCTGATACCGGCCCCTCTCTCTCTCGAATACCGGCCGCTCTCTCTCTGATACCGGCCCCTCTCTCTCTAATACCGGCCCCTCTCTCTCTGATACCGGCCCCTCTCTCTCTGATACCGGCCTCTCTCTCTCTGATACCGGCCCCTCTCTCTCTGATACCGGCCCCTCTCTCTCTGATACCGGCCCCTCTCTCTCTGATACCGGCCCCTCTCTCTCTGATATCGGCCCCTCTCTCTCTCTAATACCGGCCCCTCTCTCTCTAATATCGGCCCCTCTCTCTCTGATATCGGCCCCTCTCTCTCTCTAATACCGGCCCCTCTCTCTCTGATACCGGCCCCTCTCTCTCTGATACCGGCCTCTCTCTCTCTGATACCGGCCCCTCTCTCTCTGATACCGGCCCCTCTCTCTCTGATACCGGCCCCTCTCTCTCTGATACCGGCCCCTCTCTCCCTGATACCGGCCCCTCTCTCTCTAATACCGGCCCCTCTCTCTCTGATACCGGCCCCTCTCTCTCTGATACCGGCCCCTCTCTCTCTCTGATACCGGCCCCTCTCTCTCTGATACCGGCCCCTCTCTCTCTCTGATACCGGCCCCTCTCTCTCTCTGATACCGGCCCCTCTCTCTCTCTGATACCGGCCCCTCTCTCTCTGATACCGGCCCCTCTCTCTCTGATACCGGCCCCTCTCTCTCGCATACCGGCCCCTCTCTCTCTGATACCGGCCCCTCTCTCTCTGATACCGGCCCCTCTCTCTCTGATACCGGCCCCTCTCTCTCTCTAATACCGGCCCCTCTCTCTCTGATACCGGCCCCTCTCTCTCTGATAACGGCCCCTCTCTCTCTAATACCGGCCTCTCTCTCTCTGATACCGGCCCCTCTCTCTCTGATACCGGCCCCTCTCTCTCTGATACCGGCCCCTCTCTCTCTGATACTGGCCCCTCTCTCTCTGATACCGGCCCCTCTCTCTCTGATACCGGCCCCTCTCTCTCTGATACCGGCCCCTCTCTCTCTAATACCGGCCCCTCTCTCTCTGATACCGGCCCCTCTCTCTCTAATACCGGCCCCTCTCTCTCTGATACCGGCCCCTCTCTCTCTGATACCGGCCCCCTCTCTCTCTGATACCGGCCCCTCTCTCTCTGATACCGGCCCCTCTCTCTCTGATACCGGCCCCTCTCTCTCTCTGATATCGGCCCCTCTCTCTCTGATACCGGCCCCTCTCTCTCTGATACCGGCCCCTCTCTCTCTAATACCGGCCCCTCTCTCTCTGATACCGGCCCCTCTCTCTCTGATACCGGCCCCTCTCTCTCTGATACCGGCCCCTCTCTCTCTCTGATACCGGCCCCTCTCTCTCTCTGATACCGGCCCCTCTCTCTCTGATACCGGCCCCTCTCTCTCTGATACCGGCCCCTCTCTCTGATACCGGCCCCTCTCTCTCTGATACCGGCCCCTCTCTCTCTGATACCGGCCCCTCTCTCTCTGATACCGGCCCCTCTCTCTCGGATACCGGCCCCCCTCTCTCTCTGATACCGGCCCCCCTCTCTCTCTGATACCGGCCCCCCTCTCTCTCTGATACCGGCCCCCCTCTCTCTGATACCGGCCCCTCTCTCTCGGATACCGGCCCCCCTCTCTCTCTGATACCGGCCCCTCTCTCTGATACCGGCCCCCCTCTCTCTGATACCGGCCCCTCTCTCTCTGATACCGGCCCCTCTCTCTCTGATACCGGCCCCTCTCTCTCGGATACCGGCCCCCCTCTCTCTCTGATACCGGCCCCCTCTCTCTCTGATACCGGCCCCTCTCTCTCTAATACCTGCCCCTCTCTCTCTGATACCGGCCCCTCTCTCTCTGATACCGGCCCCTCTCTCTCTGATACCGGCCCCTCTCTCTCTAATACCGGCCTCTCTCTCTCTGATACCGGCCCCTCTCTCTCTGATATCGGCCCCTCTCTCTCTGATACCGGCCCCTCTCTCTCTGATACCGGCCCCTCTCTCTCTGATACCGGCCCCTCTCTCTCTGATACCGGCCTCTCTCTCTCTCTGATACCGGCCCCTCTCTCTCTGATACCGGCCCCTCTCTCTCGGATACCGGCCCCCCTCTCTCTCTGATACCGGCCCCCTCTCTCTCTGATACCGGCCCCTCTCTCTCTGATACCGGCCCCTCTCTCTCTGATACCGGCCCCTCTCTCTCGCATACCGGCCCCTCTCTCTCTGATACCGGCCCCTCTCTCTCTGATACCGGCCCCTCTCTCTCTGATACCGGCCCCTCTCTCTCTCTGATACCGGCCCCTCTCTCTCGCATACCGGCCCCTCTCTCTCTGATACCGGCCCCTCTCTCTCTGATACCGGCCCCTCTCTCTCTGATACCGGCCCCTCTCTCTCTGATACCGGCCCCTCTCTCTCTGATACCGGCCCCTCTCTCTCTCTGATACCGGCCCCTCTCTCTCTGATACCGGCCTCTCTCTCTCTGATACCGGCCCCTCTCTCTCTCTGATACCGGCCCCTCTCTCTCTAATACCGGCCTCTCTTTCTCTCTGATACCAGCCCCTCTCTCTCTGATACCGGCCCCTCTCTCTCTGATACCGGCCCCTCTCTCTCTGATACCGGCCCCTCTCTCTCTAATACCGGCCCCTCTCTCTCTGATACCGGCCCCTCTCTCTCTGATACCGGCCCCTCTCTCTCTGATACCGGCCCCTCTCTCTCTGATACCGGCCCCTCTCTCTCTAATACCGGCCCCCCTCTCTCTGATACCGGCCCCTCTCTCTCTGATACCGGCCCCTCTCTCTCTAATACCGGCCGCTCTCTCTCTGATACCGGCCCCTCTCTCTCTGATACCGGCCCCTCTCTCTCTGATACCGGCCGCTCTCTCTCTGATACCGGCCCCTCTCTCTCTAATACCGGCCCCTCTCTCTCTGATACCGGCCCCTCTCTCTCTGATACCGGCCCCTCTCTCTCTCTAATACCGGCCGCTCTCTCTCTGATACCGGCCCCTCTCTCTCTGATACCGGCCCCTCTCTCTCTGATACCGGCCCCTCTCTCTCTAATACCGGCCCCTCTCTCTCTGATACCGGCCCCTCTCTCTCTGATACCGGCCCCTCTCTCTCTGATACCGGCCCCTCTCTCTCGCATACCGGCCCCTCTCTCTCTGATACCGGCCCCTCTCTCTCTGATACCGGCCCCTCTCTCTCTGATACCGGCCCCTCTCTCTCGCATACCGGCCCCTCTCTCTCTGATACCGGCCCCTCTCTCTCTGATACCGGCCCCTCTCTCTCTGATACCGGCCCCTCTCTCTCTGATACCGGCCCCTCTCTCTCTGATACCGGCCCCTCTCTCTCTGATACCGGCCCCTCTCTCTCTGATACCGGCCCCTCTCTCTCTGATACCGGCCCCTCTCTCTCTCTGATACCGGCCCCTCTCTCTCTGATACCGGCCCCTCTCTCTCTGATACCGGCCCCTCTCTCTCTGATACCGGCCCCTCTCTCTCTCTGATACCGGCCCCTCTCTCTCTGATACCGGCCTCTCTATCTCTGATACCGGCCCCTCTCTCTCTGATACCGGCCCCTCTCTCTCTAATACCGGCCCCTCTCTCTCTGATACCGGCCCCTCTCTCTCTCGCATACCGGCCCCTCTCTCTCTCTGATACCGGCCCCTCTCTCTCTCTGATACCGGCCCCTCTCTCTCTGATACCGGCCCCTCTCTCTCTGATACCGGCCCCTCTCTCTCTCGCATACCGGCCCCTCTCTCTCTGATACCGGCCCCTCTCTCTCTGATACCGGCCCCTCTCTCTCTCTGATACCGACCCCTCTCTCTCTGATACCGGCCCCTCTCTCTCTCGCATACCGGCCCCTCTCTCTCTGATACCGGCCCCTCTCTCTCTGATACCGGCCCCTCTCTCTCTGATACCGGCCCCTCTCTCTCGCATACCGGCCCCTCTCTCTCTGATACCGGCCCCTCTCTCTCTAATACCGGCCCCTCTCTCTCTGATACCGGCCCCTCTCTCTCTCTGATACCGGCCCCTCTCTCTCTGATACCGGCCCCTCTCTCTCTAATACCGGCCCCTCTCTCTCTGATACCGGCCCCTCTCTCTCTGATACCGGCCCCTCTCTCTCTAATACCGGCCCCTCTCTCTCTGATACCGGCCCCTCTCTCTCTGATACCGGCCCCTCTCTCTCTGATACCGGCCCCCCTCTCTCTCTGATACCGGCCCCTCTCTCTCTCGAATACCGGCCGCTCTCTCTCTGATACCGGCCCCTCTCTCTCTGATATCGGCCCCTCTCTCTCTGATACCGGCCCCTCTCTCTCTGATACCGGCCCCTCTCTCTCTGATACCGGCCCCTCTCTCTCTGATACCGGCCTCTCTCTCTCTCTGATACCGGCCCCTCTCTCTCTGATACCGGCCCCTCTCTCTCGGATACCGGCCCCCCTCTCTCTCTGATACCGGCCCCCCTCTCTCTCTGATACCGGCCCCTCTCTCTCTGATACCGGCCCCTCTCTCTCGCATACCGGCCCCTCTCTCTCTGATACCGGCCCCTCTCTCTCTGATACCGGCCCCTCTCTCTCTGATACCGGCCCCTCTCTCTCTCTGATACCGGCCCCTCTCTCTCGCATACCGGCCCCTCTCTCTCTGATACCGGCCCCTCTCTCTCTGATACCGGCCCCTCTCTCTCTGATACCGGCCCCTCTCTCTCTGATACCGGCCCCTCTCTCTCTGATACCGGCCCCTCTCTCTCTCTGATACCGGCCCCTCTCTCTCTGATACCGGCCTCTCTCTCTCTGATACCGGCCCCTCTCTCTCTCTGATACCGGCCCCTCTCTCTCTAATACCGGCCTCTCTTTCTCTCTGATACCAGCCCCTCTCTCTCTGATACCGGCCCCTCTCTCTCTGATACCGGCCCCTCTCTCTCTGATACCGGCCCCTCTCTCTCTAATACCGGCCCCTCTCTCTCTGATACCGGCCCCTCTCTCTCTGATACCGGCCCCTCTCTCTCTGATACCGGCCCCTCTCTCTCTGATACCGGCCCCTCTCTCTCTAATACCGGCCCCCCTCTCTCTGATACCGGCCCCTCTCTCTCTGATACCGGCCCCTCTCTCTCTAATACCGGCCGCTCTCTCTCTGATACCGGCCCCTCTCTCTCTGATACCGGCCCCTCTCTCTCTGATACCGGCCGCTCTCTCTCTGATACCGGCCCCTCTCTCTCTAATACCGGCCCCTCTCTCTCTGATACCGGCCCCTCTCTCTCTGATACCGGCCCCTCTCTCTCTCTAATACCGGCCGCTCTCTCTCTGATACCGGCCCCTCTCTCTCTGATACCGGCCCCTCTCTCTCTGATACCGGCCCCTCTCTCTCTAATACCGGCCCCTCTCTCTCTGATACCGGCCCCTCTCTCTCTGATACCGGCCCCTCTCTCTCTGATACCGGCCCCTCTCTCTCTGATACCGGCCCCTCTCTCTCTGATACCGGCCCCTCTCTCTCTGATACCGGCCCCTCTCTCTCTCTGATACCGGCCCCTCTCTCTCTGATACCGGCCTCTCTATCTCTGATACCGGCCCCTCTCTCTCTGATACCGGCCCCTCTCTCTCTGATACCGGCCCCTCTCTCTCTGATACCGGCCCCTCTCTCTCTCTGATACCGGCCCCTCTCTCTCTGATACCGGCCCCTCTCTCTCTAATACCGGCCCCTCTCTCTCTGATACCGGCCCCTCTCTCTCTCGCATACCGGCCCCTCTCTCTCTGATACCGGCCCCTCTCTCTCTCTGATACCGGCCCCTCTCTCTCTGATACCGGCCCCTCTCTCTCTGATACCGGCCCCTCTCTCTCTCGCATACCGGCCCCTCTCTCTCTGATACCGGCCCCTCTCTCTCTGATACCGGCCCCTCTCTCTCTGATACCGGCCCCTCTCTCTCTAATACCGGCCCCTCTCTCTCTGATACCGGCCCCTCTCTCTCTGATACCGGCCCCTCTCTCTCTGATACCGGCCCCCCTCTCTCTCTGATACCGGCCCCTCTCTCTCTCGAATACCGGCCGCTCTCTCTCTGATACCGGCCCCTCTCTCTCTAATACCGGCCCCTCTCTCTCTGATACCGGCCCCTCTCTCTCTGATACCGGCCTCTCTCTCTCTGATACCGGCCCCTCTCTCTCTGATACCGGCCCCTCTCTCTCTGATACCGGCCCCTCTCTCTCTGATACCGGCCCCTCTCTCTCTAATATCGGCCCCTCTCTCTCTGATATCGGCCCCTCTCTCTCTCTAATACCGGCCCCTCTCTCTCTGATACCGGCCCCTCTCTCTCTGATACCGGCCTCTCTCTCTCTGATACCGGCCCCTCTCTCTCTGATACCGGCCCCTCTCTCTCTGATACCGGCCCCTCTCTCTCTCTGATACCGGCCCCTCTCTCTCTGATACCGGCCCCTCTCTCTCTGATACCGGCCCCTCTCTCTCTGATACCGGCCCCTCTCTCTCTAATACCGGCCCCTCTCTCTCTGATACCGGCCCCTCTCTCTCTGATACCGGCCCCTCTCTCTCTCTGATACCGGCCCCTCTCTCTCTGATACCGGCCCCTCTCTCTCTCTGATACCGGCCCCTCTCTCTCTCTGATACCGGCCCCTCTCTCTCTCTGATACCGGCCCCTCTCTCTCTGATACCGGCCCCTCTCTCTCTGATACCGGCCCCTCTCTCTCGCATACCGGCCCCTCTCTCTCTGATACCGGCCCCTCTCTCTCTGATACCGGCCCCTCTCTCTCTGATACCGGCCCCTCTCTCTCTCTAATACCGGCCCCTCTCTCTCTGATACCGGCCCCTCTCTCTCTGATAACGGCCCCTCTCTCTCTAATACCGGCCTCTCTCTCTCTGATACCGGCCCCTCTCTCTCTGATACCGGCCCCTCTCTCTCTGATACCGGCCCCTCTCTCTCTGATACCGGCCCCTCTCTCTCTGATACCGGCCCCTCTCTCTCTGATACCGGCCCCTCTCTCTCTGATACCGGCCCCTCTCTCTCTAATACCGGCCCCTCTCTCTCTGATACCGGCCCCTCTCTCTCTAATACCGGCCCCTCTCTCTCTGATACCGGCCCCTCTCTCTCTGATACCGGCCCCTCTCTCTCTGATACCGGCCCCTCTCTCTCTGATACCGGCCACTCTCTCTCTGATACCGGCCCCTCTCTCTCTCTGATACCGGCCCCTCTCTCTCTAATACCGGCCTCTCTCTCTCTCTGATACCGGCCCCTCTCTCTCTGATACCGGCCCCTCTCTCTCTGATACCGGCCCCTCTCTCTCTGATACCGGCCCCTCTCTCTCTCTGATACCGGCCCCTCTCTCTCTCTAATACCGGCCCCTCTCTCTCTCTGATATCGGCCCCTCTCTCTCTGATACCGGCCCCTCTCTCTCTGATACCGGCCCCTCTCTCTCTGATACCGGCCCCTCTCTCTCTGATACCGGCCCCACTCTCTCTGATACCGGCCCCTCTCTCTCTGATACCGGCCCCTCTCTCTCTCTGATATCGGCCCCTCTCTCTCTGATACCGGCCCCTCTCTCTCTGATACCGGCCCCTCTCTCTCTAATACCGGCCCCTCTCTCTCTGATACCGGCCCCTCTCTCTCTGATACCGGCCCCTCTCTCTCTGATACCGGCCCCTCTCTCTGATACCGGCCCCTCTCTCTCTGATACCGGCCCCTCTCTCTCTGATACCGGCCCCTCTCTCTCTGATACCGGCCCCTCTCTCTCGGATACCGACCCCCTCTCTCTCTGATACCTGCCCCCCTCTCTCTCTGATACCGGCCCCCCTCTCTCTCTGATACCGGCCCCACTCTCTCTCTGATACCGGCCGCTCTCTCTCTGATACCGGCCCCTCTCTCTCTGATACCGGCCCCTCTCTCTCTAATACCGGCCCCTCTCTCTCTGATACCGGCCCCTCTCTCTCTAATACCGGCCTCTCTCTCTCTGATACCGGCCCCTCTCCCTCTGATATCGGCCCCTCTCTCTCTGATACCGGCCCCTCTCTCTCTGATACCGGCCCCTCTCTCTCTGATACCGGCCTCTCTCTCTCTGATACCGGCCCCTCTCTCTCTCTGATACCGGCCCCTCTCTCTCTGATACCGGCCCCTCTCTCTCTGATACCGGCCCCTCTCTCTCGGATACCGGTCCCCCTCTCTCTCTGATACCGGCCCCCCTCTCTCTCTGATACCAGCCCCTCTCTCTCTGATACCGGCCCCTCTCTCTCTAATACCGGCCCCTCTCTCTCTGATACCGGCCCCTCTCTCTCTGATACCGGCCCCTCTCTCTCTGATACCGGCCCCTCTCTCTCTAATACCGGCCTCTCTCTCTCTGATACCGGCCCCTCTCTCTCTGATACCGGCCCCCCTCTCTCTCTGATACCGGCCCCTCTCTCTCTGATAACGGCCCCTCTCTCTCTAATACCGGCCTCTCTCTCTCTGATACCGGCCCCTCTCTCTCTGATACCGGCCCCTCTCTCTCTGATACCGGCCCCTCTCTCTCTGATACCGGCCCCTCTCTCTCTGATACCGGCCCCTCTCTCTCTAATACCGGCCCCTCTCTCTCTGATACCGGCCCCTCTCTCTCTGATACCGGCCCCTCTCTCTCGCATACCGGCCCCTCTCTCTCTGATACCGGCCCCTCTCTCTCTGATACCGGCCCCTCTCTCTCTGATACCGGCCCCTCTCTCTCTGATACCGGCCCCTCTCTCTCGCATACCGGCCCCTCTCTCTCTGATACCGGCCCCTCTCTCTCTGATACCGGCCCCTCTCTCTCTGATACCGGCCCCTCTCTCTCTGATACCGGCCCCTCTCTCTCTGATACCGGCCCCTCTCTCTCTCTGATACCGGCCCCTCTCTCGCTGATACCGGCCTCTCTCTCTCTGATACCGGCCCCTCTCTCTCTCTGATACCGGCCCCTCTCTCTCTAATACCGGCCTCTCTTTCTCTCTGATACCAGCCCCTCTCTCTCTGATACCGGCCTCTCTCTCTCTGATACCGGCCCCTCTCTCTCTCTGATACCGGCCCCTCTCTCTCTCTGATACCGGCCCCTCTCTCTCTGATACCGGCCCCTCTCTCTCTGATACCGGCCCCTCTCTCTCGGATACCGGCCCCTCTCTCTCTCTGATACCGGCCCCTCTCTCTCTCTGATACCAGCCCCTCTCTCTCTGATACTGGCCCCTCTCTCTCTGATACCGGCCCCTCTCTCTCTAATACCGGCCCCTCTCTCTCTAATACCGGCCCCTCTCTCTCTGATACCGGCCCCTCTCTCTCTGATACCGGCCCCTCTCTCTCTCTGATACCGGCCCCTCTCTCTCTCTGATACCAGCCCCTCTCTCTCTGATACTGGCCCCTCTCTCTCTGATACCGGCCCCTCTCTCTCTGATACCGGCCCCTCTCTCTCTAATACCGGCCCCTCTCTCTCTGATACCGGCCCCTCTCTCTCTCTGATACCGGCCCCTCTCTCTCTCTGATACCAGCCCCTCTCTCTCTGATACTGGCCCCTCTCTCTCTGATACCGGCCCCTCTCTCTCTGATACCAGCCCCTCTCTCTCTGATACTGGCCCCTCTCTCTCTGATACCGGCCCCTCTCTCTCTGATACCGGCCCCTCTCTCTCTGATACCGGCCCCTCTCTCTCTGATACCGGCCCCTCTCTCTCTGATACCGGCCCCTCTCTCTCTGATACCGGCCCCTCTCTCTCTAATACCGGCCCCTCTCTCTCTGATACCGGCCCCTCTCTCTCTCTGATACCGGCCCCTCTCTCTCTGATACCGGCCCCTCTCTCTCTGATACCGGCCCCTCTCTCTCTCTGATACCGGCCCCTCTCTCTCTGATACCGGCCCCTCTCTCTCTGATACCGGCCCCTCTCTCTCTGATACCGGCCCCTCTCTCTCTCTGATACCGGCCCCTCTCTCTCTCTGATACCGGCCCCTCTCTCTCTGATACCGGCCCCTCTCTCTCTAATACCGGCCCCTCTCTCTCTGATACCGGCCCCTCTCTCTCTGATACCGGCGCCTCTCTCTCTGATACCGGCCCCTCTCTCTCTGATACCGGCCCCTCTCTCTCTGATACCGGCCCCTCTCTCTCTGATACCGGCCCCCCTCTCTCTCTGATACCGGCCCCTCTCTCTCTGATACCGGCCTCTCTCTCTCTGATACCGGCCCCCCTCTCTCTCTGATACCGGCCCCTCTCTCTCTGATACCGGCCCCTCTCTCTCTGATATCGGCCCCTCTCTCTCTGATACCGGCCCCCCTCTCTCTCTGATACCAGCCCCTCTCTCTCTGATACCGGCCCCTCTCTCTCTGATATCGGCCCCTCTCTCTCTGATACCGGCCCCTCTCTCTCTCTGATACCGGCCCCTCTCTCTCTGATACCGGCCCCTCTCTCTCAGATATCGGCCCCTCTCTCTCTCTGATACCGGCCCCTCTCTCTCTGATACCGGCCCCTCTCTCTCTGATACCGGCCCCTCTCTCTCGAATACCGGCCCCTCTCTCTCTAATACCGGCCCCTCTCTCTCTGATACCGGCCCCTCTCTCTCTGATACCGGCCCCTCTCTCTCTCTGATATCGGCCCCTCTCTCTCTGATATCGGCCCCTCTCTCTCTGATACCGGCCCCTCTCTCTCTCTAATACCGGCCCCTCTCTCTCTGATACCGGCCCCTCTCTCTCTGATACCGGCCCGTCTCTCTCTGATACCGGCCCCTCTCTCTCTGATACCGGCCCCTCTCTCTCTAATACCGGCCCCTCTCTCTCTGATATCGGCCCCTCTCTCTCTAATACCGGCCCCTCTCTCTCTGATACCGGCCCCTCTCTCTCTGATACCGGCCCCTCTCTCTCTCTGATATCGGCCCCTCTCTCTCTGATATCGGCCCCTCTCTCTCTGATACCGGCCCCTCTCTCTCTCTAATACCGGCCCCTCTCTCTCTAATACCGGCCCCTCTCTCTCTAATACCGGCCCCTCTCTTTCTCTTATACCAGCCCCTCTCTCTCTAATACCGGCCCCTCTCTCTCTGATACCGGCCCCTCTCTCTCTCTGATATCGGCCTCTCTCTCTCTGATATCGGCCCCTCTCTCTCTCTGATACCGGCCCCTCTCTCTCTGATACCGGCCCCTCTCTCTCTAATACCGGCCCCTCTCTCTCTGATACCGGCCCCTCTCTCTCTGATACCGGCCCCTCTCTCTCTGATACTGGCCCCTCTCTCTCTGATATCGGCCCCTCTCTCTCTGATACCGGCCCCTCTCTCTCTAATACCGGCCCCTCTCTCTCTCTGATACCGGACCCTCTCTCTCTGATACCGGCCCCTCTCTCTCTGATATCGGCCCCTCTCTCTCTGATACCGGCCCCTCTCTCTCTAATACCGGCCCCTCTCTCTCTGATATCGGCCCCTCTCTCTCTGATACCGGCCCCTCTCTCTCTAATACCGGCCCCTCTCTCTCTAATACCGGCCCCTCTCTCTCTCTGATACCGGCCCCTCTCTCTCTGATACCGGCCCCTCTCTCTCTGATACCGGCCCCTCTCTCTCTAATACCGGCCCCTCTCTCTCTCTAATACCGGCCCCTCTCTCTCTCTGATACCGGCCCCTCTCTCTCTAATACCGGCCCCTCTCTCTCTGATACCGGCCCCTCTCTCTCTGATACCGGCCCCTCTCTCTCTAATACCGGCCCCTCTCTCTCTGATATCGGCCCCTCTCTCTCTGATACCGGCCCCTCTCTCTCTAATACCGGCCCCTCTCTCTCTCTGATACCGGCCCCTCTCTCTCTGATACCGGCCCCTCTCTCTCTGATACCGGCCCCTCTCTCTCTAATACCGGCCCCTCTCTCTCTCTAATACCGGCCCCTCTCTCTCTCTGATACCGGCCCCTCTCTCTCTCTAATACCGGCCCCTCTCTCTCTCTGATACCGGCCCCTCTCTTTCTCTCTGATACCGGACCCTCTCTCTCTGATATCGGCCCCTCTCTCTCTGATACCGGCCCCTCTCTCTCTGATACCGGCCCCTCTCTCTCTAATATCGGCCCCTCTCTCTCTCTGATACCGGCCCCTCTCTCTCTCTGATACCGGCCCCTCTCTCTCTCTAATACCGGCCTCTCTCTCTCTGATACCGGCCCCTCTCTCTCTGATACCGGCCCCTCTCTCTCTGATACCGGCCCCTCTCTCTCTCATACCGGCCCCTCTCTCTCTAATACCGGCCCCTCTCTCTCTGATACCGGCCCCTCTCTCTCTGATACCGGCCCCTCTCTCTCTCTGATACCGGCCCCTCTCTCTCTGATACCGGCCCCTCTCTCTCTAATATCGGCCCCTCTCTCTCTCTGATACCGGCCCCTCTCTCTCTCTGATACCGGCCCCTCTCTCTCTCTAATACCGGCCTCTCTCTCTCTGATACCGGCCCCTCTCTCTCTGATACCGGCCCCTCTCTCTCTGATACCGGCCCCTCTCTCTCTCATACCGGCCCCTCTCTCTCTAATACCGGCCCCTCTCTCTCTGATACCGGCCCCTCTCTCTCTGATACCGGCCACTCTCTCTCTCTAATACCGGCCCCTCTCTCTCTGATACAGGCCCCTCTCTCTCTCTAATACCGGCCTCTCTCTCTCTAATACCGGCCCCTCTCTCTCTGATACCGGCCCCTCTCTCTCTGATACCGGCCCCTCTCTCTCTGATACCGGCCCCTCTCTCTCTGATACCGGCCCCTCTCTCTCTGATACCGGCCCCTCTCTCTCTGATATCGGCCTCTCTCTCTCTGATACCGGCCCCTCTCTCTCTCTGATACCGGCCCCTCTCTCTCTCTGATACCGGCCCCTCTCTCTCTGATACCGGCCTCTCTCTCTCTCTCTGATACCGGCCCCTCTCTCTCTGATACCGGCCCCTCTCTCTCTGATACCGGCCCCTCTCTCTCTGATACCGGCCCCTCTCTCTCTGATACCGGCCCCTCTCTCTCTGATATCGGCCTCTCTCTCTCTGATACCGGCCCCTCTCTCTCTCTGATACCGGCCCCTCTCTCTCTCTGATACCGGCCCCTCTCTCTCTGATACCGGCCTCTCTCTCTCTCTCTGATACCGGCCCCTCTCTCTCTCTGATATCGGCCTCTCTCTCTCTGATACCGGCCCCTCTCTCTCTCTGATACCGGCCCCTCTCTCTCTCTAATACCGGCCCCTCTCTCTCTGATACCGGCCCCTCTCTCTCTGATACCGGCCCCTCTCTCTCTGATACCGGCCCCTCTCTCACTGATACCGGCCCCTCTCTCTCTCTGATACCGGCCCCTCTCTCTCTGATACCGGCCCCTCTCTCTCTAATACCGGCCCCTCTCTCTCTGATACCGGCCCCTCTCTCTCTGATACCGGCCCCTCTCTCTCTGATACCGGCCCCTCTCTCTCTGATACCGGCCCCTCTCTCTCTGATACCGGCCCCTCTCTCTCTCTGATATCGGCCTCTCTCTCTCTGATACCGGCCCCTCTCTCTCTCTGATAACGGCCCCTCTCTCTCTCTGATACCGGCCCCTCTCTCTCTGATACCGGCCCCTCTCTCTCGTATACCGGCCCCTCTCTCTCTGATACCGGCCCCTCTCTCTCTGATACCGGCCCCTCTCTCTCTCTGATACCGGCCCCTCTCTCTCTAATACCGGCCTCTCTTTCTCTCTGATACCGGCCTCTCTCTCTCTGATACCGGCCCCTCTCTCTCTGATACCGGCCCCTCTCTCTCTGATACCGGCCCCTCTCTCTCGGATACCGGCCCCTCTCTCTCTCTGATACCGGCCCCTCTCTCTCTCTGATACCAGCCCCTCTCTCTCTGATACTGGCCCCTCTCTCTCTGATACCGGCCCCTCTCTCTCTAATACCGGCCCCTCTCTCTCTAATACCGGCCCCTCTCTCTCTGATACCGGCCCCTCTCTCTCTGATACCGGCCCCTCTCTCTCTGATACCGGCCCCTCTCTCTCTAATACCGGCCCCTCTCTCTCTGATACCGGCCCCTCTCTCTCTGATACCGGCCCCTCTCTCTCTCTGATACCGGCCCCTCTCTCTCTCTGATACCAGCCCCTCTCTCTCTGATACTGGCCCCTCTCTCTCTGATACCGGCCCCTCTCTCTCTGATACCGGCCCCTCTCTCTCTGATACCGGCCCCTCTCTCTCTGATACCGGCCCCTCTCTCTCTGATACCGGCCCCTCTCTCTCTGATACCGGCCTCTCTCTCTCGGATACCGGCCCCTCTCTCTCTAATACCGGCCCCTCTCTCTCTGATACCGGCCCCTCTCTCTCTCTGATACCGGCCCCTCTCTCTCTGATACCGGCCCCTCTCTCTCTGATACCGGCCCCTCTCTCTCTGATACCGGCCCCTCTCTCTCTCTGATACCGGCCCCTCTCTCTCTCTGATACCGGCCCCTCTCTCTCTGATACCGGCCACTCTCTCTCTAATACCGGCCCCTCTCTCTCTGATACCGGCCCCTCTCTCTCTGATACCGGCCCCTCTCTCTCTGATACCGGCCACTCTCTCTCTGATACCGGCCCCTCTCTCTCTGATACCGGCCCCTCTCTCTCTGATACCGGCCCCTCTCTCTCTGATACCGGCCCCTCTCTCTCTGATACCGGCCCCTCTCTCTCTGATATCGGCCCCTCTCTCTCTGATACCGGCCCCTCTCTCTCTGATACCGGCCCCTCTCTCTCTCTGATACCAGCCCCTCTCTCTCTGATACCGGCCCCTCTCTCTCTGATATCGGCCCCTCTCTCTCTGATACCGGCCCCTCTCTCTCTCTGATACCGGCCCCTCTCTCTCTGATACCGGCCCCTCTCTCTCAGATATCGGCCCCTCTCTCTCTCTGATACCGGCCCCTCTCTCTCTGATACCGGCCCCTCTCTCTCTGATACCGGCCCCTCTCTCTCTAATACCGGCCCCTCTCTCTCTAATACCGGCCCCTCTCTCTCTGATACCGGCCCCTCTCTCTCTGATACCGGCCCCTCTCTCTCTCTGATATCGGCCCCTCTCTCTCTGATATCGGCCCCTCTCTCTCTGATACCGGCCCCTCTCTCTCTCTAATACCGGCCCCTCTCTCTCTGATATCGGCCCCTCTCTCTCTGATACCGGCCCCTCTCTCTCTCTAATACCGGCCCCTCTCTCTCTAATACCGGCCCCTCTCTCTCTGATACCGGCCCCTCTCTCTCTGATACCGGCCTCTCTCTCTCTGATATCGGCCCCTCTCTCTCTCTGATACCGGCCCCTCTCTCTCTGATACCGGCCCCTCTCTCTCTAATACCGGCCCCTCTCTCTCTGATACCGGCCCCTCTCTCTCTGATACCGGCCCCTCTCTCTCTGATACTGGCCCCTCTCTCTCTGATATCGGCCCCTCTCTCTCTGATACTGGCCCCTCTCTCTCTAATACCGGCCCCTCTCTCTCTCTGATACCGGCCCCTCTCTCTCTGATACCGGCCCCTCTCTCTCTGATATCGGCCCCTCTCTCTCTGATACCGGCCCCTCTCTCTCTAATACCGGCCCCTCTCTCTCTGATATCGGCCCCTCTCTCTCTGATACCGGCCCCTCTCTCTCTAATACCGGCCCCTCTCTCTCTAATACCGGCCCCTCTCTCTCTCTGATACCGGCCCCTCTCTCTCTGATACCGGCCCCTCTCTCTCTGATACCGGCCCCTCTCTCTCTAATACCGGCCCCTCTCTCTCTCTAATACCGGCCCCTCTCTCTCTCTGATACCGGCCCTCTCTCTCTAATACCGGCCCCTCTCTCTCTCTGATACCGGCCCCTCTCTCTCTCTGATACCGGCCCCTCTCTCTCTGATACCGGCCACTCTCTCTCTAATACCGGCCCCTCTCTCTCTCTGATACCGGCCCCTCTCTCTCTGATACCGGCCACTCTCTCTCTAATACCGGCCCCTCTCTCTCTGATACCGGCCCCTCTCTCTCTGATACCGGCCCCTCTCTCTCTGATACCGGCCACTCTCTCTCTGATACCGGCCCCTCTCTCTCTGATACCGGCCCCTCTCTCTCTGATACCGGCCCCTCTCTCTCTGATACCGGCCCCTCTCTCTCTGATACCGGCCCCTCTCTCTCTGATATCGGCCCCTCTCTCTCTGATACCGGCCCCCCTCTCTCTCTGATACCAGCCCCTCTCTCTCTGATACCGGCCCCTCTCTCTCTGATATCGGCCCCTCTCTCTCTGATACCGGCCCCTCTCTCTCTCTGATACCGGCCCCTCTCTCTCTGATACCGGCCCCTCTCTCTCAGATATCGGCCCCTCTCTCTCTCTGATACCGGCCCCTCTCTCTCTGATACCGGCCCCTCTCTCTCTGATACCGGCCCCTCTCTCTCTAATACCGGCCCCTCTCTCTCTAATACCGGCCCCTCTCTCTCTGATACCGGCCCCTCTCTCTCTGATACCGGCCCCTCTCTCTCTCTGATATCGGCCCCTCTCTCTCTGATATCGGCCCCTCTCTCTCTGATACCGGCCCCTCTCTCTCTCTAATACCGGCCCCTCTCTCTCTGATATCGGCCCCTCTCTCTCTGATACCGGCCCCTCTCTCTCTCTAATACCGGCCCCTCTCTCTCTAATACCGGCCCCTCTCTCTCTAATACCGGCCCCTCTCTCTCTCTGATACCAGCCCCTCTCTCTCTAATACCGGCCCCTCTCTCTCTGATACCGGCCCCTCTCTCTCTGATACCGGCCTCTCTCTCTCTGATACCGGCCCCTCTCTCTCTAATACCGGCCCCTCTCTCTCTCTGATACCGGCCCCTCTCTCTCTGATACCGGCCCCTCTCTCTCTAATACCGGCCCCTCTCTCTCTGATACCGGCCCCTCTCTCTCTGATACCGGCCCCTCTCTCTCTGATACTGGCCCCTCTCTCTCTGATATCGGCCCCTCTCTCTCTGATACCGGCCCCTCTCTCTCTAATACCGGCCCCTCTCTCTCTCTGATACCGGCCCCTCTCTCTCTGATACCGGCCCCTCTCTCTCTAATACCGGCCCCTCTCTCTCTGATACCGGCCCCTCTCTCTCTGATACCGGCCCCTCTCTCTCTGATACTGGCCCCTCTCTCTCTGATATCGGCCCCTCTCTCTCTGATACCGGCCCCTCTCTCTCTAATACCGGCCCCTCTCTCTCTAATACCGGCCCCTCTCTCTCTGATACCGGCCCCTCTCTCTCTGATACCGGCCCCTCTCTCTCTGATACCGGCCCCTCTCTCTCTAATACCGGCCCCTCTCTCTCTGATATCGGCCTCTCTCTCTCTGATACTGGCCCCTCTCTCTCTGATACCGGCCCCTTTCTCTCTGATACCGGCCCCTCTCTCTCTAATACCGGCCCCTCTCTCTCTGATACCGGCCCCTCTCTCTCTAATACCGGCCCCTCTCTCTCTCTGATACCGGCCCCTCTCTCTCTGATACCGGCCCCTCTCTCTCTGATACCGGCCCCTCTCTCTCTAATACCGGCCCCTCTCTCTCTCTAATACCGGCCCCTCTCTCTCTCTGATACCGGCCCTCTCTCTCTAATACCGGCCCCTCTCTCTCTGATATCGGCCTCTCTCTCTCTGATACTGGCCCCTCTCTCTCTGATATCGGCCTCTCTCTCTCTGATACCAGCCCCTCTCTCTCTGATATCGGCCCCTCTCTCTCTGATACCGGCCCCTCTCTCTCTGATACCGGCCCCTCTCTCTCTAATATCGGCCCCTCTCTCTCTCTGATACCGGCCCCTCTCTCTCTCTGATACCGGCCCCTCTCTCTCTCTAATACCGGCCTCTCTCTCTCTGATACCGGCCCCTCTCTCTCTGATACCGGCCCCTCTCTCTCTGATACCGGCCCCTCTCTCTCTCATACCGGCCCCTCTCTCTCTAATACCGGCCCCTCTCTCTCTGATACCGGCCCCTCTCTCTCTGATACCGGCCCCTCTCTCTCTCTAATACCGGCCCCTCTCTCTCTGATACCGGCCCCTCTCTCTCTCTAATACCGGCCTCTCTCTCTCTGATACCGGCCCCTCTCTCTCTGATACCGGCCCCTCTCTCTCTGATACCGGCCCCTCTCTCTCTGATACCGGCCTCTCTCTCTCTGATACCGGCCCCTCTCTCTCTGATACCGGCCCCTCTCTCTCTGATACCGGCCTCTCTCTCTCTGATACCGGCCCCTCTCTCTCTGATACCGGCCCCTCTCTCTCTGATACCGGCCCCTCTCTCTCTGATATCGGCCTCTCTCTCTCTGATACCGGCCCCTCTCTCTCTCTGATACCGGCCCCTCTCTCTCTCTGATACCGGCCCCTCTCTCTCTGATACCGGCCCCTCTCTCTCTGATATCGGCCTCTCTCTCTCTGATACCGGCCCCTCTCTCTCTCTGATACCGGCCCCTCTCTCTCTCTAATACCGGCCCCTCTCTCTCTCATACCGGCCCCTCTCTCTCTGATACCGGCCCCTCTCTCTCTGATACCGGCCCCTCTCTCTCTGATACCGGCCCCTCTCTCTCTCTGATACCGGCCCCTCTCTCTCTGATACCGGCCCCTCTCTCTCTAATACCGGCCCCTCTCTCTCTGATACCGGCCCCTCTCTCTCTCTGATACCGGCCCCTCTCTCTCTGATACCGGCCCCTCTCTCTCTAATACCGGCCCCTCTCTCTCTGATACCGGCCCCTCTCTCTCTGATACCGGCCCCTCTCTCTCTCTGATATCGGCCTCTCTCTCTCTGATACCGGCCCCTCTCTCTCTCTGATACCGGCCCCTCTCTCTCTCTGATACCGGCCCCTCTCTCTCTGATACCGGCCCCTCTCTCTCTAATACCGGCCCCTCTCTCTCTGATACCGGCCCCTCTCTCTCTAATACCGGCCCCTCTCTCTCTGATACCGGCCCCTCTCTCTCCTAATACCGGCCCCTCTCTCTCTAATACCGGCCCCTCTCTCTCTGATACCGGCCCCTCTCTCTCTGATACCGGCCCCTCTCTCTCTAATACCGGCCCCTCTCTCTCTGATACCGGCCCCTCTCTCTCCTAATACCGGCCCCTCTCTCTTTAATACCGGCCCCTCTCTCTCTGATACCGGCCCCTCTCTCTCTGATACCGGCCCCTCTCTCTCTGATACCGGCCTCTCTCTCTCTGATACCGGCCCCTCTCTCTCTGATACCGGCCCCTCTCTCTCTGATACCGGCCCCTCTCTCTCTGATACCGGCCCCTCTCTCTCCTAATACCGGCCCCTCTCTCTCTGATACCGGCCCCTCTCTCTCCTAATACCGGCCCCTCTCTCTCTGATACCGGCCCCTCTCTCTCTGATACCGGCCCCTCTCTCTCTGATACCGGCCCCTCTCTCTCTGATACAGGCCCCTCTCTCTCTGATACCGGCCCCTCTCTCTCTGATACAGGCCCCTCTCTCTCTGATACCGGCCCCTCTCTCTCTGATACCGGCCCCTCTCTCTCTGATACCGGCCCCTCTCTCTCTGATATCGGCCCCTCTCTCTCTGATACTGGCCCCTCTCTCTCTGATACCGGCCCCTCTCTCTCTGATACCGGCCCCTCTCTCTCTGATATCGGCCCCTCTCTCTCTGATATCGGCCCCTCTCTCTCAGATATCGGCCCCTCTCTCTCTCTAATACCGGCCCCTCTCTCTCTGATATCGGCCCCTCTCTCTCTGATACCGGCCTCTCTCTCTCTGATACCGGCCCCTCTCTCTCTCTGATACCGGCCCCTCTCTCTCTCTGATACCGGCCCCTCTCTCTCTCTGATACCGGCCCCTCTCTCTCTGATACCGGCCCCTCTCTCTCTAATACCGGCCCCTCTCTCTCTGATACCGGCCCCTCTCTCTCTGATACCGGCCCCTCTCTCTCTGATACCGGCCCCTCTCTCTCTGATACCGGCCCCTCTCTCTCTCTGATACCGGCCCCTCTCTCTCTCTGATACCGGCCCCTCTCTCTCTGATATCGGCCCCTCTTTCTCTGATATCGGCCCCTCTCTCTCTGATACCGGCCCCTCTCTCTCTGATACCGGCCCCTCTCTCTCTGATATCGGCCCCTCTCTCTCTGATATCGGCCCCTCTCTCTCTGATATCGGCCCCTCTCTCTCTGATACCGGCCCCTCTCTCCCTCTGATACCGGCCCCTCTCTCTCTGATATCGGCCCCTCTCTCTCTAATACCGGCCCCTCTCTCTCTAATACCGGCCCCTCTCTCTCTGATATCGGCCTCTCTCTCTCTCTGATACCGGCCCCTCTCTCTCTCTGATACCGGCCCCTCTCTCTCTCTGATACCGGCCCCTCTCTCTCTCTGATACCGGCCCCTCTCTCTCTGATATCGGCCCCTCTCTCTCTGATATCGGCCCCTCTCTCTCTGATACCGGCCCCTCTCTCTCTCTGATACCGGCCCCTCTCTCTCTCTGATACCGGCCCCTCTCTCTCTAATACCGGCCACTCTCTCTCTGATACCGGCCCCTCTCTCTCTGATACCGGCCCCTCTCTCTCTGATACCGGCCCCTCTCTCTCTGATACCGGCCCCCCTCTCTCTCTGATATCGGCCCCTCTCTCTCTGATACCGGCCCCTCTCTCTCTCTGATACCGGCCCCTCTCTCTCTAATACCGGCCTCTCTCTCTCTGATACCGGCCCCTCTCTCTCTCTGATACCGGCCCCTCTCTCTCTGATACCGGCCCCTCTCTCTCTCTGATACCGGCCCCTCTCTCTCTGATATCGGCCCCTCTCTCTCTGATACCGGCCCCTCTCTCTCTAATACGGGCCCCTCTCTCTCTGATACCGGCCCCTCTCTCTCTGATACCGGCCCCTCTCTCTCTGATACCGGCCCCTCTCTCTCTGATACCGGCCTCTCCCTCTCTCTCTGATACCGGCCCCTCTCTCTCTGATACCGGCCCCTCTCTCTCTGATACCGGTCCCTCTCTCTCTGATACCGGCCCCTCTCTCTCTGATACCGGCCCCTCTCTCTCTAATACCGGCCCCTCTCTCTCTGATACCGGCCCCTCTCTCTCTGATACCGGCCCCTCTCTCTCTAATACCGGCCCCTCTCTCTCTGATACCGGCCCCTCTCTCTCTGATACCGGCCCCTCTCTCTCTGATACCGGCCCCTCTCTCTCTGATACCGGCCCCTCTCTCTCTGATATCGGCCCCTCTCTCTCTGATACCGGCCCCTCTCTCGCTCTGATACCGGCCCCTCTCTCTCTAATACCGGCCTCTCTCTCTCTCTGATACCGGCCCCTCTCTCTCTGATACCGGCCCCTCTCTCTCTGATACCGGCCCCTCTCTCTCTGATACCGGCCCCTCTCTCTCTCTGATACCGGCCTCTCTCTCTCTGATACCGGCCCCTCTCTCTCTGATACCGGCCCCTCTCTCTCTGATACCGGCCCCTCTCTCTCTCTGATACCGGCTCCTCTCTCTCTGATACCGGCCCCTCTCTCTCTGATATCGGCCTCTCTCTCTCTGATACCGGCCCCTCTCTCTCTCTGATACCGGCCCCTCTCTCTCTCTAATACCGGCCCCTCTCTCTCTGATACCGGCCCCTCTCTCTCTGATACCGGCCCCTCTCTCTCTGATACCGGCCCCTCTCTCTCTGATACCGGCCCCTCTCTCGCTCTGATACCGGCCCCTCTCTCTCTGATACCGGCCCCTCTCTCTCTAATACCGGCCCCTCTCTCTCTGATACCGGCCCCTCTCTCTCTGATACCGGCCCCTCTCTCTCTAATACCGGCCCCTCTCTCTCTGATACCGGCCCCTCTCTCTCTGATACCGGCCCCTCTCTCTCTCTGATATCGGCCTCTCTCTCTCTGATACCGGCCCCTCTCTCTCTCTGATACCGGCCCCTCTCTCTCTCTGATACCGGCCCCTCTCTCTCTGATACCGGCCCCTCTCTCTCTAATACCGGCCCCTCTCTCTCTGATACCGGCCCCTCTCTCTCTAATACCGGCCCCTCTCTCTCTGATACCGGCCCCTCTCTCTCTAATACCGGCCCCTCTCTCTCTGATACCGGCCCCTCTCTCTCTGATACCGGCCCCTCTCTCTCTAATACCGGCCCCTCTCTCTCTGATACCGGCCCCTCTCTCTCCTAATACCGGCCCCTCTCTCTCTAATACCGGCCCCTCTCTCTCTGATACCGGCCCCTCTCTCTCTGATACCGGCCCCTCTCTCTCTGATACCGGCCTCTCTCTCTCTGATACCGGCCCCTCTCTCTCTGATACCGGCCCCTCTCTCTCTGATACCGGCCACTCTCTCTCCTAATACCGGCCCCTCTCTCTCTGATACCGGCCCCTCTCTCTCCTAATACCGGCCCCTCTCTCTCTGATACCGGCCCCTCTCTCTCTGATACCGGCCCCTCTCTCTCTGATACCGGCCCCTCTCTCTCTCTGATACAGGCCCCTCTCTCTCTGATACCGGCCCCTCTCTCTCTGATACAGGCCCCTCTCTCTCTGATACCGGCCCCTCTCTCTCTGATACCGGCCCCTCTCTCTCTGATACCGGCCCCTCTCTCTCTGATATCGGCCCCTCTCTCTCTGATACTGGCCCCTCTCTCTCTGATACCGGCCCCTCTCTCTGTGATACCGGCCCCTCTCTCTCTCTGATATCGGCCCCTCTCTCTCTAATACCGGCCCCTCTCTCTCTGATACCGGCCCCTCTCTCTCTGATATCGGCCCCTCTCTCTCTGATACCGGCCCCTCTCTCTCTCTAATACCGGCCCCTCTCTCTCTGATACCGGCCTCTCTCTCTCTGATATTGGCCCCTCTCTCTCTCTAATACCGGCCCCTCTCTCTCTGATATCGGCCCCTCTCTCTCTCTAATACCGGCCCCTCTCTCTCTGATACCGGCCCCTCTCTCTCTCTAATACCGGCCCCTCTCTCTCTGATACCGGCCCCTCTCTCTCTGATATCGGCCCCTCTCTCTCTGATATCGGCCCCTCTCTCTCAGATATCGGCCCCTCTCTCTCTCTAATACCGGCCCCTCTCTCTCTGATATCGGCCCCTCTCTCTCTGATACCGGCCTCTCTCTCTCTGATACCGGCCCCTCTCTCTCTCTGATACCGGCCCCTCTCTCTCTGATACCGGCCCCTCTCTCTCTCTGATACCGGCCCCTCTCTCTCTGATACCGGCCACTCTCTCTCTAATACCGGCCCCTCTCTCTCTGATACCGGCCCCTCTCTCTCTGATACCGGCCCCTCTCTCTCTGATACCGGCCCCTCTCTCTCTGATACCGGCCCCTCTCTCTCTCTGATACCGGCCCCTCTCTCTCTCTGATACCGGCCCCTCTCTCTCTGATATCGGCCCCTCTTTCTCTGATATCGGACCCTCTCTCTCTGATACCGGCCCCTCTCTCTCTGATATCGGCCTCTCTCTCTCTGATACCGGCCCCTCTCTCTCTCTGATACCGGCCCCTCTCTCTCTCTAATACCGGCCCCTCTCTCTCTGATACCGGCCCCTCTCTCTCTGATACCGGCCCCTCTCTCTCTGATACCGGCCCCTCTCTCTCTGATACCGGCCCCTCTCTCTCTCTGATACCGGCCCCTCTCTCTCTGATACCGGCCCCTCTCTCTCTAATACCGGCCCCTCTCTCTCTGATACCGGCCCCTCTCTCTCTGATACCGGCCCCTCTCTCTCTAATACCGGCCCCTCTCTCTCTGATACCGGCCCCTCTCTCTCTGATACCGGCCCCTCTCTCTCTCTGATATCGGCCTCTCTCTCTCTGATACCGGCCCCTCTCTCTCTCTGATACCGGCCCCTCTCTCTCTGATACCGGCCCCTCTCTCTCTGATACCGGCCCCTCTCTCTCTAATACCGGCCCCTCTCTCTCTGATACCGGCCCCTCTCTCTCTAATACCGGCCCCTCTCTCTCTGATACCGGCCCCTCTCTCTCTGATACCGGCCCCTCTCTCTCTAATACCGGCCCCTCTCTCTCTGATACCGGCCCCTCTCTCTCCTAATACCGGCCCCTCTCTCTCTAATACCGGCCCCTCTCTCTCTGATACCGGCCCCTCTCTCTCTGATACCGGCCCCTCTCTCTCTCTGATACCGGCCCCTCTCTCTCTGATACAGGCCCCTCTCTCTCTGATACCGGCCCCTCTCTCTCTGATACCGGCCCCTCTCTCTCTGATATCGGCCCCTCTCTCTCTGATACTGGCCCCTCTCTCTCTGATACCGGCCCCTCTCTCTGTGATACCGGCCCCTCTCTCTCTCTGATATCGGCCCCTCTCTCTCTAATACCGGCCCCTCTCTCTCTGATACCGGCCCCTCTCTCTCTGATATCGGCCCCTCTCTCTCTGATACAGGCCCCTCTCTCTCTCTAATACCGGCCCCTCTCTCTCTGATACCGGCCTCTCTCTCTCTGATATCGGCCCCTCTCTCTCTCTAATACCGGCCCCTCTCTCTCTGATACCGGCCCCTCTCTCTCTCTAATACCGGCCCCTCTCTCTCTGATACCGGCCCCTCTCTCTCTGATATCGGCCCCTCTCTCTCTGATATCGGCCCCTCTCTCTCAGATATCGGCCCCTCTCTCTCTCTAATACCGGCCCCTCTCTCTCTGATATCGGCCCCTCTCTCTCTGATACCGGCCTCTCTCTCTCTGATACCGGCCCCTCTCTCTCTCTGATACCGGCCCCTCTCTCTCTCTGATACCGGCCCCTCTCTCTCTGATATCGGCCTCTCTCTCTCTGATACCGGCCCCTCTCTCTCTTTGATACCGGCCCCTCTCTCTCTCTGATACCGGCCCCTCTCTCTCTGATATCGGCCCCTCTCTCTCTGATATCGGCCCCTCTCTCTCTGATACCGGCCCCTCTCTCTCTCTAATACCGGCCCCTCTCTCTCTAATACCGGCCCCTCTCTCTCTGATATCGGCCTCTCTCTCTCTCTGATATCGGCCCCTCTCTCTCTCTGATACCGGCCCCTCTCTCTCTGATACCGGCCCCTCTCTCTCTCTGATACCGGCCCCTCTCTCTCTAATACCGGCCCCTCTCTCTCTGATACCGGCCCCTCTCTCTCTGATACCGGCCCCTCTCTCTCTGATACCGGCCCCTCTCTCTCTGATACCGGCCCCCCTCTCTCTCTGATATCGGCCCCTCTCTCTCTGATACCGGCCCCTCTCTCTCTCTGATACCGGCCCCTCTCTCTCTAATACCGGCCCCTCTCTCTCTAATACCGGCCTCTCTCTCTCTGATACCGGCACCTCTCTCTCTCTGATACCGGCCCCTCTCTCTCTGATACCGGCCCCTCTCTCTCTCTGATACCGGCCCCTCTCTCTCTGATACCGGCCCCTCTCTCTCTGATACCGGCCCCTCTCTCTCTCTGATACCGGCCTCTCTCTCTCTCTCTGATACCGGCCCCTCTTTCTCTGATACCGGCCCCTCTCTCTCTGATACCGGCCCCTCTCTCTCTGATACCGGCCCCTCTCTCTCTGATACCGGCCCCTCTCTCTCTAATACCGGCCCCTCTCTCTCTGATACCGGCCCCTCTCTCTCTGATACCGGCCCCTCTCTCTCTGATACCGGCCCCTCTCTCTCTGATACCGGCC
The DNA here is from genome assembly GCF_035084215.1 of Heptranchias perlo. Classification (NCBI taxonomy): domain Eukaryota; kingdom Metazoa; phylum Chordata; class Chondrichthyes; order Hexanchiformes; family Hexanchidae; genus Heptranchias; species Heptranchias perlo. Next base: position 4,082,152 of record NC_090331.1, read on the forward strand.
CCTCTCTCTCTGATACCGGCCCCTCTCTCTCTCTGATACCGGCCTCTCTCTCTCTAATACCGGCCCCTCTCTCTCTGATACCGGCCCCTCTCTCTCTGATATCGGCCTCTCTCTCTCTCTGATACCGGCCCCTCTCTCTCTCTGATACCGGCCCCTCTCTCTCTCTGATACCGGCCCCTCTCTCTCTCTGATACCGGCCCCTCTCTCTCTGATATCGGCCCCTCTCTCTCTGATATCGGCCCCTCTCTCTCTGATACCGGCCCCTCTCTCTCTCTAATACCGGCCCCTCTCTCTCTAATACCGGCCCCTCTCTCTCTGATATCGGCCTCTCTCTCTCTCTGATACCGGCCGCTCTCTCTCTCTGATACCGGCCCCTCTCTCTCTCTGATACCGGCCCCTCTCTCTCTGATACCGGCCCCTCTCTCTCTAATACCGGCCCCTCTCTCTCTGATACCGGCCCCTCTCTCTCTGATACCGGCCCCTCTCTCTCTGATACCGGCCCCTCTCTCTCTGATACCGGCCCCCCTCTCTCTCTGATATCGGCCCCTCTCTCTCTGATACCGGCCCCTCTCTCTATCTGATACCGGCCCCTCTCTCTCTAATGCCGGCCTCTCTCTCTCTGATACCGGCCCCTCTCTCTCTCTGATACCGGCCCCTCTCTCTCTGATACCGGCCCCTCTCTCTCTCTGATACCGGCCCCTCTCTCTCTGATATCGGCCCCTCTCTCTCTGATACCGGCCCCTCTCTCTCTAATACCGGCCCCTCTCTCTCTGATACCGGCCCCTCTCTCTCTGATACCGGCCCCTCTCTCTCTGATACCGGCCTCTCTCTCTCTCTCTGATACCGGCCCCTCTCTCTCTGATACCGGCCCCTCTCTCTCTGATACCGGCCCCTCTCTCTCTGATACCGGCCCCTCTCTCTCTAATACCGGCCCCTCTCTCTCTGATACCGGCCCCTCTCTCTCTGATACCGGCCCCTCTCTCTCTAATACCGGCCCCTCTCTCTCTGATACCGGCCCCTCTCTCTCTGATACCGGCCCCTCTCTCTCTGATACCGGCCCCTCTCTCTCTAATACCGGCCTCTCTCTCTCTCTGATACCGGCCCCTCTCTCTCTGATACCGGCCCCTCTCTCTCTGATACCGGCCCCTCTCTCTCTGATACCGGCCCCTCTCTCTCTCTGATACCGGCCCCTCTCTCTCTGATACCGGCCCCTCTCTCTCTCTGATACCGGCCTCTCTCTCTCTGATACCGGCCCCTCTCTCTCTGATACCGGCCCCTCTCTCTCTGATACCGGCCCCTCTCTCTCTGATACCGGCCCCTCTCTCTCTCTGATACCGGCCCCTCTCTCTCTGATACCGGCCCCTCTCTCTCTCTGATACCGGCCCCTCTCTCTCTGATACCGGCCCCTCTCTCTCTCTGATACCGGCCTCTCTCTCTCTGATACCGGCCCCTCTCTCTCTGATACCGGCCCCTCTCTCTCTGATACCGGCCCCTCTCTCTCCCTGATACCAGCCCCTCTCTCTCTGATACTGGCCCCTCTCTCTCTGATACCGGCCCCTCTCTCTCTCTGATACCAGCCCCTCTCTCTCTGATACCGGCCCCCCTCTCTCTCTGATACCGGCCCCCCTCTCTCTCTGATACCAGCCCCTCTCTCTCTGATACCGGCCCCTCTCTCTCTGATACCGGCCCCTCTCTCTCTGATATCGGCCCCTCTCTCTCTCTGATACCGGCCTCTCTCTCTCTGATACCGGCCCCTCTCTCTCTGATACCAGCCCCTCACTCTCTCTGATACCGGCCCCTCTCTCTCTGATACCGGCCCCTCTCTCTCTGATACCGGCCCCTCTCTCTCTCTGATACCGGCCCCTCTCTCTCTGATACCGGCCCCTCTCTCTCTGATACCGGCCCCTCTCTCTCTCTGATACCGGCCTCTCTCTCTCTCTGATACCGGCCTCTCTCTCTCTCTGATACCGGCCTCTCTCTCTCTGATACCGGCCCCTCTCTCTCTGATACCAGCCCCTCTCTCTCTCTGATACCGGCCCCTCTCTCTCTCTGATACCGGCGTCTCTCTCTCTGATACCGGCCCCTCTCTCTCTGATACCAGCCCGTCTCTCTCTCTGATACCGGCCCCTCTCTCTCTGATACCGGCCCCTCTCTCACTGATACCTGCCCCTCTCTCTCTGATACCGGCCCCTCTCTCTCTGATACCGGCCCCTCTCTCTCTCTGATATCAGCCCCTCTCTCTCTGATATCGGCCCCTCTCTCTCTGATACCGGCCCCTCTCTCTCTGATACCGGCCCCTCTCTCTCTGATACCGGCCCCTCTCTCTCTGATACCGGCCCCTCTCTCTCTCTGATATCGGCCCCTCTCTCTCTGATATCGGCCCCTCTCTCTCTGATACCGACCTCTCTCTCTCTGATACCGGCCCCTCTCTCTCTCTGATACCGGCCCCTCTCTCTCAGATATCGGCCCCTCTCTCTCTAATACCGGCCCCTCTCTCTCTGATACCGGCCACTCTCTCTCTGATACCGGCCCCTCTCTCTCTAATACCGGCCCCTCTCTCTCTCTGATACCGGCCCCTCTCTCTCTGATACCGGCCTCTCTCTCTCTGATACCGGCCCCTCTCTCTCTGATACCGGCCCCTCTCTCTCTGATACCGGCCCCTCTCTCTCTGATACCGGCCCCTCTCTCTCTGATACCGGCCCCTCTCTCTCTGATACCGGCCCCTCTCTCTCTGATATCGGCCCCTCTCTCTCTGATACCGGCCCCTCTCTCTCTAATACCGGCCCCTCTCTCTCTGATACCGGCCCCTCTCTCTCTGATACCGGCCCCTCTCTCTCTGATACCGGCCCCTCTCTCTCTGATATCGGCCTCTCTCTCTCTGATACTGGCCCCTCTCTCTCTGATATCGGCCCCTCTCTCTCTGATACCTGCCCCTCTCTCTCTAATACCGGCCCCTCTCTCTCTGATACCGGCCCCTCTCTCTCTGATACTGGCCCCTCTCTCTCTGATATCGGCCCCTCTCTCTCTGATACCGGCCCCTCTCTCTTTGATATCGGCCCGTCTCTCTCTGATACCGGCCCCTCTCTCTCTAATACCGGCCCCTCTCTCTCTAATATCGACCCCTCTCTCTCTCTGATACCGGCCCCTCTCTCTCTCTAATACCGGCCTCTCTCTCTCTGATACCGGCCCCTCTCTCTCTCTAATACCGGCCTCTCTCTCTCTGATACCGGCCCCTCTCTCTCTGATACCGGCCCCCCTCTCGCTCTGATACCGGCCCCTCTCTCTCTGATACCGGCCCCTCTCTCTCTAATACCGGCCCCTCTCTCTCTCTGATACCGGCCCCTCTCTCTCTGATACCGGCCCCTCTCTCTCTAATACCGGCCCCTCTCTCTCTGATACCGGCCCCTCTCTCTCTCTGATACCGGCCCCTCTCTCTCTAATACCAGCCTCTCTCTCTCTGATACCGGCCCCTCTCTCTCTGATACCGGCCCCTCTCTCTCTAATACCGGCCCCTCTCTCTCTCTGATACCGGCCCCTCTCTCTCTGATACCGGCCCCTCTCTCTCTAATACCGGCCCCTCTCTCTCTCTGATACCGGCCCCTCTCTCTCTAATACCAGCCTCTCTCTCTCTGATACCGGCCCCTCTCTCTCTGATACCGGCCCCTCTCTCTCTCTGATACCGGCCCCTCTCTCTCTCTGATACCGGCCCCTCTCTCTCTGATACCGGCCCCTCTCTCTCTAATACCGGCCCCTCTCTCTCTGATACCGGCCCCTCTCTCTCTGATACCGGCCCCTCTCTCTCTCTAATACCGGCCTCTCTCTCTCTGATACCGGCCCCTCTCTCTCTGATACCGGCCCCTCTCTCTCTGATACCGGCCCCTCTCTCTCTAATACCGGCCCCTCTCTCTCTGATACCGGCCCCTCTCTCTCTAATACCGGCCCCTCTCTCTCTCTGATACCGGCCCCCCTCTCGCTCTGATACCGGCCCCTCTCTCTCTGATACCGGCCCCTCTCTCTCTAATACCGGCCCCCCTCTCTCTCTGATACCGGCCCCTCTCTCTCTGATACCGGCCTCTCTCTCTCTGATACCGGCCCCTCTCTCTCTGATACCGGCCCCTCTCTCTCTGATACCGGCCCCTCTCTCTCTGATACCGGCCCCTCTCTCTCTGATACCGGCCCCTCTCTCTCTGATACCAGCCCCTCTCTCTCTAATACCGGCCCCTCTCTCTCTCTGATACCGGCCCCTCTCTCTCTGATACCGGCCCCTCTCTCTCTGATACCGGCCCCTCTCTCTCTAATACCGGCCCCTCTCTCTCTCTGATACCGGCCCCTCTCTCTCTAATACCGGCCCCTCTCTCTCTCTGATACCGGCCCCTCTCTCTCTCTGATACCGGCCCCTCTCTCTCTGATACCGGCCCCTCTCTCTCTGATACCGGCCTCTCTCTCTCTAATACCGGCCCCTCTCTCTCTAATACCGGCCCCTCTCTCTCTGATACCGGCCTCTCTCTCTCTGATACCGGCCCCTCTCTCTCTGATACCGGCCCCTCTCTCTCTCTGATACCGGCCCCTCTCTCTCTGATACCGGCCCCTCTCTCTCTGATACCGGCCTCTCTCTCTCTAATACCGGCCCCTCTCTCTCTGATACCAGCCTCTCTCTCTCTGATACCGGCCCCTCTCTCTCTGATACCGGCCCCTCTCTCTCTGATACCGGCCCCTCTCTCTCTGATACCGGCCCCTCTCTCTCTGATACCAGCCTCTCTCTCTCTGATACCGGCCCCTCTCTCTCTAATACCGGCCTCTCTCTCTCTGATACCGGCCCCTCTCTCTCTGATACCGGCCTCTCTCTCTCTAATACCGGCCCCTCTCTCTCTAATACCGGCCCCTCTCTCTCTGATACCGGCCTCTCTCTCTCTAATACCGGCCCCTCTCTCTCTGATACCGGCCCCTCTCTCTCTAATACCGGCCCCTCTCTCTCTGATACCGGCCCCTCTCTCTCTCTGATACCGGCCTCTCTCTCTCTGATACCGGCCCCTCTCTCTCTGATACCGGCCCCTCTCTCTCTCTGATACCGGACCCTCTCTCTCTGATACCGGCCCCTCTCTCTCTGATACCGGCCCCTCTCTCTCTGATACCGGCCTCTCTCTCTCTGATACCGGCCCCCCTCTCTCTCTGATACCGGCCCCCCTCTCTCTCTGATACCGGCCCCTCTCTCTCTGATATCGGCCCCTCTCTCTCTGATACCGGCCCCTCTCTCTCTGATACCGGCCCCTCTCTCCGCTGATACCGGCCCCTCTCCCTCTGATACCGGCCCCTCTCTCTCTAATACCGGCCTCTCTCTCTCTGATACCGGCCCCTCTCTCTCTGATACCGGCCCCTCTCTCTCTCTAATACCGGCCCCTCTCTCTCTGATACCGGCCCCTCTCTCTCTCTGATACCGGCCTCTCTCTCTCTAATACCGGCCCCTCTCTCTCGAATACCGGCCCCTCTCTCTCTAATACCGGCCCCTCTCTCTCTAATACCGGCCCCTCTCTCTCTGATACCGGCCCCTCTCTCTCTGATACCGGCCCCTCTCTCTCTCTGATACCGGACCCTCTCTCTCTGATACCGGCCCCTCTCTCTCTCTAATACCGGCCCCTCTCTCTCTCTGATACCGGCCCCTCTCTCTCTGATACCGGCCCCTCTCTCTCTAATACCGGCCCCTCTCTCTCTCTGATACCGGCCCCTCTCTCTCTAATACCAGCCTCTCTCTCTCTGATACCGGCCCCTCTCTCTCTGATACCGGCCCCTCTCTCTCTCTGATACCGGCCCCTCTCTCTCTCTAATACCGGCCCCTCTCTCTCTCTAATACCGGCCTCTCTCTCTCTAATACCGGCCCCTCTCTCTCTGATACCGGCCCCTCTCTCTCTGATACCGGCCCCTCTCTCTCTCTAATACCGGCCTCTCTCTCTCTGATACCGGCCCCTCTCTCTCTGATACCGGCCCCTCTCTCTCTGATACCGGCCCCTCTCTCTCTGATACCGGCCCCTCTCTCTCTAATACCAGCCTCTCTCTCTCTGATACCGGCCCCTCTCTCTCTGATACCGGCCCCTCTCTCTCTAATACCGGCCCCTCTCTCTCTAATACCGGCCCCTCTCTCTCTAATACCGGCCCCTCTCTCTCTCTGATACCGGCCCCTCTCTCTCTAATACCAGCCTCTCTCTCTCTGATACCGGCCCCTCTCTCTCTGATACCGGCCCCTCTCTCTCTAATACCGGCCCCTCTCTCTCTGATACCGGCCCCTCTCTCTCTCTAATACCGGCCTCTCTCTCTCTGATACCGGCCCCTCTCTCTCTGATACCGGCCCCCCTCTCGCTCTGATACCGGCCCCTCTCTCTCTGATACCGGCCCCTCTCTCTCTAATACCGGCCCCCCTCTCTCTCTGATACCGGCCCCTCTCTCTCTGATACCGGCCTCTCTCTCTCTGATACCGGCCCCTCTCTCTCTGATACCGGCCCCTCTCTCTCTGATACCGGCCCCTCTCTCTCTGATACCGGCCCCTCTCTCTCTGATACCGGCCCCTCTCTCTCTGATACCAGCCCCTCTCTCTCTAATACCGGCCCCTCTCTCTCTCTGATACCGGCCCCTCTCTCTCTGATACCGGCCCCTCTCTCTCTCTGATACCGGCCCCTCTCTCTCTCTGATACCGGCCCCTCTCTCTCTAATACCGGCCCCTCTCTCTCTCTGATACCGGCCCCTCTCTCTCTAATACCGGCCCCTCTCTCTCTCTGATACCGGCCCCTCTCTCTCTAATACCGGCCCCTCTCTCTCTCTGATACCGGCCCCTCTCTCTCTAATACCGGCCCCTCTCTCTCTCTGATACCGGCCCCTCTCTCTCTAATACCGGCCCCTCTCTCTCTCTGATACCGGCCCCTCTCTCTCTCTGATACCGGCCCCTCTCTCTCTCTGATACCGGCCCCTCTCTCTCTCTGATACCGGCCCCTCTCTCTCTGATACCGGCCCCTCTCTCTCTGATACCGGCCCCTCTCTCTCTGATACCAGCCTCTCTCTCTCTGATACCGGCCCCTCTCTCTCTGATACCGGCCCCTCTCTCTCTGATACCGGCCCCTCTCTCTCTAATACCGGCCCCTCTCTCTCTGATACCGGCCCCTCTCTCTCTGATACCGGCCCCTCTCACTCTGATACCGGCCCCTCTCTCTCTGATACCGGCCCCTCTCTCTCTGATACCGGCCTCTCTCTCTCTGATACCGGCCCCTCTCTCTCTGATACCGGCCCCTCTCACTCTGATACCGGCCTCTCTCTCTCTGATACCGGCCCCTCTCTCTCTGATACCGGCCTCTCTCTCTCTGATACCGGCCCCTCTCTCTCTGATACCGGCCTCTCTCTCTCTAATACCGGCCCCTCTCTCTCTAATACCGGCCTCTCTCTCTCTAATACCGGCCCCTCTCTCTCTGATACCGGCCCCTCTCTCTCTAATACCGGCCCCTCTCTCTCTGATACCGGCCTCTCTCTCTCTGATACCGGCCCCTCTCTCTCTGATACCGGCCCCTCTCTCTCTGATACCGGCCCCTCTCTCTCTGATACCGGCCTCTCTCTCTCTAATACCGGCCCCTCTCTCTCTGATACCAGCCTCTCTCTCTCTGATACCGGCCCCTCTCTCTCTGATACCGGCCCCTCTCTCTCTGATACCGGCCCCTCTCTCTCTGATACCGGCCCCTCTCTCTCTGATACCAGCCTCTCTCTCTCTGATACCGGCCCCTCTCTCTCTGATACCGGCCCCTCTCTCTCTGATACCGGCCCCTCTCTCTCTAATACCGGCCCCTCTCTCTCTGATACCGGCCCCTCTCTCTCTGATACCGGCCTCTCTCTCTCTAATACCGGCCCCTCTCTCTCTGATACCGGCCCCTCTCTCTCTAATACCGGCCCCTCTCTCTCTGATACCGGCCCCTCTCTCTCTCTGATACCGGCCTCTCTCTCTCTGATACCGGCCCCTCTCTCTCTGATACCGGCCCCTCTCTCTCTCTGATACCGGACCCTCTCTCTCTGATACCGGCCCCTCTCTCTCTGATACCGGCCCCTCTCTCTCTGATACCGGCCTCTCTCTCTCTGATACCGGCCCCCCTCTCTCTCTGATACCGGCCCCCCTCTCTCTCTGATACCGGCCCCTCTCTCTCTGATATCGGCCCCTCTCTCTCTGATACCGGCCCCTCTCTCTCTGATACCGGCCCCTCTCTCCCTCTGATACCGGCCCCTCTCCCTCTGATACCGGCCCCTCTCTCTCTGATACCGGCCCCTCTCTCCCTCTGATACCGGCCCCTCTCCCTCTGATACCGGCCCCTCTCTCTCTAATACCGGCCTCTCTCTCTCTGATACCGGCCCCTCTCTCTCTGATACCGGCCCCTCTCTCTCTCTAATACCGGCCCCTCTCTCTCTGATACCGGCCCCTCTCTCTCTCTGATACCGGCCTCTCTCTCTCTAATACCGGCCCCTCTCTCTCGAATACCGGCCCCTCTCTCTCTAATACCGGCCCCTCTCTCTCTAATACCGGCCCCTCTCTCTCTGATACCGGCCCCTCTCTCTCTGATACCGGCCCCTCTCTCTCTCTGATACCGGACCCTCTCTCTCTGATACCGGCCCCTCTCTCTCTCTAATACCGGACCCTCTCTCTCTGATACCGGCCCCTCTCTCTCTCTGATACCGGCCCCTCTCTCTCTGATACCGGCCCCTCTCTCTCTGATACCGGCCTCTCTCTCTCTGATACCGGCCCCCCTCTCTCTCTGATACCGGCCCCCCTCTCTCTCTGATACCGGCCCCTCTCTCTCTGATATCGGCCCCTCTCTCTCTGATATCGGCCCCTCTCTCTCTAATACCGGCCCCTCTCTCTCTAATACCGGCCCCTCTCTCTCTAATACCGGCCCCTCTCTCTCTGATACCGGCCCCTCTCTCTCTAATACCGGCCCCTCTCTCTCTAATACCGGCCCCTCTCTCTCTAATACCGGCCCCTCTCTCTCTGATACCGGCCCCTCTCTCTCTGATACCGGCCCCTCTCTCTCTCTGATACCGGCCCCTCTCTCTCTCTGATATCGGCCTCTCTCTCTCTCTGATACCGGCCCCTCTCTCTCTCTGATACCGGCCCCTCTCTCTCTGATATCGGCCCCTCTCTCTCTGATATCGGCCCCTCTCTCTCTGATATCGGCCCCTCTCTCTCTGATACCGGCCCCTCTCTCTCTCTGATATCGGCCTCTCTCTCTCTCTGATACCGGCCCCTCTCTCTCTCTGATACCGGCCCCTCTCTCTCTGATATCGGCCCCTCTCTCTCTGATATCGGCCCCTCTCTCTCTGATACCGGCCCCTCTCTCTCTCTAATACCGGCCCCTCTCTCTCTGATACCGGCCCCTCTCTCTCTCTAATACCGGCCCCTCTCTCTCTGATATCGGCCTCTCTCTCTCTCTGATACCGGCCCCTCTCTCTCTCTGATACCGGCCCCTCTCTCTCTGATACCGGCCCCTCTCTCTCTCTAATACCGGCCCCTCTCTCTCTAATACCGGCCCCTCTCTCTCTGATATCGGCCTCTCTCTCTCTCTGATACCGGCCCCTCTCTCTCTCTGATACCGGCCCCTCTCTCTCTGATACCGGCCCCTCTCTCTCTCTGATACCGGCCCCTCTCTCTCTCTAATACCGGCCCCTCTCTCTCTGATACCGGCCCCTCTCTCTCTAATACCGGCCCCTCTCTCTCTGATACCGGCCCCTCTCTCTCTGATACCGGCCCCTCTCTCTCTGATACCGGCCCCTCTCTCTCTCTAATACCGGCCCCTCTCTCTCTGATACCGGCCCCTCTCTCTCTAATACCGGCCCCTCTCTCTCTGATACCGGCCCCTCTCTCTCTGATACCGGCCCCTCTCTCTCTGATACCGGCCCCTCTCTCTCTGATACCGGCCCCCCTCTCTCTCTGATATCGGCCCCTCTCTCTCTGATACCGGCCCCTCTCTCTCTCTGATACCGGCCCCTCTCTCTCTAATACCGGCCCCTCTCTCTCTGATACCGGCCCCTCTCTCTCTCTGATACCGGCCCCTCTCTCTCTGATACCGGCCCCTCTCTCTCTGATATCGGCCCCTCTCTCTCTGATACCGGCCCCTCTCTCTCTAATACCGGCCCCTCTCTCTCTGATACCGGCCCCTCTCTCTCTGATACCGGCCCCTCTCTCTCTGATACCGGCCCCTCTCTCTCTGATACCGGCCCCTCTCTCTCTGATACCGGCCTCTCTCTCTCTCTCTGATATCGGCCCCTCTCTCTCTGATACCGGCCCCTCTCTCTCTCTAATACCGGCCCCTCTCTCTCTGATACCGGCCCCTCTCTCTCTCTAATACCGGCCCCTCTCTCTCTGATATCGGCCTCTCTCTCTCTCTGATACCGGCCCCTCTCTCTCTCTGATACCGGCCCCTCTCTCTCTGATACCGGCCCCTCTCTCTCTCTAATACCGGCCCCTCTCTCTCTAATACCGGCCCCTCTCTCTCTGATATCGGCCTCTCTCTCTCTCTGATACCGGCCCCTCTCTCTCTCTGATACCGGCCCCTCTCTCTCTGATACCGGCCCCTCTCTCTCTCTGATACCGGCCCCTCTCTCTCTCTAATACCGGCCCCTCTCTCTCTGATACCGGCCCCTCTCTCTCTAATACCGGCCCCTCTCTCTCTGATACCGGCCCCTCTCTCTCTGATACCGGCCCCTCTCTCTCTGATACCGGCCCCTCTCTCTCTCTAATACCGGCCCCTCTCTCTCTGATACCGGCCCCTCTCTCTCTAATACCGGCCCCTCTCTCTCTGATACCGGCCCCTCTCTCTCTGATACCGGCCCCTCTCTCTCTGATACCGGCCCCTCTCTCTCTGATACCGGCCCCCCTCTCTCTCTGATATCGGCCCCTCTCTCTCTGATACCGGCCCCTCTCTCTCTCTGATACCGGCCCCTCTCTCTCTAATACCGGCCCCTCTCTCTCTGATACCGGCCCCTCTCTCTCTCTGATACCGGCCCCTCTCTCTCTGATACCGGCCCCTCTCTCTCTGATATCGGCCCCTCTCTCTCTGATACCGGCCCCTCTCTCTCTAATACCGGCCCCTCTCTCTCTGATACCGGCCCCTCTCTCTCTCTGATACCGGCCTCTCTCTCTCTGATACCGGCCCCTCTCTCTCTGATACCGGCCCCTCTCTCTCTCTGATACCGGACCCTCTCTCTCTGATACCGGCCCCTCTCTCTCTGATACCGGCCCCTCTCTCTCTGATACCGGCCTCTCTCTCTCTGATACCGGCCCCCCTCTCTCTCTGATACCGGCCCCCCTCTCTCTCTGATACCGGCCCCTCTCTCTCTGATATCGGCCCCTCTCTCTCTGATACCGGCCCCTCTCTCTCTGATACCGGCCCCTCTCTCCCTCTGATACCGGCCCCTCTCCCTCTGATACCGGCCCCTCTCTCTCTAATACCGGCCTCTCTCTCTCTGATACCGGCCCCTCTCTCTCTGATACCGGCCCCTCTCTCTCTCTAATACCGGCCCCTCTCTCTCTGATACCGGCCCCTCTCTCTCTCTGATACCGGCCTCTCTCTCTCTAATACCGGCCCCTCTCTCTCGAATACCGGCCTCTCTCTCTCTGATACCGGCCCCTCTCTCTCTCTAATACCGGCCCCTCTCTCTCGAATACCGGCCTCTCTCTCTCTAATACCGGCCCCTCTCTCTCTAATACCGGCCCCTCTCTCTCTGATACCGGCCCCTCTCTCTCTGATACCGGCCCCTCTCTCTCTCTGATACCGGACCCTCTCTCTCTGATACCGGCCCCTCTCTCTCTCTAATACCGGACCCTCTCTCTCTGATACCGGCCCCTCTCTCTCTCTGATACCGGCCCCTCTCTCTCTGATACCGGCCCCTCTCTCTCTGATACCGGCCTCTCTCTCTCTGATACCGGCCCCCCTCTCTCTCTGATACCGGCCCCCCTCTCTCTCTGATACCGGCCCCTCTCTCTCTGATATCGGCCCCTCTCTCTCTGATATCGGCCCCTCTCTCTCTAATACCGGCCCCTCTCTCTCTAATACCGGCCCCTCTCTCTCTGATATCGGCCTCTCTCTCTCTCTGATACCGGCCCCTCTCTCTCTCTGATACCGGCCCCTCTCTCTCTGATATCGGCCCCTCTCTCTCTGATATCGGCCCCTCTCTCTCTGATATCGGCCCCTCTCTCTCTGATACCGGCCCCTCTCTCTCTCTAATACCGGCCCCTCTCTCTCTGATACCGGCCCCTCTCTCTCTCTAATACCGGCCCCTCTCTCTCTGATATCGGCCTCTCTCTCTCTCTGATACCGGCCCCTCTCTCTCTCTGATACCGGCCCCTCTCTCTCTGATACCGGCCCCTCTCTCTCTCTGATACCGGCCCCTCTCTCTCTCTAATACCGGCCCCTCTCTCTCTGATACCGGCCCCTCTCTCTCTAATACCGGCCCCTCTCTCTCTGATACCGGCCCCTCTCTCTCTGATACCGGCCCCTCTCTCTCTGATACCGGCCCCTCTCTCTCTCTAATACCGGCCCCTCTCTCTCTGATACCGGCCCCTCTCTCTCTAATACCGGCCCCTCTCTCTCTGATACCGGCCCCTCTCTCTCTGATACCGGCCCCTCTCTCTCTGATACCGGCCCCTCTCTCTCTGATACCGGCCCCCCTCTCTCTCTGATATCGGCCCCTCTCTCTCTGATACCGGCCCCTCTCTCTCTCTGATACCGGCCCCTCTCTCTCTAATACCGGCCCCTCTCTCTCTGATACCGGCCCCTCTCTCTCTCTGATACCGGCCCCTCTCTCTCTGATACCGGCCCCTCTCTCTCTGATATCGGCCCCTCTCTCTCTGATACCGGCCCCTCTCTCTCTAATACCGGCCCCTCTCTCTCTGATACCGGCCCCTCTCTCTCTGATACCGGCCCCTCTCTCTCTGATACCGGCCCCTCTCTCTCTGATACCGGCCCCTCTCTCTCTGATACCGGCCTCTCTCTCTCTCTCTGATACCGGACCCTCTCTCTCTGATACCGGCCCCTCTCTCTCTGATACCGGCCCCTCTCTCTCTGATACCGGCCCCTCTCTCTCTGATACCGGCCCCTCTCTCTCTAATACCGGCCCCTCTCTCTCTGATACCGGCCCCTCTCTCTCTGATACCGGCCCCTCTCTCTCTAATACCGGCCCCTCTCTCTCTGATACCGGCCCCTCTCTCTCTGATACCGGCCCCTCTCTCTCTGATACCGGCCCCTCTCTCTCTGATACCGGCCCCTCTCTCTCTGATACCGGCCCCTCTCTCTCTGATACCGGCCCCTCTCTCTCTCTGATACCGGCCCCTCTCTCTCTGATACCGGCCCCTCTCTCTCTGATACCGGCCCCTCTCTCTCTCTGAGACCAGCCCCTCTCTCTCTGATACTGGCCCCTCTCTCTCTGATACCGGCCCCTCTCTCTCTCTGATACCGGCCCCTCTCTCTCTCTGATACCGGCCCCTCTCTCTCTGATACCGGCCCCTCTCTCTCTCTGATACCAGCCCCTCTCTCTCTGATACCGGCCCCTCTCTCTCTGATACCGGCCCCTCTCTCTCTCTGATACCGGCCCCTCTCTCTCTGATACCGGCCCCTCTCTCTCTCTGATACCAGCCCCTCTCTCTCTCTGATACCGGCCCCTCTCTCTCTGATACCGGCCCCTCTCTCTCTCTGATACCGGCCCCTCTCTCTCTGATACCGGCCCCTCTCTCTCTCTGATACCAGCCCCTCTCTCTCTGATACCGGCCCCTCTCTCTCTGATACCGGCCCCCCTCTCTCTCTGATACCGGCCCCTCTCTCTCTAACACAAGCCCCTCTCTCTCTGATACCGGCCACTCTCTCTCTGATACCGGCCCCTCTCTCTCTCTGATACCGGCCCCTCTCTCTCTGATATCGGCCCCTCTCTCTCTCTGATACCGGCCACTCTCTCTCTGATACCGGCCCCTCTCTCTCTGATACCAGCCCCTCTCTCTCTCTGATACCGGCCCCTCTCTCTCTGATACCGGCCCCTCTCTCTCTGATACCGGCCCCTCTCTCTCTCTGATACCGGCCCCTCTCTCTCTGATACCGGCCCCTCTCTCTCTGATACCGGCCCCTCTCTCTCTCTGATACCGGCCTCTCTCTCTCTCTGATACCGGCCTCTCTCTCTCTCTGATACCGGCCTCTCTCTCTCTGATACCGGCCCCTCTCTCTCTGATACCAGCCCCTCTCTCTCTCTGATACCGGCCTCTCTCTCTCTGATACCGGCCCCTCTCTCTCTGATACCAGCCCCTCTCTCTCTCTGATACCGGCCCCTCTCTCTCTGATATCGGCCCCTCTCTCTCTGATACCGGCCCCTCTCTCTCTGATACCGGCCCCTCTCTCTCTCTGATATCAGCCCCTCTCTCTCTGATATCGGCCCCTCTCTCTCTGATACCGGCCCCTCTCTCTCTGATACCGGCCCCTCTCTCTCTGATACCGGCCCCTCTCTCTCTGATACCGGCCCCTCTCTCTCTCTGATATCGGCCCCTCTCTCTCTGATATCGGCCCCTCTCTCTCTGATACCGACCTCTCTCTCTCTGATACCGGCCCCTCTCTCTCTCTGATACCGGCCCCTCTCTCTCAGATATCGGCCCCTCTCTCTCTAATACCGGCCCCTCTCTCTCTGATACCGGCCCCTCTCTCTCTGATACCGGCCCCTCTCTCTCAGATACCGGCCCCTCTCTCTCTAATACCGGCCCCTCTCTCTCTCTGATACCGGCCCCTCTCTCTCTGATACCGGCCACTCTCTCTCTGATACCGGCCCCTCTCTCTCTGATACCGGCCCCTCTCTCTCTGATACCGGCCCCTCTCTCTCTGATACCGGCCCCTCTCTCTCTGATACCGGCCCCTCTCTCTCTGATACCGGCCCCTCTCTCTCTGATACCGGCCCCTCTCTCTCTGATACCGGCCTCTCTCTCTCTGATACCGGCCCCTCTCTCTCAAATACCGGCCCCTCTCTCTCTGATACCGGCCCGTCTCTCTCTGATACCGGCCCCTCTCTCTCTAATACCGGCCCCTCTCTCTCTGATACCGGCCCCTCTCTCTCTGATACTGGCCCCTCTCTCTCTGATATCGGCCCCTCTCTCTCTGATACCGGCCCCTCTCTCTCTGATACCGGCCCCCCTCTCTCTCTGATACCGGCCCCTCTCTCTCTGATACCGGCCCCTCTCTCTCTAATACCGGCCTCTCTCTCTCTGATACCGGCCCCTCTCTCTCTGATACCGGCCCCCCTCTCTCTGATACCGGCCCCTCTCTCTCTAATACCGGCCCCTCTCTCTCTGATACCGGCCCCTCTCTCTCTAATACCGGCCCCTCTCTCTCTGATACCGGCCCCTCTCTCTCTGATACCGGCCCCCCTCTCTCTGATACCGGCCCCTCTCTCTCTAATACCGGCCCCTCTCTCTCTGATACCGGCCCCTCTCTCTCTGATACCGGCCCCTCTCTCTCTGATACCGGCCCCTCTCTCTCTGATACCGGCCCCTCTCTCTCTAATACCGGCCCCTCTCTCTCTGATACCGGCCCCTCTCTCTCTGATACCGGCCCCTCTCTCTCTGATACCGGCCCCTCTCTCTCTGATACCGGCCCCTCTCTCTCTAATACCGGCCCCTCTCTCTCTGATACCGGCCTCTCTCTCTCTGATACCGGCCCCTCTCTCTCTAATACCGGCCCCTCTCTCTCTGATACCGGCCCCTCTCTCTCTCTAATACCGGCCCCTCTCTCTCTAATACCGGCCCCTCTCTCTCTGATACCGGCCCCTCTCTCTCTCTGATACGGGCCCCTCTCTCTCTGATACCGGCCCCTCTCTCTCTGATACCGGCCTCTCTCTCTCTGATACCGGCCCCTCTCTCTCTCTGATACCGGCCCCTCTCTCTCTGATACCGGCCCCTCTCTCTCTGATACCGGCCTCTCTCTCTCTGATACCGGCCCCTCTCTCTCTGATACCGGCCCCTCTCTCTCTGATACCGGCCTCTCTCTCTCTGATACCGGCCCCTCTCTCTCTGATACCGGCCTCTCTCTCTCTGATACCGGCCCCTCTCTCTCTGATACCGGCCTCTCTCTCTCTGATACCGGCCCCTCTCTCTCTGATACCGGCCCCTCTCTCTCTGATACCGGCCCCTCTCTCTCTCTGATACCGGCCCCTCTCTCTCTGATACCGGCCCCTCTCTCTCTCTAATACCGGCCCCTCTCTCTCTGATACCGGCCCCTCTCTCTCTCTAATACCGGCCCCTCTCTCTCTAATACCGGCCCCTCTCTCTCTGATACCGGCCCCTCTCTCTCTCTAATACCGGCCCCTCTCTCTCTAATACCGGCCCCTCTCTCTCTGATACCGGCCACTCTCTCTCTCTGATACCGGCCCCTCTCTCTCTGATACCGGCCCCTCTCTCTCTGATACCGGCCTCTCTCTCTCTGATACCGGCCCCTCTCTCTCTCTGATACCGGCCCCTCTCTCTCTGATATCGGCCCCTCTCTCTCTCTGATACCAGCCCCTCTCTCTCTGATACCGGCCCCTCTCTCTCTGATACCAGCCCCTCTCTCTCTCTGATACCGGCCCCTCTCTCTCTGATACCGGCCCCTCTCTCTCTGATACCGGCCCCTCTCTCTCTCTGATACCGGCCCCTCTCTCTCTGATACCGGCCCCTCTCTCTCTGATACCGGCCCCTCTCTCTCTCTGATACCGGCCTCTCTCTCTCTCTGATACCGGCCTCTCTCTCTCTCTGATACCGGCCTCTCTCTCTCTGATACCGGCCCCTCTCTCTCTGATACCAGCCCCTCTCTCTCTCTGATACCGGCCCCTCTCTCTCTGATACCGGCCCCTCTCTCTCTGATACCGGCCCCTCTCTCTCTGATACCGGCCCCTCTCTCTCTGATACCGGCCCCTCTCTCTCTCTGATATCAGCCCCTCTCTCTCTGATATCGGCCCCTCTCTCTCTGATACCGGCCCCTCTCTCTCTGATACCGGCCCCTCTCTCTCTGATACCGGCCCCTCTCTCTCTGATACCGGCCCCTCTCTCTCTCTGATATCGGCCCCTCTCTCTCTGATATCGGCCCCTCTCTCTCTGATACCGACCTCTCTCTCTCTGATACCGGCCCCTCTCTCTCTCTGATACCGGCCCCTCTCTCTCTCTGATACCGGCCCCTCTCTCTCTGATACCGGCCTCTCTCTCTCTGATACCGGCCCCTCTCTCTCTGATACCGGCCCCTCTCTCTCTGATACCGGCCCCTCTCTCTCTGATACCGGCCCCTCTCTCTCTGATACCGGCCCCTCTCTCTCTGATACCGGCCCCTCTCTCTCTGATACCGGCCCCTCTCTCTCTGATACCGGCCTCTCTCTCTCTGATACCGGCCCCTCTCTCTCAAATACCGGCCCCTCTCTCTCTGATACCGGCCCGTCTCTCTCTGATACCGGACCCTCTCTCTCTGATACCGGCCCCTCTCTCTCTGATACCGGCCCCTCTCTCTCTGATACCGGCCCCTCTCTCTCTGATATCGGCCTCTCTCTCTCTGATACCGGCCCCTCTCTCTCTGATATCGGCCTCTCTCTCTCTGATACCGGCCCCTCTCTCTCTGATATCGGCCTCTCTCTCTCTGATACTGGCCCCTCTCTCTCTGATATCGGCCCCTCTCTCTCTGATACCGGCCCCTCTCTCTCGAATACCGGCCCCTCTCTCTCTGATACCGGCCCCTCTCTCTCTGATACTGGCCCCTCTCTCTCTGATATCGGCCCCTCTCTCTCTGATACCGGCCCCTCTCTCTTTGATATCGGCCCCTCTCTCTCTGATACCGGCCCCTCTCTCTCTGATACCGGCCCCTCTCTCTCTAATACCGGCCCCTCTCTCTCTAATATCGGCCCCTCTCTCTCTCTGATACCGGCCCCTCTCTCTCTGATACCGGCCCCTCTCTCTCTCTAATACCGGCCTCTCTCTCTCTGATACCGGCCCCTCTCTCTCTGATACCGGCCCCTCTCTCTCTGATACCGGCCCCTCTCTCTCTCTAATACCGGCCTCTCTCTCTCTGATACCGGCCCCTCTCTCTCTGATACCGGCCCCTCTCTCTCTCTAATACCGGCCTCTCTCTCTCTGATACCGGCCCCTCTCTCTCTAATACCGGCCCCTCTCTCTCTCTGATACCGGCCCCTCTCTCTCTAATACCGGCCTCTCTCTCTCTGATACCGGCCCCTCTCTCTCTGATACCGGCCCCTCTCTCTCTAATACCGGCCCCTCTCTCTCTGATACCGGCCCCTCTCTCTCTGATACCGGCCTCTCTCTCTCTAATATCGGCCCCTCTCTCTCTAATATCGGCCTCTCTCTCTCTAATACCGGCCCCTCTCTCTCTAATACCGGCCCCTCTCTCTCTGATACCGGCCCCTCTCTCTCTGATACCGGCCCCTCTCTCTCTCTAATATCGGCCCCTCTCTCTCTGATACCGGCCCCTCTCTCTCTCTAATACCGGCCCCTCTCTCTCTAATACCGGCCCCTCTCTCTCTGATACCGGCCCCTCTCTCTCTCTGATACGGGCCCCTCTCTCTCTGATACCGGCCCCTCTCTCTCTGATACCGGCCCCTCTCTCTCTGATATCGGCCTCTCTCTCTCTGATACCGGCCCCTCTCTCTCTCTGATACCGGCCCCTCTCTCTCTGATACCGGCCCCTCTCTCTCTGATACCGGCCTCTCTCTCTCTGATACCGGCCCCTCTCTCTCTGATACCGGCCCCTCTCTCTCTGATACCGGCCCCTCTCTCTCTCTGATACCGGCCTCTCTCTCTCTGATACCGGCCCCTCTCTCTCTGATACCGGCCCCTCTCTCTCTGATACCGGCCCCTCTCTCTCTCTGATACCGGCCTCTCTCTCTCTCTGATACCGGCCTCTCTCTCTCTCTGATACCGGCCTCTCTCTCTCTGATACCGGCCCCTCTCTCTCTGATACCAGCCCCTCTCTCTCTCTGATACCGGCCTCTCTCTCTCTGATACCGGCCCCTCTCTCTCTGATACCGGCCCCTCTCTCTCTGATACCGGCCCCTCTCTCTCTGATACCAGCCCCTCTCTCTCTCTGATACCGGCCCCTCTCTCTCTGATACCGGCCCCTCTCTCTCTGATACCGGCCCCTCTCTCTCTGATACCAGCCCCTCTCTCTCTCTGATACCGGCCCCTCTCTCTCTGATACCGGCCTCTCTCTCTCTGATACCGGCCCCTCTCTCTCTGATACCGGCCTCTCTCTCTCTGATACCGGCCCCTCTCTCTCTGATACCGGCCCCTCTCTCTCTGATACCGGCCCCTCTCTCTCTGATACCGGCCCCTCTCTCTCTCTGATACCGGCCCCTCTCTCTCTGATACCGGCCCCTCTCTCTCTCTAATACCGGCCCCTCTCTCTCTGATACCGGCCCCTCTCTCTCTCTAATACCGGCCCCTCTCTCTCTAATACCGGCCCCTCTCTCTCTGATACCGGCCCCTCTCTCTCTCTAATACCGGCCCCTCTCTCTCTAATACCGGCCCCTCTCTCTCTGATACCGGCCCCTCTCTCTCTCTGATACCGGCCCCTCTCTCTCTGATACCGGCCCCTCTCTCTCTGATACCGGCCTCTCTCTCTCTGATACCGGCCCCTCTCTCTCTCTGATACCGGCCCCTCTATCTCTGATATTGGCCCCTCTCTCTCTCTGATACCGGCCTCTCTCTCTCTGATACCGGCCCCTCTCTCTCTGATACCAGCCCCTCTCTCTCTCTGATACCGGCCCCTCTCTCTCTGATACCGGCCCCTCTCTCTCTGATACCGGCCCCTCTCTCTCTCTGATACCGGCCCCTCTCTCTCTGATACCGGCCCCTCTCTCTCTGATACCGGCCCCTCTCTCTCTCTGATACCGGCCTCTCTCTCTCTCTGATTCCGGCCTCTCTCTCTCTCTGATACCGGCCTCTCTCTCTCTGATACCGGCCCCTCTCTCTCTGATACCAGCCCCTCTCTCTCTCTGATACCGGCCTCTCTCTCTCTCTGATACCGGCCCCTCTCTCTCTGATACCAGCCCCTCTCTCTCTCTGATACCGGCCCCTCTCTCTCTGATATCGGCCCCTCTCTCTCTGATACCGGCCCCTCTCTCTCTGATACCGGCCCCTCTCTCTCTGATACCGGCCCCTCTCTCTCTCTGATATCAGCCCCTCTCTCTCTGATATCGGCCCCTCTCTCTCTGATACCGGCCCCTCTCTCTCTGATACCGGCCCCTCTCTCTCTGATACCGGCCCCTCTCTCTCTGATACCGGCCCCTCTCTCTCTCTGATATCGGCCCCTCTCTCTCTGATATCGGCCCCTCTCTCTCTGATACCGACCTCTCTCTCTCTGATACCGGCCCCTCTCTCTCTCTGATACCGGCCCCTCTCTCTCTCTGATACCGGCCCCTCTCTCTCTGATACCGGCCTCTCTCTCTCTGATACCGGCCCCTCTCTCTCTGATACCGGCCCCTCTCTCTCTGATACCGGCCCCTCTCTCTCTGATACCGGCCCCTCTCTCTCTGATACCGGCCCCTCTCTCTCTGATACCGGCCCCTCTCTCTCTGATACCGGCCCCTCTCTCTCTGATACCGGCCTCTCTCTCTCTGATACCGGCCCCTCTCTCTCAAATACCGGCCCCTCTCTCTCTGATACCGGCCCGTCTCTCTCTGATACCGGCCCCTCTCTCTCTGATACCGGCCCCTCTCTCTCTGATATCGGCCTCTCTCTCTCTGATACTGGCCCCTCTCTCTCTGATATCGGCCCCTCTCTCTCTGATACCGGCCCCTCTCTCTCTAATACCGGCCCCTCTCTCTCTGATACCGGCCCCTCTCTCTCTGATACTGGCCCCTCTCTCTCTGATATCGGCCCCTCTCTCTCTGATACCGGCCCCTCTCTCTTTGATATCGGCCCCTCTCTCTCTGATACCGGCCCCTCTCTCTCTAATATCGGCCCCTCTCTCTCTCTGATACCGGCCCCTCTCTCTCTAATACCGGCCCCTCTCTCTCTAATATCGGCCCCTCTCTCTCTCTGATACCGGCCCCTCTCTCTCTGATACCGGCCCCTCTCTCTCTCTAATACCGGCCTCTCTCTCTCTGATACCGGCCCCTCTCTCTCTGATACCGGCCCCCCTCTCTCTCTGATACCGGCCCCTCTCTCTCTGATACCGGCCCCCCTCTCTCTCTGATACCGGCCCCTCTCTCTCTCTAATACCGGCCCCTCTCTCTCTAATACCGGCCCCTCTCTCTCTGATACCGGCCCCTCTCTCTCTCTGATACGGGCCCCTCTCTCTCTGATACCGGCCCCTCTCTCTCTGATATCGGCCCCTCTCTCTCTGATATCGGCCTCTCTCTCTCTGATACCGGCCCCTCTCTCTCTCTGATACCGGCCCCTCTCTCTCTGATACCGGCCCCTCTCTCTCTGATACCGGCCTCTCTCTCTCTGATACCGGCCCCTCTCTCTCTGATACCGGCCCCTCTCTCTCTGATACCGGCCCCTCTCTCTCTGATACCAGCCCCTCTCTCTCTCTGATACCGGCCTCTCTCTCTCTGATACCGGCCCCTCTCTCTCTGATACCGGCCCCTCTCTCTCTGATACCGGCCCCTCTCTCTCTCTGATACCGGCCTCTCTCTCTCTCTGATACCGGCCTCTCTCTCTCTCTGATACCGGCCTCTCTCTCTCTGATACCGGCCCCTCTCTCTCTGATACCAGCCCCTCTCTCTCTCTGATACCGGCCTCTCTCTCTCTGATACCGGCCCCTCTCTCTCTGATACCGGCCCCTCTCTCTCTGATACCGGCCCCTCTCTCTCTGATACCAGCCCCTCTCTCTCTCTGATACCGGCCCCTCTCTCTCTGATACCGGCCCCTCTCTCTCTGATACCGGCCCCTCTCTCTCTGATACCAGCCCCTCTCTCTCTCTGATACCGGCCCCTCTCTCTCTGATACCGGCCTCTCTCTCTCTGATACCGGCCCCTCTCTCTCTGATACCGGCCTCTCTTTCTCTGATACCGGCCCCTCTCTCTCTGATACCGGCCCCTCTCTCTCTGATACCGGCCCCTCTCTCTCTGATACCGGCCCCTCTCTCTCTCTGATACCGGCCCCTCTCTCTCTGATACCGGCCCCTCTCTCTCTCTAATACCGGCCCCTCTCTCTCTGATACCGGCCCCTCTCTCTCTCTAATACCGGCCCCTCTCTCTCTAATACCGGCCCCTCTCTCTCTGATACCGGCCCCTCTCTCTCTCTAATACCGGCCCCTCTCTCTCTAATACCGGCCCCTCTCTCTCTGATACCGGCCCCTCTCTCTCTCTGATACCGGCCCCTCTCTCTCTGATACCGGCCCCTCTCTCTCTGATACCGGCCTCTCTCTCTCTGATACCGGCCCCTCTCTCTCTCTGATACCGGCCCCTCTCTCTCTGATATCGGCCCCTCTCTCTCTCTGATACCGGCCTCTCTCTCTCTGATACCGGCCCCTCTCTCTCTGATACCAGCCCCTCTCTCTCTCTGATACCGGCCCCTCTCTCTCTGATACCGGCCCCTCTCTCTCTGATACCGGCCCCTCTCTCTCTCTGATACCGGCCCCTCTCTCTCTGATACCGGCCCCTCTCTCTCTGATACCGGCCCCTCTCTCTCTCTGATACCGGCCTCTCTCTCTCTGATACCGGCCTCTCTCTCTCTCTGATACCGGCCTCTCTCTCTCTGATACCGGCCCCTCTCTCTCTGATACCAGCCCCTCTCTCTCTCTGATACCGGCCTCTCTCTCTCTCTGATACCGGCCCCTCTCTCTCTGATACCAGCCCCTCTCTCTCTCTGATACCGGCCCCTCTCTCTCTGATATCGGCCCCTCTCTCTCTGATACCGGCCCCTCTCTCTCTGATACCGGCCCCTCTCTCTCTGATACCGGCCCCTCTCTCTCTCTGATATCAGCCCCTCTCTCTCTGATATCGGCCCCTCTCTCTCTGATACCGGCCCCTCTCTCTCTGATACCGGCCCCTCTCTCTCTGATACCGGCCCCTCTCTTTCTGATACCGGCCCCTCTCTCTCTCTGATATCGGCCCCTCTCTCTCTGATATCGGCCCCTCTCTCTCTGATACCGACCTCTCTCTCTCTGATACCGGCCCCTCTCTCTCTCTGATACCGGCCCCTCTCTCTCTCTGATACCGGCCCCTCTCTCTCTGATACCGGCCTCTCTCTCTCTGATACCGGCCCCTCTCTCTCTGATACCGGCCCCTCTCTCTCTGATACCGGCCCCTCTCTCTCTGATACCGGCCCCTCTCTCTCTGATACCGGCCCCTCTCTCTCTGATACCGGCCCCTCTCTCTCTGATACCGGCCCCTCTCTCTCTGATACCGGCCTCTCTCTCTCTGATACCGGCCCCTCTCTCTCAAATACCGGCCCCTCTCTCTCTGATACCGGCCCGTCTCTCTCTGATACCGGCCCCTCTCTCTCTGATACCGGCCCCTCTCTCTCTGATATCGGCCTCTCTCTCTCTGATACTGGCCCCTCTCTCTCTGATATCGGCCCCTCTCTCTCTGATACCGGCCCCTCTCTCTCTAATACCGGCCCCTCTCTCTCTGATACCGGCCCCTCTCTCTCTGATACCGGCCCCTCTCTCTCTAATACCGGCCCCTCTCTCTCTGATACTGGCCCCTCTCTCTCTGATATCGGCCCCTCTCTCTCTGATACCGGCCCCTCTCTCTTTGATATCGGCCCCTCTCTCTCTGATACCGGCCCCTCTCTCTCTGATACCGGCCCCTCTCTCTCTAATATCGGCCCCTCTCTCTCTCTGATACCGGCCCCTCTCTCTCTGATACCGGCCCCTCTCTCTCTGATACCGGCCCCTCTCTCTCTGATACCGGCCCCTCTCTCTCTGATACCGGCCCCTCTCTCTCTAATACCGGCCCCTCTCTCTCTAATACCGGCCCCTCTCTCTCTAATATCGGCCCCTCTCTCTCTGATACCGGCCCCTCTCTCTCTAATACCGGCCTCTCTCTCTCTGATACCGGCCCCTCTCTCTCTGATACCGGCCCCCCTCTCTCTCTGATACCGGCCCCTCTCTCTCTGATACCGGCCCCTCTCTCTCTGATACCGGCCCCTCTCTCTCTCTAATACCGGCCTCTCTCTCTCTGATACCGGCCCCTCTCTCTCTGATACCGGCCCCCCTCTCTCTCTGATACCGGCCCCTCTCTCTCTGATACCGGCCCCTCTCTCTCTGATACCAGCCCCTCTCTCTCTCTGATACCGGCCCCTCTCTCTCTGATACCGGCCTCTCTCTCTCTGATACCGGCCCCTCTCTCTCTGATACCGGCCCCTCTCTCTCTGATACCGGCCCCTCTCTCTCTGATACCGGCCCCTCTCTCTCTGATACCGGCCCCCCTCTCTCTCTGATACCGGCCCCTCTCTCTCTGATACCGGCCCCCCTCTCTCTCTGATACCGGCCCCCCTCTCTCTCTGATACCGGCCCCTCTCTCTCTAATACCGGCCCCTCTCTCTCTAATATCGGCCTCTCTCTCTCTAATACCGGCCCCTCTCTCTCTGATACCGGCCTCTCTCTCTCTGATACCGGCCCCTCTCTCTCTGATACCGGCCCCTCTCTCTCTCTAATACCGGCCCCTCTCTCTCTGATACCGGCCCCTCTCTCTCTCTAATACCGGCCCCTCTCTCTCTGATACCGGCCCCTCTCTCTCTCTAATATCGGCCTCTCTCTCTCTAATACCGGCCCCTCTCTCTCTGATACCGGCCCCTCTCTCTCTCTAATATCAGCCCCTCTCTCTCTGATACCGGCCCCTCTCTCTCTGATACCGGCCCCTCTCTCTCTGATACCGGCCCCTCTCTCTCTGATACCGGCCCCTCTCTCTCTGATACCGGCCCCTCTCTCTCTGATACCGGCCCCTCTCTCTCTGATACCGGCCCCTCTCTCTCTGATACCGGCCCCTCTCTCTCTGATACCGGCCCCTCTCTCTCTGATACCGGCCCCTCTCTCTCTCTAATACCGGCCCCTCTCTCTCTGATACCGGCCCCTCTCTCTCTCTAATACCGGCCCCTCTCTCTCTAATACCGGCCCCTCTCTCTCTGATACCGGCCCCTCTCTCTCTCTAATACCGGCCCCTCTCTCTCTAATACCAGCCCCTCTCTCTCTGATACCGGCCCCTCTCTCTCTCTGATACCGGCCCCTCTCTCTCTGATACCGGCCCCTCTCTCTCTGATACCGGCCTCTCTCTCTCTGATACCGGCCCCTCTCTCTCTCTGATACCGGCCCCTCTCTCTCTGATACCGGCCCCTCTCTCTCTGATATCGGCCTCTCTCTCTCTGATACCGGCTACTCTCTCTCTCTGATACCGGCCCCTCTCTCTCTGATACCGGCCCCTCTCTCTCTGATATCGGCCCCTCTCTCTCTGATACCGGCCCCTCTCTCTCTGATACCGGCCCCTCTCTCTCTGATACCGGCCCCTCTCTCTCTCTGATACCGGCCCCTCTCTCTCTAATACCGGCCCCTCTCTCTCTGATACCGGCCCCTCTCTCTCTCTAATATCGGCCCCTCTCTCTCTGATACCGGCCCCTCTCTCTCTCTGATACCGGCCCCTCTCTCTCTAATACCGGCCCCTCTCTCTCTGATACCGGCCCCTCTCTCTCTCTGATACCGGCCCCTCTCTCTCTAATACCGGCCCCTCTCTCTCTCTGATACCGGCCCCTCTCTCTCTGATATCGGCCCCTCTCTCTCTGATACCGGCCCCTCTCTCTCTGATATCGGCCCCTCTCTCTCTGATACCGGCCCCTCTCTCTCTCTGATACCGGCCCCTTTCTCTCTAATACCGGCCCCTCTCTCTCTGATACCGGCCCCTCTCTCTCTCTGATATCGGCCCCTCTCTCTCTGATACCGGCCCCTCTCTCTCTGATACCGGCCCCTCTCTCTCTGATACCGGCCCCTCTCTCTCTGATACCGGCCCCCCTCTCTCTCTGATACCGGCCCCTCTCTCTCTGATACCGGCCCCCCTCTCTCTCTGATACCGGCCCCCCTCTCTCTCTGATACCGGCCCCTCTCTCTCTAATACCGGCCCCTCTCTCTCTAATATCGGCCTCTCTCTCTCTAATACCGGCCCCTCTCTCTCTGATACCGGCCTCTCTCTCTCTGATACCGGCCCCTCTCTCTCTGATACCGGCCCCTCTCTCTCTCTAATACCGGCCCCTCTCTCTCTGATACCGGCCCCTCTCTCTCTCTAATACCGGCCCCTCTCTCTCTGATACCGGCCCCTCTCTCTCTCTAATATCGGCCTCTCTCTCTCTAATACCGGCCCCTCTCTCTCTGATACCGGCCCCTCTCTCTCTCTAATATCAGCCCCTCTCTCTCTGATACCGGCCCCTCTCTCTCTGATACCGGCCCCTCTCTCTCTGATACCGGCCCCTCTCTCTCTGATACCGGCCCCTCTCTCTCTCTGATACCGGCCCCTCTCTCTCTGATACCGGCCCCTCTCTCTCTCTAATACCGGCCCCTCTCTCTCTGATACCGGCCCCTCTCTCTCTCTAATACCGGCCCCTCTCTCTCTAATACCAGCCCCTCTCTCTCTGATACCGGCCCCTCTCTCTCTCTGATACCGGCCCCTCTCTCTCTGATACCGGCCCCTCTCTCTCTGATACCGGCCTCTCTCTCTCTGATACCGGCCCCTCTCTCTCTCTGATACCGGCCCCTCTCTCTCTGATACCGGCCCCTCTCTCTCTGATACCGGCTACTCTCTCTCTCTGATACCGGCCCCTCTCTCTCTGATACCGGCCCCTCTCTCTCTGATATCGGCCCCTCTCTCTCTGATACCGGCCCCTCTCTCTCTGATACCGGCCCCTCTCTCTCTGATACCGGCCCCTCTCTCTCTCTGATACCGGCCCCTCTCTCTCTAATACCGGCCCCTCTCTCTCTGATACCGGCCCCTCTCTCTCTCTAATATCGGCCCCTCTCTCTCTGATACCGGCCCCTCTCTCTCTCTGATACCGGCCCCTCTCTCTCTAATACCGGCCCCTCTCTCTCTGATACCGGCCCCTCTCTCTCTCTGATACCGGCCCCTCTCTCTCTAATACCGGCCCCTCTCTCTCTCTGATACCGGCCCCTCTCTCTCTGATATCGGCCCCTCTCTCTCTGATACCGGCCCCTCTCTCTCTGATATCGGCCCCTCTCTCTCTGATACCGGCCCCTCTCTCTCTCTGATACCGGCCCCTTTCTCTCTAATACCGGCCCCTCTCTCTCTGATACCGGCCCCTCTCTCTCTCTGATATCGGCCCCTCTCTCTCTGATACCGGCCCCTCTCTCTCTGATACCGGCCCCTCTCTCTCTGATACCGGCCCCTCTCTCTCTAATACCGGCCCCTCTCTCTCTGATATCGGCCCCTCTCTCTTTGATACCGGCCCCTCTCTCTCATACCGGCCCCTCTCTCTCTGATATCGGCCTCTCTCTCTCTGATACCGGCCCCTCTCTCTCTCTGATACCGGCCCCTCTCTCTCTGATACCGGCCCCTCTCTCTCTGATACCGGCCCCTCTCTCTCTGATACCGGCCTCTCTCTCTCTGATACCGGCCCCTCTCTCTCTGATACCGGCCCCTCTCTCTCTGATACCGGCCTCTCTCTCTCTGATACCGGCCCCTCTCTCTCTGATACCGGCCCCTCTCTCTCTGATACCGGCCTCTCTCTCTCTGATACCGGCCCCTCTCTCTCTGATACCGGCCCCTCTCTCTCTGATACCGGCCCCTCTCACTCTGATACCGGCCCCTCTCTCTCTGATATCGGCCTCTCTCTCTCTGATACCGGCCCCTCTCTCTCTCTGATACCGGCCCCTCTCTCTCTGATACCGGCCCCTCTCTCTCTCTAATACCGGCCCCTCTCTCTCTGATACCGGCCCCTCTCTCTCTCTAATACCGGCCCCTCTCTCTCTAATACCGGCCCCTCTCTCTCTGATACCGGCCCCTCTCTCTCTCTAATACCGGCCCCTCTCTCTCTAATACCGGCCCCTCTCTCTCTGATACCGGCCCCTCTCTCTCTCTAATACCGGCCCCTCTCTCTCTAATACCGGCCCCTCTCTCTCTCTAATACCGGCCCCTCTCTCTCTAATACCGGCCCCTCTCTCTCTGATACCGGCCCCTCTCTCTCTGATACCGGCCCCTCTCTCTCTCTAATACCGGCCCCTCTCTCTCTAATACCGGCCCCTCTCTCTCTGATACCGGCCCCTCTCTCTCTAATACCGGCCCCTCTCTCTCTCTAATACCGGCCCCTCTCTCTCTAATACCGGCCCCTCTCTCTCTGATACCGGCCCCTCTCTCTCTCTAATACCGGCCCCTCTCTCTCTAATACCGGCCCCTCTCTCTCTGATACCGGCCCCTCTCTCTCTCTAATACCGGCCCCTCTCTCTCTAATACCGGCCCCTCTCTCTCTCTAATACCGGCCCCTCTCTCTCTAATACCGGCCCCTCTCTCTCTGATACCGGCCCCTCTCTCTCTGATACCGGCCCCTCTCTCTCTGATACCGGCCCCTCTCTCTCTGATACCGGCCTCTCTCTCTCTGATACCGGCCCCTCTCTCTCTCTAATACCGGCCCCTCTCTCTCTGATACCGGCCCCTCTCTCTCTGATACCGGCCCCTCTCTCTCTGATACCGGCCCCTCTCTCTCTGATACCGGCCCCTCTCTCTCTGATACCGGCCCCTCTCTCTCTGATACCGGCCCCTCTCTCTCTGATATCGGCCTCTCTCTCTCTGATACCGGCTACTCTCTCTCTCTGATACCGGCCCCTCTCTCTCTGATACCGGCCCCTCTCTCTCTGATACCGGCCCCTCTCTCTCTAATACCGGCCCCTCTCTCTCTGATACCGGCCCCTCTCTCTCTGATACCGGCCCCTCTCTCTCTCTAATATCGGCCCCTCTCTCTCTGATACCGGCCCCTCTCTCTCTCTGATACCGGCCCCTCTCTCTCTAATACCGGCCCCTCTCTCTCTGATACCGGCCCCTCTCTCTCTCTGATACCGGCCCCTCTCTCTCTAATACCGGCCCCTCTCTCTCTGATACCGGCCCCTCTCTCTCTGATACCGGCCCCTCTCTCTCTGATACCGGCCCCTCTCTCTCTAATACCGGCCCCTCTCTCTCTCTGATACCGGCCCCTCTCTCTCTGATATCGGCCCCTCTCTCTCTGATACCGGCCCCTCTCTCTCTAATACCGGCCCCTCTCTCTCTGATACCGGCCCCTCTCTCTCTGATACCGGCCCCTCTCTCTCTGATACCGGCCCCTCTCTCTCTGATATCGGCCTCTCTCTCTCTCTGATACCGGCCCCTCTCTCTCTGATACCGGCCCCTCTCTCTCTGATACCGGCCTCTCTCTCTCTGATACCGGCCCCTCTCTCTCTGATACCGGCCCCTCTCTCTCTGATATCGGCCTCTCTCTCTCTCTGATACCGGCCTCTCTCTCTCTGATTCCGGCCCCTCTCTCTCTGATACCGGTCCCTCTCTCTCTGATACCGGCCCCTCTCTCTCTGATACCGGCCCCCCTCTCTCTCTAATACCGGCCCCTCTCTCTCTGATATCGGCCTCTCTCTCTCTCTGATACCGGCCCCTCTCTCTCTGATACCGGCCCCTCTCTCTCTGATATCGGCCTCTCTCTCTCTCTGATACCGGCCTCTCTCTCTCTGATACCGGCCCCTCTCTCTCTGATACCGGCCCCTCTCTCTCTGATACCGGCCCCTCTCTCTCTGATACCGGCCCCTCTCTCTCTCTGATATCGGCCCCTCTCTCTCTGATACCGGCCCCTCTCTCTCTCTGATACCGGCCCCTCTCTCTCCAATACCGGCCCCTCTCTCTCCAGTACCGGCCTCTCTCTCTCCAATACCGGCCCCTCTCTCTCTGATACCGGCCCCTCTCTCTCTAATACCGGCCCCTCTCTCTCTGATATCGGCCCCTCTCTCTCTGATTCCGGCCCCTCTCTCTCTGATACCGGCCCCTCTCTCTCTGATACCGGCCCCTCTCTCTCTGATACCGGCCCCTCTCCCTCTGATACCGGCCACTCTCTCTCTGATACCGGCCCCTCTCTCTTTAATACCGGCCCCTCTCTCTCTCTGATACCGGCCCCTCTCTCTCTGATACCGGCCCCTCTCTCTCTGATACCGGCCCCTCTCTCTCTGATACCGGCCCCTCTCTCTCTGATACCGGCTCCTCTCTCTCTAATACCGGCCCCTCTCTCTCTGATACCGGCCCCTCTCTCTCTGATACCGGCCCCTCTCTCTCTGATACCGGCCTCTCTCTCTCTGATATCGGCCCCTCTCTCTCTCTGATATCGGCCCCTCTCTCTCTGATATCGGCCCCTCTCTCTCTGATACCGGCCCCTCTCTCTCTCTAATACCGGCCCCTCTCTCTCTGATACCGGCCCCTCTCTCTGATACTGGCTGTTCCTGATGCTCATTCCCCTTCGAGTGATTGTGTAATTTTTTCGAGAATGTCTGGGATCACGGATCTCGTTCTGTTTTCACAATGAGCTCAGCACTCTGAACTCATTACTAATCCTCCTGGGCTCTGTGAGAAGGACAATATTTAACTTTCTCATGATCTACAATGTGTTTAATGTAGAATTATAAAACAAACAGGATGCGCTAACAGGATCTCGAGGTACCTTTCTCTTAATAGCGGCCGCCCATTGGCAGGTGAACAACACTCGTCACACTGCTGACACACTCAGGGCTGTGCTGACTTTCCTGGATTTGTGCTTCAGGGTCGCATCGAAAGATTAACTCCTGACCCGTTAATCTGTAGATGCCTCCAATGGTGGCCCTTCATGTTCTGATTCAGGATTTACCCACCACCGTGAACAAGAGTCACACTTTCCAGGACAACTGAATGTTTCTCATTCTCTGATGCCTCATATCTGTTTAATACCCTGGATCAGTGTGTAATTTGTCTAATATCTGTTTAATACACAGGACCAGTCTGTAAGAATGTGAGAACATAAGAAATAGGAGCAGGAGTAGGCCATACGCCCCCTCAAGCCTGCTCCGCCATTCAATAAGATCATGGCTGATCTTCAACCTCAACTTTCCCACCCTATCCCCATATCCCTTGATTCCTCTAGAGTCCAAAAATCTATTGATCTCAGTCTTGAATATATTCAATGACTGATCGTCCACAGCCCTCTGGGGGAGAGAATTCCAAAGATTCACAACCCTCCGAGTGAAAAAAATTTTCCTCATCTCAGTCCTAAATGGCCGACCCCTTATCCTGAGACTATGCCCCCTGGTTCTAGACTCTCCAGCCAGGGGAAACAACCTCTCAGCATCTACCCTAAAGCCCTCTAAGAATTTTATATGTTTCAATGAGATCACCTCTCATTCTTCTAAACTCCAGAGAGTATCGGCCCATTCTCCTCAATCTCTCCTCATAGGACAACCCTCTCATCCCAGGAATTAATCTAGTGAACCTTTGTTGCACCGCCTCTAAGGCAAGTATATCCTTCCTTAGATAAGGAGACCAAAACTGTACACAGTACTGCAGGTGAGGTCTCACCAGAGCCCTGTACAATTGTAGTAAGACCTCCTTACTCTTGTACTCTAACCTCAATGCTATAAAGGCCAACATGCCATTTCTCACTATTTAAAAAAATCCTGTTTACATAACAACAGTCATTGCACTCCACAAAAGTTATTCATTGTGTGATGATGTAATAAGGTGTTAAATAAAAACAAGGATTTCTTCTTTTTAAAGGCTTTTTTTTCGAAGAGTTTCTGATAAAATTTAGCCATGTTTAATTTTCAATTAGTGTTACAGTGTCACCAAACCTTTACCACTGATTTCCACTTTCTTGTCTTTGTGTTCACGATTGGTTGATTAATTGAATCCTGCATGTCTTGTGTCTCGCCCGTCTCACCAACCAGGTTGAAGACCTGTACAGTTCCTGCTGCGTCTTCAAGGAATCTACAGCCTGTGCCAATTCAAGGATTCCTCAACTCTCACTGCAAAAGGGATCTGGTCTCCACCCCAACACAGAATGCAATTCGAGCTCCAGGTCAGTCGAGTACAGACTGGGGCCACTCCATGGAATGGTCAACATGACAGCATTTTCCATGACCACTCACAATATCACAGAACTCGCATTGGCCTCTCTCAGAGCTTACACAACTTCCTCTATCTTAAGCAAGAGGATTAATCATGGAAATTTAAAAGTTTATGGCACAGAAAGAGGCCATTCAGCCCATCGTGTATGCCAGCTCTTTGGTGGAGCGATCCGAAACTAATCCCACTGCCTCGCTCTCTCCCCATATCTTCCCCCGCTTCAAATGTTTATCTGCTCTTCCCATAAAAGATGCACTGGTCTCTGTTGACTTCCTTCCTGCTAAGGTTTTTTATTCGTTCATGGGATGTGGGCATCGCTGGCGAGGCCGGCATTTATTGCCCATCCCTAATTTCCCTTGAGAAGGTGGTGGTGAGCCGCCTTCTTGAACCGCTGCAGTCCGTGTGGTGACGGTTCTCCCACAGTGCTGTTAGGAAGGGAGTTCCAGGATTTTGACCCAGCGACGATGAAGGAACGGCGATATATTTCCAAGTCGGGATGGTGTGTGACTTGGAGGGGAACGTGCAGGTGGAGTTGTTCCCATGTGCCTGCTGCCCTTGTCCTTCTAGGTGGTAGAGGTCGCGGGTTTGGGAGGTGCTGTCGAAGAAGCCTTGGCGAGTTGCTGCAGTGCATCCTGTGGATGGTGCACACTGCAGTCACAGTGCACCGGTGGTGAAGGGAGTGGGTGTCTAATGTGGTGGATGGGGTGCTGCTCGTCGTATAATACAGATCCCTCTAATATCTTTGTTCCTCTGACTCTGGCCTCTTGTAAGTGATACCAGGGATGTGGAATTTCAATTACGTAGAGACTGGAGAAGCTGGGATTGTTCTCCTTAGATTAGAGACGGTTAAGGGGAGATTTGATCGAGGTTTTCAAAATCATGAACAGTTTTGATCGAGTAAATAAGGAGAAATAGTTTCCAATAGCTGAAAGGTCGGTAACCAGAGGACACAGATTTAAGGTAATTGGCAAAAGAACCAGAGGGGAGATGAGGAGAAATGTTTTTACACAGCGAGTTGTTCTGATCTGGAATGCACTGCCTGAAAGGGCGGTGGAAGCAGATTCAATAATAACATTGCAGGGCTCTGGGGAAAGAGCAGGGGAGTGAGACTAATTGGATAGCTCTTTCAAAGAGCTGGCACAGGTAGGATGGGCCGAATGGCCTCCTCCTGTGCTGTAAGATTCTATGATTGCAAGTTGTTGTTGCATCAAATTCCACTCAAAATAGAAAGTAGCGTGTGGATAGACCGCTCACCACTGTACACCATCGATCATCACTGCTTTACACTGTACCCCATCGATCATCACTGCTTTACACTGTACCCCATCGATCGTCACTGCTTTACACTGTACACCATCGATCATCACTGCTTTACACTGTACACCATCGATCATCACTGCTTTACACTGTACACCATCGATCATCACTGCTTTACACTGTACACCATCGATCATCACTGCTTTACACTGTACACCATCGATCGTCACTGCTTTACACTGTACACCATCGATCGTCACTGCTTTACACTGTACCCCATCGATCGTCACTGCTTTACACTGTACACCATCGATCGTCACTGCTTTACACTGTACCCCATCGATCATCACTGCTTTACACTGTACACCATCGATCATCACTGCTTTACACTGTACACCATCGATCGTCACTGCTTTACACTGTACCCCATCGATCGTCACTGCTTTACACTGTACACCATCGATCATCACTGCTTTACACTGTACACCATCGATCATCACTGCTTTACACTGTACACCATCGATCGTCACTGCTTTACACTGTACCCCATCGATCGTCACTGCTTTACACTGTACCCCATCGATCTTCACTGCTTTACACTGTACACCATCGATCATCACTGCTTTACACTGTACACCATCGATCATCACTGCTTTACACTGTACCCCATCGATCGTCACTGCTTTACACTGTACCCCATCGATCATCACTGCTTTACACTGTACACCATCGATCGTCACTGCTTTACACTGTACCCCATCGATCGTCACTGCTTTACACTGTACCCCATCGATCATCACTGCTTTACACTGTACACCATCGATCGTCACTGCTTTACACTGTACACCATCGATCGTCACTGCTTTACACTGTACACCATCGATCGTCACTGCTTTACATTGTACCCCATCGATCGTCACTGCTTTACACTGTACCCCATCGATCATCACTGCTTTACACTGTACCCCATCGATCGTCACTGCTTTACACTGTACCCCATCGATCATCACTGCTTTACACTGTACCCCATCGCTCATCACTGCTTTACACTGTACCCCATCGATCGTCACTGCTTTACACTGTACACCATCGATCGTCACTGCTTTACACTGTACCCCATCGATCGTCACTGCTTTACACTGTACACCATCGATCATCACTGCTTTACACTGTACACCATCGATCGTCACTGCTTTACACTGTACACCATCGATCGTCACTGCTTTACACTGTACCCCTATTTATCAAAGCCAAAAGACTGTCGGTCTTTTTTAGGGGCTTTTCTAAATACAACAATTCCCGCTCCATTGGCCGCCCAGATAGACCCTCCTCTCATTTACTCCCCACCACCGTGAAGGCAGCATCTACACAATTTCACAATGGCAGCGTGTTAATTATATTTGTAGCAAGGTTCATCTCCTCAGGCTTTTTGGTTGAGGTTCTGTCGTCAGCGTTGTCATTTGGAAGGTGTGTCAGCACCCGGCTAATGTGGGAGAGGTGCTGGCCTGGTGCCTGGTGTCAGGGTGGTTGCTGCTGTGTGAATATGCTCATTGTCAGGCGTGTTTCAGTCAGCTCAAATATATCATTCTGGTTATTACAATATTAAAATGTGCTGTGCCTTTTTTCTGTGTATCAAGGTGTGAGGTGGCACATATCCCGAGAGGAGCATTATCTCATCCAAAAAAAGCAGCCAGAAACATGCCCAGGGCAGGTACAGGGTTAGATACAGAGTAAAGCTCCCTCTACACTGTCCCATCAATCACTCCCAGGGCAGGTACAGCACGGGTTAGATACAGAGTAAAGCTCCCTCTACACTGTCCCATCAATCACTCCCAGGGCAGGTACAGCACGGGTTAGATACAGAGTAAAGCTCCCTCTACACTGTCCCATCAATCACTCCCAGGGCAGGTACAGCACGGGTTAGATACAGAGTAAAGCTCCCTCTACACTGTCCCATCAAACACTCCCAGGGCAGGTACAGCACGGGTTAGATACAGAGTAAAGCTCCCTCTACACTGTCCCATCAAACACTCCCAGGGCAGGTACAGCACGGGTTAGATACAGAGTAAAGCTCCCTCTACACTGTCCCATCAAACACTCCCAGGGCAGGTACAGCACGGGTTAGATACAGAGTAAAGCTCCCTCTACACTGTCCCATCAAACACTCCCAGGGCAGGTACAGCACGGGTTAGATACAGAGTAAAGCTCCCTCTACACTGTCCCATCAAACACTCCCGGGGCAGGTACAGCACGGGTTAGATACAGAGTAAAGCTCCCTCTACACTGTCCCATCAAACACTCCCAGGGCAGGTACAGCACGGGTTAGATACAGAGTAAAGCTCCCTCTACACTGTCCCATCAAACACTCCCGGGGCAGGTACAGCACGGGTTAGATACAGAGTAAAGCTCCCTCTACACTGTCCCATCAAACACTCCCAGGGCAGGTACAGGGTTAGATACAGAGTAAAGCTCCCTCTACACTGTCCCATCAATCACTCCCAGGGCAGGTACAGCACGGGTTAGATACAGAGTAAAGCTCCCTCTACACTGTCCCATCAAACACTCCCAGGGCAGGTACAGCACGGGTTAGATACAGAGTAAAGCTCCCTCTACACTGTCCCATCAAACACTCCCAGGGCAGGTACAGGGTTAGATACAGAGTAAAGCTCCCTCTACACTGTCCCATCAAACACTCCCCCACTCTCTGACACAGCTACCTCACTGATAAATCTTATAAACCCCTCTCTGTAACACCCGGCTCTCTAATTCTTTGACTCTTCCTATCTCTCTCTCCCAAGGTCACTGAGACTAATTCTATTGCGGCAAATACAGTCCCCCCATCGATCAGCCAACTCAGCGCAGGTCAGAGATTGAAAGCAGGACCTTACTGGTCAGTGTAGCTTAATAACTGGGAGATGTGTCATTACATTCGACGGGTGAGCCCAGACCCCTGCAGTGAGCACTGAGTCCGTGCCCAGACCCCCGCCGTGGGCACTGAGTCCGTGCCCAGACCCCCGCCGTGGGCACTGAGTCCGTGCCCAGACCCCCTGCCGTGAGCACTGAGTCCGTGCCCAGACCCCCTGCCGTGGGCACTGAGTCCGTGCCCAGACCCCCACCGTGGGCACTGAGTCCGTGCCCAGACCCCCACCGTGGGCACTGAGTCCGTGCCCAGACCCCCACCGTGAGCACTGAGTCCGTGCCCAGACCCCCACCGTGGGCACTGAGTCCGTGCCCAGACCCCCCGCCGTGGGCACTGAGTCCGTGCCCAGACCCCCACCGTGGGCACTGAGTCCGTGCCCAGACCCCCACCGTGGGCACTGAGTCCGTGCCCAGACCCCCACCGTGGGCACTGAGTCCATGCCCAGACCCCCCACCGTGGGCACTGAGTCCGTGCCCAGACCCCCCGCCGTGGGCACTGAGTCCGTGCCTGGACCCCCACCGTGGGCACTGAGTCCATGCCCAGACCCCCCACCGTGGGCACTGAGTCCGTGCCCAGACCCCCCGCCGTGGGCACTGAGTCCGTGCCCAGACCCCTGCCGTGGGCACTGAGTCCGTGCCCAGACCCCCGCCGTGGGCACTGAGTCCGTGCCCAGACCCCCACCGTGAGCACTGAGTCCGTGCCCAGACCCCCGCCGTGGGCACTGAGTCCGTGCCCAGACCCCCCACCGTGAGCACTGAGTCCGTGCCCAGACCCCCACCGTGGGCACTGAGTCCGTGCCCAGACCCCCCGCCGTGAGCACTGAGTCCGTGCCCAGACCCCCACCGTGGGCACTGAGTCCGTGCCCAGACCCCCCGCCGTGAGCACTGAGTCCGTGCCCAGACCCCCACCGTGGGCACTGAGTCCGTGCCCAGACCCCTGCAGTGAGCACTGAGTCCGTGCCCAGACCCCCGCTGTGGACACTGAGTCTGTGCCCAGACCCCCACCGTGGGCACTGAGTCCGTGCCCAGACCCCCCGCCGTGGGCACTGAGTCCGTGCCCAGACCCCCGCTGTGGACACTGAGTCTGTGCCCAGACCCCCACCGTGGGCACTGAGTCCGTGCCCAGACCCCCCGCCGTGGGCACTGAGTCCGTGCCCAGACCCCTGCAGTGAGCACTGAGTCCGTGCCCAGACCCCTGCAGTGAGCACTGAGTCCGTGCCCAGACCCCCGCTGTGGACACTGAGTCCGTGCCCAGACCCCCGCTGTGGACACTGAGTCCGTGCCCAGACCCCCACCGTGGGCACTGAGTCCGTGCCCAGACCCCCACCGTGGGCACTGAGTCCGTGCCCAGACCCCCACCGTGGGCACTGAGTCCGTGCCCAGACCCCCACCGTGGGCACTGAGTCTGCCTCCCTATAGTTGCTACATCGAGTTACATCAAAACTACAGCACAGAAACAGGCCATTCGGCCCAATGGTCTAGCCCGGGGTTTATTCTCCACATGAGCTTCCTCCCTCCCCTCTTAATCTCACCCTATCAGCATATCCTTCTATTCCTTTCTCCCTCATGTGTTTATTGAGCTTCCCCTTAAATGTATCTCTGTTATTCACCTCAACTACTCCTTGTGGGAGCGAGTCCCACATTCTCACCACTCTCTGGGTAAAGAAGTTTCTCCTGAATTCCCTCTTGGGTTTATTAGTGACTATTTTATATTAATGGCCCCTAGTTTTGGAATCCCCCACAGGTGGAGACATTTTGCTGTTCACCAGGAAGGTTTGCCGCAGAGGTGAGTCATGGCACTGGAATGGGCCGAGCCTCTGAATGAGGCAAGTCCCACACACAGTTACAAAACAAACCATCAACTCACTGCCGAGCTGAGGGGGGGGGCCAATAAACTGCTCCGTCTGCGGCTACAACGGGTGATCTCAGGATAGATGTCGGTGTGGCCACAACATTCTTTCAGGCAACTGATTCCGTCTGTGGACACACCTGGCCCGATCCGTGCCTGGAGAATCGGGAATCCTGCACTGGGCCGTTACTGGGACACAGGGAAACTGGGGGATTCTGCCAGTCTCCCGCTGTAACTGGGGTTAGTGGTGAAAAAAGACCCCCCACCCCCATCGGAGATGGTGGCAACATGGTTACACCGGGTTTCTGCCCTTTCCGGAACTTTCCAGTTTGACTTGTAAAGGGTCAATCCACCACTTCCAAGGCAAATGGCAGCAAGGGAGCGGGAATGAGAGTGGGGACTTCCTGCACCCCGACTTTAACCGGGACCCGGGATATCAGTGGAGGACGGTACACCCGGTGAGATAAGGCACACTCCGGCCTCCACACCGTGGACTGGGCCCCACCCCAGGAACTGCCCTGGATCCCACTCCAGAGACTTGAGCACATAATCCAGGCCAACAGTCCCGGTGCAGTACTGAGGGAGCGCTGCACTGTCGGAGGGTCAGTACTGAGGGAGCGCTGCGCTCTCGGAGGGTCAGTACTGAGGGAGTGCTGCACTGTCGGAGGGTCAGTACTGAGGGAGCGCTGCACTGTCGGAGGGTCAGTACTGAGGGAGCGCCGCACTGTCGGAGGGTCAGTACTGAGGGAGTGCTGCACTGTCGGAGGGTCAGTACTGAGGGAGTGCTGCACTGTCGGAGGGTCAGTACTGAGGGAGTGCTGCACTGTCGGAGGGTCAGTACTGAGGGAGTGCTGCACTGTCGGAGGGTCAGTACTGAGGGAGTGCTGCACTGTCGGAGGGTCAGTACTGAGGGAGTGCTGCACTGTCGGAGGGTCAGTACTGAGGGAGTGCTGCACTGTCGGAGGGTCAGTACTGAGGGAGCGCTGCACTGTCGGAGGGTCAGTACTGAGGGAGCGCTGCACTGTCGGAGGGTCAGTACTGAGGGAGTGCTGCACTGTCGGAGGTGCAGTACTGAGGGAGTGCTGCACTGTCGGAGGTGCAGTACTGATGGAGTGCTGCACTGTCGGAGGGTCAGTACTGAGGGAGCGCTGCACTGTCGGAGGTGCCGTCTTTCGGGTAAGACATTAAACCGAGGCCCTTTCAGGTGGATGTAAAAGATCCCTAGGCCACTATTTCGACGAAGAGCAGTGGCGTTCTCCCCGTGTCCTGGTAATTATTTATCCCTGAACCAACAGATGATCTGGTCATTTATCTCATTGCTGTTTGTGGGATCTTGCTGTGCGCAAATTGGCTGTCACGTTTCCCACAATACAACAGTGGCTACACTTCAAAAAAACCTCATTTTCCGTAAAGCGCTTTGGGGGGTCCTGAGGATGTGAAGGACGTGATTGAAATACAAGATCTTTCCTTCTATCTAATGTGGGGGCCCGGGGAAGACATGGCCGGGGTTGGTGGAGGGGCCTGTAACCCACTCCCCCAAAGAGGTGCTGGGGATTTGGGGAGAAGGTGGGCGGGTGGGGTGGGGTCCCTCCATGGTACGTGCCCCTGCCCCCCCGTGGGTGTGGGGCCGCTGCCCAGTGCGTTCCCCCCACCCCCTTCCCGCTTTTCTGCTTGTTTTGCAAAACCAAGTCTTCAATGTCAGTCAGTGGGTGAGGGGCTGTCAGGGGGAGTGGGTGAGGGGCTGTCAGGGAGAGTGGGTGAGGTGCTGTCAGGGGGAGTGGGTGAGGTGCTGTCAGGGGGAGTGGGTGAGGTGCTGTCAGGGGGAGTGTGGGTGAGGTGCTGTCAGGGGGAGTGGGTGAGATGCTGTCAGGGGGAGTGGG
This sequence comes from Heptranchias perlo, assembly GCF_035084215.1. Lineage (NCBI taxonomy): Eukaryota > Metazoa > Chordata > Chondrichthyes > Hexanchiformes > Hexanchidae > Heptranchias > Heptranchias perlo. Next base: position 4,122,139 of record NC_090331.1, read on the forward strand.
TGAGATGCTGTCAGGGGGAGTGGGTGAGATGCTGTCAGGGGGAGTGGGTGAGATGCTGTCAGGGGGAGTGGGTGAGATGCTGTCAGGGGGAGTGGGTGAGGTGCTGTCAGGGGGAGTGGGTGAGGTGCTGTCAGGGGAAGTGGGTGAGGTGCTGTCAGGGGAAGTGGGTGAGATGCTGTCAGGGGGAGTGGGTGAGGTGCTGTCAGGGGGAGTGGGTGAGATGCTGTCAGGGGGAGTGGGTGAGGTGCTGTCAGGGGGAGTGGGTGAGGTGCTGTCAGGGGGAGTGGGTGAGATGCTGTCAGGGGGAGTGGGTGAGGTGCTGTCAGGGGAAGTGGGTGAGATGCTGTCAGGGGGAGTGGGTGAGATGCTGTCAGGGGGAGTGTGGGTGAGGGGCTGTCAGGGGGAGTGTGGGTGAGGGGCTGTCAGGGGGAGTGTGGGTGAGGGGCTGTCAGGGAGTGTGGGTGAGGGGCTGTCAGGGGGAGTGGGTGAGGTGCTGTCAGGGAGAGTGGGTGAGGTGCTGTCAGGGGGAGTGGGTGAGGTGCTGTCAGGGGGAGTGGGTGAGGTGCTGTCAGGGGGAGTGTGGGTGAGGTGCTGTCAGGGGGAGTGGGTGAGGTGCTGTCAGGGGGAGTGTGGGTGAGGTGCTGTCAGGGGGAGTGGGTGAGGTGCTGTCAGGGGGAGTGGGTGAGATGCTGTCAGGGGGAGTGGGTGAGGTGCTGTCAGGGGGAGTGGGTGAGATGCTGTCAGGGGGAGTGGGTGAGGTGCTGTCAGGGGGAGTGGGTGAGATGCTGTCAGGGGGAGTGGGTGAGGTGCTGTCAGGGGGAGTGGGTGAGGTGCTGTCAGGGGGAGTGGGTGAGCCGCTCAATGCTGTTTTGCATGGGTATATTTATTTAGCAACACTGACAACCATCAGCCTTTACTGGGACCTGAGCCAGGTTTGTTCCTGCTGATCAGACAACCAGGTATGTTGCTAGGGTGAGATGAAGAGGGGAGGGAGGAGACTCGTGTGGAGCATGAACTCTGGCATAGACCAGTTGGGCCGAATGGCCAGTTTCTGTGCTGTACATTCTATGTAATAATCTGAGTGCTGACAGGCCACTGCATTGTCCAGCTGAGTGTATCAGTGAGTGAGTGAGTGACAGTTACCGTCCCAAACCATTTTAAGCTCCCGCATCCCATCGTTCCTGCTTCCCTGAATTACAGCATCATCGATCATCGTATTGTCTTATTTTTAAAGGGAAAGTGTTAAAGTTTGAACTGCATGCAGAGTAGGTGCAGGCCGCAGGGTATATAGGTGGGCACTGGCTGGGTGAAGAGTGGGTGCAGGGTATATAGGTGGGCACTGGCTGGGTGATGGGTGGGTGCAGGGTATATAGGTGGGCACTGGCTGGGTGATGGGTGGGTGCAGGGTATATAGGTGGGCACTGGCTGGGTGATGGGTGGGTGCAGGGTATATAGGTGGGCACTGGCTGGGTGATGGGTGGGTGCAGGGTATATAGGTGGGCACTGGCTGGGTGATGGGTGGGTGCAGGGTATATAGGTGGGCACTGGCTGGGTGATGGGTGGGTGCAGGGCCTCCCGATGCAGCTCACTTGTCGAGGCCTTACCACTTTCATCCCGTGCCGAGGCCCACAGATAATTCCAGGGGAGGCGATGGGGAAGGGTGTGAGTGTGAGCTGGGCTGGTGTGAGTGTGAGCTGGGCTGGTGTGAGTGTGGGCTGGGAGGGGTGTGAGTGTGAGCTGGGAGGGGTGAGTGTGAGCTGGGTTGGTGTGAGTGTGAGCTGGGTTGGTGTGAGTGTGAGCTGGGAGGTGTGAGTGTGAGCTGGGTTGGTGTGAGTGTTGGCTGGGTTGGTGTTAGTGTGAGCTGGGTTGGTGTGAATGTGAGCTGGGTTGGTGTGAGTGTGAGCTGAGCTGGTGTTAGTGTGGACTGGAAGAGCTGTGAGTGTGAGCTGGGTTGGTGTGAGTGTGAGCTGGGTTGGTGTGAGTGTGGGCTGGAAGAGCTGTGAGTGTGAGCTGGGTTGGTGTGAGTGTGAGCTGGGTTGGTGTGAGTGTGAGCTGGGAGGTGTGAGTGTGAGCTGGGTTGGTGTGAGTGTTGGCTGGGTTGGTGTTAGTGTGAGCTGGGTTGGTGTGAATGTGAGCTGGGTTGGTGTGAGTGTGAGCTGAGCTGGTGTTAGTGTGGGCTGGAAGAGCTGTGAGTGTGAGCTGGGTTGGTGTGAGTGTGAGCTGGGTTGGTGTGAGTGTGGGCTGGAAGAGCTGTGAGTGTGGGCTGGAAGAGCTGTGAGTGTGAGCTGGGTTGGTGTGAGTGTGAGCTGGGTTGGTGTGAGTTTGGGCAGGGATGAGAGGCCTCCAGCAGTTCACCCTCGAATACCACCCTCAGTTGGTGCATCGCAGGCTCCGACTGGGGCCAATCAATTTACCAATCCGGCTCTGAATTGGCCACAGGAGCCTCATTTCATTATTGGACTAAGGGTCGTGCTCATTTCAGGCAGCCGCCAGGGCCCCGAAAAAAGACCCTGACCAATTTAACAGTCTGCCCTGCTAAATTGGTTATCTTTGCACCTGTTTTAGGCCCCAAACCAGCATAATAACGGCAAATTTAGACCCCAGAGGCACCAGAGAGAGAGAGGGAGACCCTTGAGAGAGAGAGAGATAGACAGACAGCTGAGAGAGAGTGAGAGACACATCAGCGAGAGAGATACATCAGAGAGAGTGAGAGATAGAGAGACCCGGGGATTTACATACACAAATCATTGACGGTGAACTAGTAGAGAAGGCTGTTATAAAAGCATGTGGGATCCTGGGCTTTATAAATAGAGGCATTGAATACAAAGGCAAGGAAGTTATGCTAAACCTTTATAAATCACTGGTTAGGCCTCAGCTGAAGTATTGTGTTCAATTCTGGGCACCGCACTTTAGGAAGGATGTGAAGGCCTTAGAGAGGGTGCAGAGGAGATTTACTAGACTGATTCCAGGGATGAGGGACTTCAGTTATGTGGAGAGACTGGAGAAGCTGGGATTGTTCTCCTTTAGAGCAGAGAAGGTTAAGGGGAGATTTGATTGAGGTGTTCAAAATCATGAAGGGTTTTGATAGAGTAAATAAGGAGAAACGGTTTCCAGTGGCAGGAGGGTCGGTAACCAGAGGACACAGATTTAAGGTGATCGGCAAAAGAAGCAGAGGGGAGATGAGGAGATTTTTTTTACGCAGCGAGTTGTTCTGATCTGGAATGCGCTGCCTGAAAGGGCGGTGGAAGCAGATTCAATAATAACTTTCAAAAGGGAATTGGATAAATATTTGAAAAGGAAAAATTTACAGGACTCTGGGGAAAGAGCAGGGGGGAGTGCGACTAATTGGTAGCTATTTTAGAGAGCTGGCACAGACACGATGGGCTGAATGGCCTCTTTCTGTGCTCTAAGATTCCATGAAATTGTGGGCATGGCACCTGTGAATTCCCGAGGCGTGCTCCTTACAGTGTCAGTCTGACCGGTTCACCAATGTCCTTCAGAGGAGGAGACCTGCCACCCTATCCATTTCTGGCCTACTCAGGATTCTAGTCCACGTTACGTGGTTGACTCTTAGCTCCCTGCGAAGTCCAGTAACAAGGAGCTCAACTTTACAAACAATCGCCATCAGCTTCTTGGAGCAATAAATCTGACCTTGCGCACATCTGGAGAACAAATAAAAAGAAAGTTCACACAAAGAGTGATCAACACCTGGAATGGTGTCCAGGTAAGATAAGGTAGAGTCAGTGGAGTCACTGAAGCAATGCTGTGATGATGGGGCAGTAGGTTTCTATGGAAGAATGAGTTAGATGGGCCGAATGGCCTCTCTCACTTCTATGGATCTGTGTGATGTTTGTGACCAAAGAGAGGGAGATGAGCTGCTTCACACCGGTGGGTATGTCAGCAATTCCCAACGTGCAAGTGTCACACACCCAGCGGCAACCCCAGTGTAAACTCGTGTTAGCCGTGGCTCAGTGAGTGTCACTCTCACCTCCGAGTTAGAAGTTCGTGGATTCATAATCCCACCCCAGAGACTCGAGCACAAAATCCAGGCTGACACTGCCAGTGCAGTACTGAGAGAATTCTGCACTGTCGTGGGGGTCAGTACTGAGGGAGCGCTGCACTGTCGGAGGGTCAGTACTGAGGGAGCGCTGCACTGTCGGAGGGTCAGTACTGAGGGAGCGCTGCACTGTCGGAGGGTCAGTACTGAGGGAGCGCTGCACTGTCGGAGGGTCAGTACTGAGGGAGCGCTGCACTGTCGGAGGGTCACTACTGAGGGAGCACTGCACTGTCGGAGGGTCAGTACTGAGGGAGCGCTGCACTGTCGGAAGGTCAGTACTGAGAGAATTCTGCACTGTCGGAGGGTCAGTACTGAGGGAGCACTGCACTGTCGGAGGGTCAGTACCGAGAGAATTCTGCGCTGTCGGAGGGTCAGTACTGAGAGAATTCTGCACTGTCGGAGGTTCAGTACTGAGGGAGCACTGCACTGTCGGAGGGTCAGTACCGAGAGAATTCTGCGCTGTCGGAGGGTCAGTACTGAGAGAATTCTGCACTGTCGGAGGTTCAGTACTGAGGGAGCGCTGCACTGTCGGAGGGTCAGTACTGAGAGAATTCTGCACTGTCGGAGGGTCAGTACAGAGAGAATTCTGCACTGTCGGAGGGTCAGTACTGAGGGAGCGCTGCGCTGTCGGAGGTTCAGTACTGAGGGGGTGCTGCACTGTCGGAGGGTCAGTACTGAGGGAGTGCTACACTGTTGGAGGGTCAGTACTGAGGGAGCGCTGCACTGTCGGAGGGTCAGTACTGAGGGAGCGCTGCACTGTCGGAGGGTCAGTACTGAGGGAGCGCTGCACTGTCGGAGGGTCAGTACTGAGGGAGCGCTGCACTGTCGGAGGTGATGTCTTTCTGATGAGATGTTAAACTGAGGCTCCGTCTGCCCTCTCAGGTGGATGTAAAAGATCGCACGGCTACTATTCGAAGAAGAGCAGGGGGAGTTCTCCCCGGTGTCCTGGCCGATATTTATCCCTCAATCAACATCACTAAAACAGATTATCTGATTGTCTATCTCATTGCTGTTTGTGGGATCTTGCTGTGCACAAATTGGCTGCCGCGTTTCCTACATTACAACAGTGACTACACTTCAAAAGTACTTCATTGGCTGTAAAGCTCTTTGGGACGTCCTGAGGTCATGGAAGGCACTGTATAAATGCAAGTTCTTTCTTTTAAACCTGCCGGAAATGCAAAGATCGGTCGATGGGAAGGCCTGAGATCTGTCACCCACTGCCAACACTCTTCTGAGGCCAAGCCGCTTTGGAGGAAATAGAGGAGTGAACGATGGGAAAAGCACGGAGAGCTTGCACATCTCCAACTCACAAAGGAAGTCCCGCAGAAACCACCCCAGAAAGGAATCCAAATGATCTGAAATCAGTGAGGAGATTCTCCCATTCCTGAAAAAAATACCAGTAATGATCGTCTGTCCCAATTATATCCGCCCACCAGTCAGCCATTGTGTAATGATTACTTGTGCAACCCTTTCTAAACTCGATAACTGAGGTGCAACACATGTGCGAGGTTGTGGTACAGAAATTAGATAAATGGTGCCTTCACTCTTGAGGTATGAAGACAATTTAGAGAAAGCAAACACCCCGCAGAGAGAGGAATGTGCCCACACCTCCCTCTGTCTGCAGCACAGACTCTCGTCCTACACACACACCTGACAACCTCGACACTCGAGGTTTCATCAAGTACAACCAGCACTGCAGCATGGGGCTACAGAGGGACAAGATGGGAATGGTTCTGTACACTGCATGCTGCAACCAAACCAGAGATGGTGGCTCCAGCAGGGAAACTTGCAGCAGCATCTGAGAGTGGGAGTGAGGCGTGAAACATCTCGCTCGATATCCGGCCACAGAAATCAATCACATCGTCGATACCACCATTACACTGAGGGAATAGAGAGGAAATCAGGCAGTCAGAGTGCAGCCATTCCAGCACACATTTTATCAAACAGACAGAAGAGGTACTCCAAACTCACACTGCCATTACACACACTGCAAACTCACACTGCCATTACACACACTCCAGCCTCACACTGCCATTACAAACACTCCAGCCTCACACTGCCATTACACACACTGCAACCTCACACTGCCATTACACACACTGCAACCTCACACTGCCATGACACACACTGCAACCTCACACTGCCATGACACACACTGCAACCTCGCACTGCCATTACACACACTGCAACCTCACACTGCCATTACACACACTGCAACCTCACACTGCCATTACACACACTGCAACCTCACACTGCCATTACACACACTCCAAATTCACACTGCCATTACACACACTCCAAACTCACACTGCCATTACACACACTGCAACCTCACACTGCCATTACACACACTCCAAACTCACACTGCCATTACACACACTCCAAACTCACACTGCCATTACACACACTCCAACCTCGCACTGCCATTACACACACTCCAAACTCACACTGCCATTACACACACTCCAAACTCACACTGCCATTACACACACTCCAAACTCACACTGCCATTACACACACTCCAACCTCGCACTGCCATTACACACACTCCAAACTCACACTGCCATTACACACACTCCAAACTCACACTGCCATTACACACACTCCAAACTCACACTGCCATTACACACACTCCAACCTCGCACTGCCATTACACACACTCCAATCTCACACTGCCATTACACACACTCCAATCTCACACTGCCATTACACACGCTCCAAACTCACACTGCCATTACACACACTCCAAACTCACACTGCCATTACACACACTCCAAACTCACACTGCCATTACACACACTCCAAACTCACACTGCCATTACACACACTCCAATCTCACACTGCCATTACACACACTCCAAACTCACACTGCCATTACACACACTCCAAACTCACACTGCCATTACACACACTCCAGCCTCACACTGCCATTACACACACTCCAGCCTCACACTGCCATTACACACACTCCAGCCTCACACTGCCATTACACACACTCCAGCCTCACACTGCCATTACACACACTCCAAACTCGCACTGCCATTACACACACTCCAAACTCACACTGCCATTACACACACTCCAAACTCGCACTGCCATTACACACACTCCAAACTCACACTGCCATTACACACACTCCAATCTCACACTGCCATTACACACACTCCAATCTCACACTGCCATTACACACACTCCAGCCTCACACTGCCATTACACACACTCCAAACTCACACTGCCATTACACACACTCCAAACTCACACTGCCATTACACACACTCCAATCTCACACTGCCATTACACACACTCCAAACTCACACTGCCATTACACACACTCCAAACTCACACTGCCATTACACACACTCCAATCTCACACTGCCATTACACACACTCCAATCTCACACTGCCATTACACACACTCCAACTTCACACTGCCATTACACACACTCCAATCTCACACTGCCATTACACACACTCCAACTTCACACTGCCATTACACACACTCCAATCTCACACTGCCATTACACACACTCCAATCTCACACTGCCATTACACACACTCCAATCTCACACTGCCATTACACACACTCCAATCTCACACTGCCATTACACACACTCCAATCTCACACTGCCATTACACACACTCCAACTTCACACTGCCATTACACACACTCCAACCTCACACTGCCATTACACACACTCCAATCTCACACTGCCATTACACACACTCCAACCTCACACTGCCATTACACACACTCCAATCTCACACTGCCATTACACACACTCCAAACTCACACTGCCATTACACACACTCCAATCTCACACTGCCATTACACACACTCCAATCTCACACTGCCATTACACACACTCCAACCTCACACTGCCATTACACACACTCCAACCTCACACTGCCATTACACACACTCCAATCTCACACTGCCATTACACACACTCCAACCTCACACTGCCATTACACACACTCCAATCTCACACTGCCATTACACACACTCCAAACTCACACTGCCATTACACACACTCCAGCCTCACACTGCCATTACACACACTCCAGCCTCACACTGCCATTACACACACTCCAAACTCACACTGCCATTACACACACTCCAAACTCACACTGCCATTACACACACTCCAATCTCACACTGCCATTACACACACTCCAATCTTACACTGCCATTACACACACTCCAACCTCACACTGCCATTACACACACTCCAATCTCACACTGCCATTACACACACTCCAATCTCACACTGCCATTACACACACTCCAACCTCACACTGCCATTACACACACTCCAACTTCACACTGCCATTACACACACTCCAACCTCACACTGCCATTACACACACTCCAACCTCACACTGCCATTACACACACTCCAATCTCACACTGCCATTACACACACTCCAACCTCACACTGCCATTACACACACTCCAATCTCACACTGCCATTACACACACTCCAATCTCACACTGCCATTACACACACTCCAACCTCACACTGCCATTACACACACTCCAAACTCACACTGCCATTACACACACTCCAATCTCACACTGCCATTACACACACTCCAACCTCACACTGCCATTACACACACTCCAATCTCACACTGCCATTACACACACTCCAATCTCACACTGCCATTACACACACTCCAAACTCACACTGCCATTACACACACTCCAATCTCACACTGCCATTACACACACTCCAATCTCACACTGCCATTACACACACTCCAATCTCACACTGCCATTACACACACTCCAAACTCACACTGCCATTACACACACTCCAACCTCGCACTGCCATTACACACACTCCAACCTCACACTGCCATTACACACACTCCAACCTCACACTGCCATTACACACACTCCAATCTCACACTGCCATTACACACACTCCAACCTCACACTGCCATTACACACACTCCAACCTCACACTGCCATTACACACACTCCAAACTCACACTGCCATTACACACACTCCAATCTCACACTGCCATTACACACACTCCAATCTCACACTGCCATCACACACACTCCAATCTCACACTGCCATTACACACACTCCAACCTCACACTGCCATTACACACACTCCAACCTCACACTGCCATTACACACACTCCAAACTCACACTGCCATTACATACACTCCAATCCCACACTGCCATTACACACACTCCAAACTCACACTGCCATTACACACACTCCAAACTCACACTGCCATTACACACACTCCAACCTCACACTGCCATTACACACACTCCAACCTCACACTGCCATTACACACACTCCAATCTCACACTGCCTTTACACACACTCCAATCTCACACTGCCATTACACACACTCCAGCCTCACACTGCCATTACACACACTCCAATCTCACACTGCCATTACACACACTCCAATCTCACACTGCCATTACACACACTCCAAACTCACACTGCCATTACACACACTCCAATCTCACACTGCCATTACACACACTCCAATCTCACACTGCCATTACACACACTCCAAACTCACACTGCCATTACACACACTCCAACCTCGCACTGCCATTACACACACTCCAACTTCACACTGCCATTACACACACTCCAACCTCACACTGCCATTACACACACTCCAGCCTCACACTGCCATTACACACACTCCAGCCTCACACTGCCATTACACACACTCCAAACTCACACTGCCATTACACACACTCCAAACTCACACTGCCATTACACACACTCCAACCTCACACTGCCATTACACACACTCCAGCCTCACACTGCCATTACACACACTCCAAACTCACACTGCCATTACACACACTCCAAACTCACACTGCCATTACACACACTCCAACCTCACACTGCCATTACACATACTCCAGCCTCACACTGCCATTACACACACTCCAATCTCACACTGCCATTACACACACTCCAAACTCACACTGCCATTACACACACTCCAATCTCACACTGCCATTACACACACTCCAAACTCACACTGCCATTACACACACTCCAACCTCACACTGCCATTACACACACTCCAATCTCACACTGCCATTACACACACTCCAACTTCACACTGCCATTACACACACTCCAATCTCACACTGCCATTACACACACTCCAAACTCACACTGCCATTACATACACTCCAATCCCACACTGCCATTACACACACTCCAAACTCACACTGCCATTACACACACTCCAAACTCACACTGCCATTACACACACTCCAATCTCACACTGCCATTACACACACTCCAAACTCACACTGCCATTACATACACTCCAATCCCACACTGCCATTACACACACTCCAAACTCACACTGCCATTACACACACTCCAACCTCACACTGCCATTACACACACTCCAATCTCACACTGCCTTTACACACACTCCAATCTCACACTGCCATTACACACACTCCAGCCTCACACTGCCATTACACACACTCCAATCTCACACTGCCATTACACACACTCCAATCTCACACTGCCATTACACACACTCCAATCTCACACTGCCATTACACACACTCCAACTTCACACTGCCATTACACACACTCCAACCTCACACTGCCATTACACACACTCCAGCCTCACACTGCCATTACACACACTCCAGCCTCACACTGCCATTACACACACTCCAACCTCACACTGCCATTACACACACTCCAGCCTCACACTGCCATTACACACACTCCAAACTCACACTGCCATTACACACACTCCAAACTCACACTGCCATTACACACACTCCAACCTCACACTGCCATTACACACACTCCAGCCTCACACTGCCATTACACACACTCCAGCCTCACACTGCCATTACACACACTCCAACCTCGCACTGCCATTACACACACTCCAGCCTCGCACTGCCATTACACACACTCCAACCTCGCACTGCCATTACACACACTCCAACCTCACACTGCCATTACACACACTCCAGCCTCACACTGCCATTACACACACTCCAGCCTCACACTGCCATTACACACACTCCAAACTCACACTGCCATTACACACACTCCAATCTCACACTGCCATTACACACACTCCAGCCTCACACTGCCATTACACACACTCCAGCCTCACACTGCCATTACACACACTCCAGCCTCACACTGCCATTACACACAATCCAATCTCACACTGCCATTACACACACTCCAAACTCACACTGCCATTACACACACTCCAATCTCACACTGCCATTACACACACTCCAGCCTCACACTGCCATTACACACACTCCAGCCTCACACTGCCATTACACACACTCCAGCCTCACACTGCCATTACACACAATCCAATCTCACACTGTCATTACACACACTCCAATCTCACACTGCCATTACACACACTCCAAACTCACACTGCCATTACACACACTCCAACCTCACACTGCCATTACACACACTCCAGCCTCACACTGCCATTACACACACTCCAAACTCACACTGCCATTACACACACTCCAACCTCACACTGCCATTACACACACTCCAACCTCACACTGCCATTACACACACTCCAGCCTCACACTGCCATTACACACACTCCAAACTCACACTGCCATTACACACACTCCAAACTCACACTGCCATTACACACACTCCAACCTCACACTGCCATTACACACACTCCAACCTCGCACTGCCATTACACACACTCCAACCTCGCACTGCCATTACACACACTCCAATCTCACACTGCCATTACACACACTCCAAACTCACACTGCCATTACACACACTCCAACCTCACACTGCCATTACACACACTCCAAACTCACACTGCCATTACACACACTCCAACCTCACACTGCCATTACACACACTCCAAACTCACACTGCCATTACACACACTCCAAACTCACACTGCCATTACACACACTCCAACCTCGCACTGCCATTACACACACTCCAAACTCACACTGCCATTACACACACTCCAACCTCACACTGCCATTACACACACTCCAACCTCGCACTGCCATTACACACACTCCAAACTCACAGCCTAGTTGGGAAAGCACTACCGCTGTACGATAAGCCATACGGATCATAGGTTCCCAGGTTCGATCCCTGGTTCAAGTGGCTACGTATCAAACAAGAAGCTTTAGTCCTCCCTGATGCTGCTGATTAGCTTAAACACCCACTCCCTCCCCCACCGGCCCACCGCGGCTGCAGTGTGTACAATCCACAGGATGCACTGCAGTCATTCGCCAAGGCTTCTTCGACAGCACCTCCCAAACCCGCGACCTCCACCTGAACATATATCGGCCGTTCCTTCATCGTCGCTGAGTCAAAATCCTGGAATTTCCGACCTAACAGCACTGTGGGAGAACCTTCACCACACGGACTGCAGCGGTTCAAGGCGGCTCACCACCACCTTCTCAAGGGGCAACTAGGGATGGGCAATAAATGCCAGCCTTGCCAGTGATGCCCAAACCCCGAGAATGTTTTTTTAAAGTTAGATGATCTCAGACGGGGCAACAAAAGGTGTGCTTCAATCCACCATGGCATCCCTGAGCAATGGAGGGCGAAAGCTGGCATGTCCAGGGACCCTTGCTGTACCCAGGGTTGGGCATGTCCAGGGACCCTTGCTGTACCCAGGGTTGGGCATGTCCAGGGACCCTTGCTGTACCCAGGGTTGGGCATGTCCAGGGACCCTTGAGGTACCCAGGGTTGGGCATGTCCAGGGACCCCTTGCTATATCCAGGGTTGGGCATGTCCAGGACCCCTTGCTGTACCCAGGGTTGGGCATGTCCAGGGATCCTTGCTGTACCCAGGGTTGGGCATGTCCAGGGATCCTTGCTGTACCCAGGGTTGGGCATGTCCAGGGATCCTTGCTGTACCCAGGGTTGGGCATGTCCAGGACCCCTTGCTGTACCCAGGGTTGGGCATGTCCAGGGATCCTTGCTGTACCCAGGGTTGGGCATGTCCAGGGATCCTTGCTGTACCCAGGGTTGGGCATGTCCAGGACCCCTTGCTGTACCCAGGGTTGGGCATGTCCAGAGTTCCTTGCTGTACCCAGGGTTGGGCATGTCCAGGGACCCCTTGCTATATCCAGGGTTGGGCATGTCCAGGACCCCTTGCTGTACCCAGGGTTGGGCATGTCCAGGGATCCTTGCTGTACCCAGGGTTGGGCATGTCCAGGGACCCTTGCTGTATCCAGGGTTGGGACATGTCCAGGGTTCCTTGCTGTACCCAGGGTTGGGCATGTCCAGGGATCCTTGCTGTACCCAGGGTTGGGTATGTCCAGGGTTCCTTGCTGTACCCAGGGTTGGGCATGTCCAGGGATCCTTGCTGTACCCAGGGTTGGGCATGTCCAGGGATCCTTGCTGTATCCAGGGTTGGGCATGTCCAGGGTTCCTTGCTGTACCCAGGGTTGGGCATGTCCAGGGATCCTTGCTGTACCCAGGGTTGGGCATGTCCAGGGATCCTTGCTGTATCCAGGGTTGGGCATGTCCAGGGTTCCTTGCTGTACCCAGGGTTGGGCATGTCCAGGGTTCCTTGCTGTACCCAGGGTTGGGCATGTCCAGGGATCCTTGCTGTACCCAGGGTTGGGCATGTCCAGGGATCCTTGCTGTACCCAGGGTTGGGCATGTCCAGGGTTCCTTGCTCCGATGTTCCCCAAGTAACCCGTTAGTAGTAATTAACCAGCGCACATATAAAGAATGGCAGCTCAAGTGAGAATCCAGTGTGTTGCCAGTACCCAGAGATCTATGTGCCAGCAAACTTCAGCATCTTCAGGAGAGATAGGAAGAGAGTGGGCAATAAACAATTGATCGGGACTGTGAGACAATGGGCCGGTTTTCCACTGGAAACTCATAATCCAGGCTGACACTACAGTGCAGAAGTGTGGATGTGCTTCATTGTTGGAGGGGCCATATTGAGGGAGTGCTGCACTGTCGGAGGGTCAGTACTGAGGGAGCGCTGCACTGTCGGAGGGTCAGTACTGAGGGAGCACTGCACTGTTGGAGGGTCAGTACTGAGGGAGCGCTGCACTGTCGGAGGGTCAGTACTGAGGGAGCACTGCACTGTTGGAGGGTCAGTACTGAGGGAGTGCTGCACTGTCGGAGGGTCAGTATTGAGGGAGTGCTGCATTGTCGGAGGGTCAGTACTGAGGGAGTGCTGCACTGTCGGAGGGTCAGTACTGAGGGAGTGCTGCATTGTCGGAGGTGCCGTCTTTCAGACGAGGTTAAGTTGAGGTCTTGTCTGCTTGATCCAGTTATTGTTAAAGATCTTTTGGCATTGTTTGGAGAACAGTGATTGGCCAGTGCTTCTGCCTTAAGCAATGCCACCAAAAATGGATTCACTCAGGAAATTCTAAACTTTTTATACTCGAGCCACATGTTTGTTTTTATTATTCGTTCATGGGATGTGGGCATCGCTGGCGAGGCCGGCATTTATTGCCCATCCCTAATTGCCCTTGAGAAGGTGGTGGTGAGCCGCCTTCTTGAACCGCTGCAGTCCGTGTGGTGAAGGTTCTCCCACAGTGCTGTTAGGAAGGGAGTTCCAGGATTTTGACCCAGCGACGATGAAGGAACGGCGATATATTTCCAAGTCGGGATGGTGTGTGACTTGGAGGGGAACGTGCAGGTGGTGTTGTTCCCATGTGTCTGCTGCTCTTGTCCTTCCAGGTGGTGGAGGTCGCGGGTTTGGGAGGTGCTGTCGAAGAAGCCTTGGCGAGTTGCTGCAGTGCATCCTGTGGATGGTACACACTGCAGCCACTGTGCGCCGGTGGTGAAGGGAGTGAATGTTTAGGGTGGTGGATGGGGTGCCAATCAAGCGGGCTGCTTTGCCCTGGATGGTGTCGAGCTTCTTGAGTGTTGTTGGAGCTGCACTCATCCAGGCAAGTGGAGAGTATTCCATCACACTCCTGACTTGTGCCTTGTAGAGGGTGGAAAGGCTTTGGGGAGTCAGGAGGTGAGTCACTCGCCGCAGAATACCCAGCCTCTGACCTGCTCTTGTAGCCATAGTATTTATATAGTTAGTCCAGTTAAGTTTCTGGTCACTGGTGACCCCCAGGATGTTGATGGTGGGGGATTCGGTGATGGTAATGGTCTTTGTCTGGTGCGAATGTTACTTGCCACTTATGAGCCCAAGCCTGGATGTTGTCCAGGTCTTGCTACATGCGGGCTCGGACTGCTTCATTATCTGAGGGGTTGCGAATGGAACTGAACACTGTGCAATCAACAGCGAACATCCCCAAAGTTTCAATGAGTATTCCCATTAATTTACATTTATTGCAAATTACCAACAACAACAGATGTTCTGATTTAAGATATCTCCACCAATGAGGCAACAGGGAGTCAATGTACTGGAAGAATGGGCTTCAATGGGAGAGTTAGGGGACTAGAGAGACGGGGTTCGATGGGAGAGATAATCTCTTAGAGAGACGGGGTTTGATGGGAGAGTTAATTTGGAGGGAATTCTCCTGGTGACCTGGTCAATATTCCTCCCTCAATGAAAAAGAGATTAACTGGTCATCCATCTCATTGGTTCTTGCTGTTTGTGATATGGTGACTGGGCTCGAATTTACAATCCTGCCCTTGCTTCCCGGAACTGACCCCACCAGAGTGTCCGAGGTCAGTGGGAGGGCCCCTCAGGTACATGGTGCCTGTGGGCATCTGAGGTACCGACCAGCTCGGAGCTGCTGGAACCCCCGGCCTCTGCTGCCATCAGGAGGGGCCAATACTGACACGTTTCTTTTAAATATAAAGAACTTTTCAGGCAGTTTTCCTGCTCATTCATCCCCTTCCAACAGCCTCCCCACCCCCACCCAGCCCCACTGCCCCTCCCCCACAGCCTCCCCACCCCCACCCAGCCCTGCTGCCCCTCCCCCACTGCCTCCCCACCCCCACCCAGCCCCACTGCCCCTCCCCCACAGCCTCCCCACCCCCACCCAGCCCCACTGCCCCTCCCCCACAGCCTCCCCTCCCCCACTGCCTTCCCACCCCCACCCAGCCCCACTGCCCCTCCCCCACTGCCTTCCCACCCCTACCCAGCCCCACTGCCCCTCCCCCACAGCCTCCCCACCCCCACCCAGCCCCACTGCCCCTCCCCCACAGCCTCCCCTCCCCCACTGCCTTCCCACCCCCCACCCAGCCCCGCTGCCCCTCCCCCACAGCCTCCCCACCCCCACCCAGCCCCACTGCCCCTCCCCCACTGCCTTCCCACCCCCGCTGCCCCCCCTCCCCCACTGCCTCCCCACCCCCGCTGCCCCCCCTCCCCCACTGCCTCCCCACCCCCGCTGCCCCCCCTCCCCCACTGCCTCCCCACCCCCGCTGCCCCCCCCTCCCCCACTGCCTCCCCACCCCCGCTGTGACCCATTTGCCCCCATCTGGAATCCAGTACCTTCCAAAAATACACCAGGTCCCATTGGGGCTGAGGTTCAGGAACTGTCAGTGTGGCGAGTCCCAGCTCTCGGCCTCACCCCCTGCACGTGTCCCAGCTCTCGGCCTCACCCCCTGCACGTGTCCCAGCTCTCGGCCTCACCCCCTGCACGAGTCCCAGCTCTCGGCCTCACCCCCTGCACGTGTCCCAGCTCTCGGCCTCACCCCCTGCACGTGTCCCAGCTCTCGGCCTCACCCCCTGCACGTGTCCCAGCTCTCGGCCTCACCCCCTGCACGTGTCCCAGCTCTCGGCCTCGTCCCCTGCACGTGTCCCAGCTCTCGGCCTCACCCCCTGCACACCAGTGACCTTCACTTAGAGTTAATGGGGGTGGGGGAGGAGTGTCCACTCTCGCTGCGCTTTCCCACATAACAGCAGTTACTGCACTTCACAGTGACCGGTTATTGAGAGATGTGACGAGGTGATATCTTTAATACAAGATTCCTCTGGTCTGCGACTGTTGTGTCCGATCCCGGGTTCACTCAGAGAGAGGAGGGTTGGGCAGATTAGGGGAACAATTCTCTGGTCCTTCACAGTGGGCTTTTATACAACAAAAAAACAGATCGAAGTCAGTGAGAGGGCCTGACACTGCCGTTTGAACTCACATAGTCCCCCGCTGACCCTTCCAGTCTGAAGCTGACACAAGGTCCTTTTCCCTGTTTGCTGCAGTCCCTGATTACACAGAGATGAACTGTCCTGTAGACCTGTGGTTACCTCTGAGCATCACCGGTGAAATGCTGCCAATTGTTTCCTGTGAAATATGTCAATAATTCCAGTAACACGGGGAGGTGGCAGGGGTGGAGATGATGGTTTCAAGATCACACCCCAAACACTCTTATTTATTAGTCAACACATTAAAATACGACTCCCCCGTCTTCTGAAAGAGAGTGCCTGTGGTGTGCACTGTGTCAGAATCGAAACACAAACAACCCACCCACTGACTGCACTCTGGCATCTCCCCTCAGACCAACCTGTTTAATAGGGTCCAACATGAGGTTCAGCACTCAAGGCCCCCACCCGTGCCCCCACCCGTGCCCCCACCCGTGCCCCCACCCGTGCCCCCACCCGTGCCCCCACCCGTGCCCCCACCCGTGCCCCCACCCGTGCCCCCACCCGTGCCCCCACCCATGCCCCCGTGCCCTCTCGACTCAGCTAGAAGCAGGCGAGAGGAATGGTGTGGAAGGCAAAGGAGGTAGAGAATGCGAGGGGAGGGTGAGAAGGGAAAGAGAATGCAGGGGAAGGGGAGGTGGGGTACAGAATGGAAGGGGAGGGGGAAGGGGAGGGAAAGGAAGGGAGGCAGTGCAAGAGGGGGCAGAGTGGGCGGTCGAAAGGAGGGAGGGAATTGCAGTGAAGTGAAATACAGAGGGGAAATTGATAGGAGAGGGAAAGGGGCTGGAGCTGGACGCATTACATTGGTGGGATTAGCACATGGGATTGAGAGAGGAAAGATAGGGTTAGCGTTAACTGAGGGGGAGTGGGGAGGGAGAGGGTCAGCATTAACTGAGGGGGAGTGGGGAGGGAGAGGGTGAGCATTAACTGAGGGGGAGTGGGGAGGGAGAGGGTCAGCATTAACTGAGGGGGAGTGGGGTGGGAGAGGGTGAGCATTAACTGAGGGAGTGGGGAGGGAGAGGGTCAGCATTAACTGAGGGGGAGTGGGGAGGGAGAGGGTCAGCATTAACTGAGGGGGAGTGGGGAGGGAGAGGGTCAGCATTAACTGAGGGGGAGTGGGGAGGGAGAGGGTGAGCATTAACTGAGGGAGTGGGGAGGGAGAGGGTCAGCATTAACTGAGGGGGAGTGGGGAGGGAGAGGGTCAGCATTAACTGAGGGGGAGTGGGGAGGGAGAGGGTCAGCATTAACTGAGGGGGAGTGGGGAGGGAGAGGGTGAGCATTAACTGAGGGAGTGGGGAGGGAGAGGGTCAGCATTAACTGAGGGGGAGTGGGGTGGGAGAGGGTCAGCATTAACTGAGGGAGTGGGGAGGGAGAGGGTCAGCATTAACTGAGGGGGAGTGGGGAGGGAGAGGGTGAGCATTAACTGAGGGAGTGGGGAGGGAGAGGGTCAGCATTAACTGAGGGGGAGTGGGGAGGGAGAGGGTCAGCATTAACTGAGGGGGAGTGGGGAGGGAGAGGGTCAGCATTAACTGAGGGAGTGGGGAGGGAGAGGGTGAGCATTAACTGAGGGAGTGGGGAGGGAGTGGGTGAGCATTAACTGAGGGAGTGGGGAGGGAGAGGGTCAGCATTAACTGAGGGGGAGTGGGGAGGGAGAGGGCCAGCATTAACTGAGGGAGTGGGGAGGGAGAGGGTCAGCATTAACTGAGGGGGAGTGGGGAGGGAGAGGGTCAGCATTAACTGAGGGAGTGGGGAGGGAGTGGGTGAGCATTAACTGAGGCAGAGTGGGGAGGGAGAGGGCCAGCATTAACTGAGGGGGAGTGGGGAGTGAGAGTGTCAGCATTAACTGAGGGAGTGGGGAGGGAGAGGGTCAGCATTAACTGAGTGAGTGGGGAGGGAGAGGGTCAGCATTAACTGAGGGAGTGGGGAAGGAGAGTGTCAGCATTAACTGAGGGAGTGGGGAGGGAGAGGGTCAGCATTAACTGAGTGAGTGGGGAGGGAGAGGGTCAGCATTAACTGAGGGAGTGGGGAGGGAGAAGGTCAGCATTAACTGAGGGAGTGGGGAGGGAGAGGGTCAGCATTAACTGAGGGGGAGTGAGGAGGGAGAGTGTCAGCATTAACTGAGGGAATGGGGAGGGAGAGGGTCAGCATTAACTGAGGGAGTGGGGAGGGAGAGGGTCAGCATTAACTGAGGGGGAGTGGGGAGGGAGAGGGTGAGCATTAACTGAGGGGGAGTGGGGAGGGAGAGGGTCAGCATTAACTGAGGGGGAGTGGAGGGGGGGGAGTATTATCTGCCTGTCTCTTAAGCTGCCTTTATTGATAATGTCGAGCCTGGGGTAGCTGCCTGTTAATGCCACTACCATTGACTGCCGTGGAGACCAACACTGCTCCGTTATCAATATGAAGGAGGCAAACTGCATGTCACCAATGGCATCGAGAACTGAACTCTTGTAGGTCCCAAGAATGGCCGTTGGAGGCAGTGGAAGGTGAGACCTTTGTCCGAATAATCCCTCCCAGACGGACCCGAGGGGGAGTGTATGTGCACCAGTAAAGACACGCCAGAGACACGCCAGAGACACGCCGGTAAAGACACGCCGGTGAAGACACGCCAGAGACAAGCCGGTAAAGACATGGCGGTAAAGACACGCCAGAGACACGCCGGTA
The DNA here is from genome assembly GCF_035084215.1 of Heptranchias perlo. Classification (NCBI taxonomy): domain Eukaryota; kingdom Metazoa; phylum Chordata; class Chondrichthyes; order Hexanchiformes; family Hexanchidae; genus Heptranchias; species Heptranchias perlo. Next base: position 4,141,923 of record NC_090331.1, read on the forward strand.
AAGACATGGCGGTAAAGACACGCCGGTAAAGACACGCTAGAGACACACCGGTAAAGACACGCCGGTAAAGACACGCCGGTAAAGACACGCTAGAGACACGCCGGTAAAGACCCGCCGGTAAAGACACACCGGTAAAGACCCGCCGGTAAAGACACGCTAGAGACACGCCGGTAAAGACCCGCCGGTAAAGACCCGCCGGTAAAGACACGCTAGAAACACGCCGGTAAAGACCCGCCGGTAAAGACACGCTAGAGACACGCCGGTAAATACCCGCCGGTAAAGACACGCTAGAGACACGCCGGTAAAGACCCGCCGGTAAAGACCCGCCGGTAAAGACACGCTGGTAAAGACCCGCCGGTAAAGACACGCTAGAGACACGCCGGTAAAGACCCGCCGGTAAAGACCCGCCGGTAAAGACCCGCCGGTTAAGACCCGCCGGTAAAGACACGCTAGAGACACGCCGGTAAAGACCCGCCGGTAAAGACCCGCCGGTAAAGACCCGCCGGTAAAGACACGCTAGAGACACGCCGGTAAAGACCCGCCGGTAAAGACACGCTAGAGACACGCCGGTAAATACCCGCCGGTAAAGACACGCTAGAGACACGCCGGTAAAGACCCGCCGGTAAAGACCCGCCGGTAAAGACACGCCGGTAAAGACCCGCCGGTAAAGACACGCTAGAGACACGCCGGTAAAGACCCGCCGGTAAAGACACGCTAGAGACACGCCGGTAAAGACCCGCCGGTAAAGACCCGCCGGTAAAGACACGCCGGTAAAGACCCGCCGGTAAAGACACGCTAGAGACACGCCGGTAAAGACCCGCCGGTAAAGACACGCTAGAGACACGCCGGTAAAGACCCGCCGGTAAAGACACGCCGGTAAAGACCCGCCGGTAAAGACACGCTAGAGACACGCCGGTAAAGACCCGCCGGTAAAGACCCGCCGGTTAAGACCCGCCGGTAAAGACACGCTAGAGACACGCCGGTAAAGACCCGCCGGTAAAGACCCGCCGGTAAAGACCCGCCGGTAAAGACACGCCAGAGACACGCCGGTAAAGACCCGCCGGTAAAGACCCGCCGGTAAAGACCCGCCAGAGACACGCCGGTAAAGACCCGCCTGCAATGGGTCTCCACCCGAGCACCGTGCTCCAGCCCATGCAGCATCAGTGTGAAACTGGCTATAGTCTGGCCCAGGTTTATGAAGGAAGATGGGAAACGAATCTCTTGGCTCTGATCATCCCACTGTGAGCACAGCCCGAACCCGAGAGTGTACAATCGACAAAAGGCAGCAAAATAAATACCGTCCTTCAAATTTCATGTGCCAGGAATCATCTTCAAGGCTTCAATCCTTGGCTGAATTCGATATTCCCGTGAGACTCCATGATGTTCAAGAGGCTTCTTCCAATGGCTGAGTGCCCAGCCCCACCTTCCCCTACCCCAGGCTATGCAATTTACCTGAGCACACACAACTGGATTTTAAGGTGAAACAGGTTTATCTTCATTTAACACAACAACAAAGGTCACTGTCTGATTTCCAGTGATTCTTTTGGTCATCAAAGTGAGTGATGTCATTGCTGGGATTGAAACTCTTTCAGGCTCCCACTGCTGGAGTGAACCCAAACTGTCCCTGTCCCGGGAGTGATTGATGGGACAGTGTAGAGGGAGCTTTACTCTGTATCTAACCCGTGCTGTCCCTGCCCCGGGAGTGATTGATGGGACAGTGTAGAGGGAGCTTTACTCTGTATCTAACCCGTGCTGTACCTGCCCTGGGATTGTTTGATGGGACAGTGTAGAGGGAGCTTTACTCTGTATCTGACCCGTGCTGTACCTGCCCTGGGAGTGTTTGATGGGACAGTGTAGAGGGAGCTTTACTCTGTATCTAACCCGTGCTGTACCTGCCCTGGGAGTGTTTGATGGGATAGTGTAGAGGGAGCTTTACTCTGTATCTAACCCTGTACCTGCCCTGGGAGTGTTTGATGGGATAGTGTAGAGGGAGCTTTACTCTGTATCTAACCCGTGCTGTACCTGCCCTGGGAGTGATTGATGGGACAGTGTAGAGGGAGCTTTACTCTGTATCTAACCCGTGCTGTACCTGCCCTGGGAGTGATTGATGGGACAGTGTAGAGGGAGCTTTACTCTGTATCTAACCCGTGCTGTACCTGCCCTGGGAGTGATTGATGGGACAGTGTAGAGGGAGCTTTACTCTGTATCTAACCTGTGTACCTGCCCTGGGAGTGATTGATAGGACAGTGTAGAGGGAGCTTTACTCTGTATCTAACCCTTGCTGTACCTGCCCTGGGAGTGTTTGATGGGACAGTGTAGAGGGAGCTTTACTCTCTATCTAACCCGTGCTGTACCTGCCCTGGGAGTGTTTGATGGGACAGTGTAGAGGGAGCTTTACTCTGTATCTAACCTGTGTACCTGCCCTGGGAGTGATTGATGGGACAGTGTAGAGGGAGCTTTACTCTGTATCTAACCTGTGTACCTGCCCTGGGAGTGATTGATGGGACAGTGTAGAGGGAGCTTTACTCTGTATCTAACCCGTGCTGTACCTGCCCTGGGAGTGTTTGATGGGACAGTGTAGAGGGAGCTTTACTCTGTATCTAACCCTGTACCTGCCCTGGGAGTGTTTGATGGGACAGTGTAGAGGGAGCTTTACTCTGTATCTAACCCGTGCTGTACCTGCCCTGGGAGTGATTGATAGGACAGTGTAGAGGGAGCTTTACTCTGTATCTAACCCTGTACCTGCCCTGGGAGTGTTTGATGGGACAGTGTAGAGGGAGCTTTACTCTGTATCTAACCCGTGCTGTACCTGCCCTGGGAGTGATTGATAGGACAGTGTAGAGGGAGCTTTACTCTGTATCTAACCCTTGCTGTACCTGCCCTGGGAGTGTTTGATGGGACAGTGTAGAGGGAGCTTTACTCTGTATCTAACCTGTGTACCTGCCCTGGGAGTGTTTGATGGGACAGTGTAGAGGGAGCTTTACTCTGTATCTAACCTGTGTACCTGCCCTGGGAGTGATTGATGGGACAGTGTAGAGGGAGCTTTACTCTGTATCTAACCTGTGTACCTGCCCTGGGAGTGATTGATGGGACAGTGTAGAGGGAGCTTTACTCTGTATCTGACCCGTGCTGTACCTGCCCCGGGAGTGATTGATGGGACAGTGTAGAGGGAGCTTTACTCTGTATCTGACCCGTGCTGTACCTGCCCCGGGAGTGTTTGATGGGACAGTGTAGAGGGAGCTTTACTCTGTATCTAACCCTGTACCTGCCCTGGGAGTGTTTGATGGGACAGTGTAGAGGGAGCTTTACTCTGTATCTAACCTGTGTACCTGCCCTGGGAGTGATTGATGGGACAGTGTAGAGGGAGCTTTACTCTGTATCTAACCCTTGCTGTAGCTGCCCTGGGAGTGTTTGATGGGACAGTGTAGAGGGAGCTTTACTCTGTATCAAACCCGTGCTGTAACTGCCCTGGGAGTGTTTGATGGGACAGTGTAGAGGGAGCTTTACTCTGTATCTAACCCGTTCTGTACCTGCCCTGGGAGTGATTGATGGGACAGAGTAGAGGGAGCTTTACTCTGTATCTAACCCGTGCTGTACCTGCCCTGGGAGTGATTGATGGGACAGTGTAGAGGGAGCTTTACTCTGTATCTAACCTGTGTACCTGCCCTGGGAGTGATTGATAGGACAGTGTAGAGGGAGCTTTACTCTGTATCTAACCCTTGCTGTACCTGCCCTGGGAGTGATTGATGGGACAGTGTAGAGGGAGCTTTACTCTGTATCTCACCCTTGCTGTACCTGCCCTGGGAGTGATTGATGGGACAGTGTAGAGGGAGCTTTACTCTGTATCCAACCTGTGTACCTGCCCTGGGAGTGTTTGATGGGACAGTGTAGAGGGAGCTTTACTCTGTATCTCACCCTTGCTGTACCTGCCCTGGGAGTGATTGATGGGACAGTGTAGAGGGAGCTTTACTCTGTATCTGACCCGTGCTGTACCTGCCCTGGGAGTGATTGATGGGACAGTGTAGAGGGAGCTTTACTCTGTATCTAACCCGTGCTGTACCTGCCCTGGGAGTGTTTGATGGGACAGTGTAGAGGGAGCTTTACTCTGTATCTAACCCGTGCTGTACCTGCCCTGGGAGTGTTTGATGGGACAGTGTAGAGGGAGCTTTACTCTGTATCTAACCTGTGTACCTGCCCTGGGAGTGTTTGATGGGACAGTGTAGAGGGAGCTTTACTCTGTATCTAACCTGTGTACCTGCCCTGGGAGTGATTGATGGGACAGTGTAGAGGGAGCTTTACTCTGTATCTGACCCGTGCTGTACCTGCCCCGGGAGTGATTGATGGGACAGTGTAGAGGGAGCTTTACTCTGTATCTGACCCGTGCTGTACCTGCCCCGGGAGTGTTTGATGGGACAGTGTAGAGGGAGCTTTACTCTGTATCTAACCCTGTACCTGCCCTGGGAGTGTTTGATGGGACAGTGTAGAGGGAGCTTTACTCTGTATCTAACCTGTGTACCTGCCCTGGGAGTGATTGATGGGACAGTGTAGAGGGAGCTTTACTCTGTATCTAACCCTTGCTGTAGCTGCCCTGGGAGTGTTTGATGGGACAGTGTAGAGGGAGCTTTACTCTGTATCAAACCCGTGCTGTAACTGCCCTGGGAGTGATTGATGGGACAGTGTAGAGGGAGCTTTACTCTGTATCTAACCCGTGCTGTACCTGCCCTGGGAGTGATTGATGGGACAGTGTAGAGGGAGCTTTACTCTGTATCTAACCCGTGCTGTACCTGCCCTGGGAGTGATTGATGGGACAGTGTAGAGGGAGCTTTACTCTGTATCTAACCTGTGTACCTGCCCTGGGAGTGATTGATAGGACAGTGTAGAGGGAGCTTTACTCTGTATCTAACCCTTGCTGTACCTGCCCTGGGAGTGTTTGATGGGACAGTGTAGAGGGAGCTTTACTCTGTATCTAACCTGTGTACCTGCCCTGGGAGTGATTGATGGGACAGTGTAGAGGGAGCTTTACTCTGTATCTAACCTGTGTACCTGCCCTGGGAGTGATTGATGGGACAGTGTAGAGGGAGCTTTACTCTGTATCTAACCCGAGCTGTACCTGCCCTGGGAGTGATTGATGGGACAGTGTAGAGGGAGCTTTACTCTGTATCCAACCTGTGTACCTGCCCTGGGAGTGTTTGATGGGACAGTGTAGAGGGAGCTTTACTCTGTATCTAACCCTTGCTGTACCTGCCCTGGGAGTGATTGATGGGACAGTGTAGAGGGAGCTTTACTCTGTATCTCACCCTTGCTGTACCTGCCCTGGGAGTGATTGATGGGACAGTGAAGAGGGAGCTTTACTCTGTATCCAACCTGTGTACCTGCCCTGGGAGTGTTTGATGGGACAGTGTAGAGGGAGCTTTACTCTGTATCTGACCCGTGCTGTACCTGCCCTGGGAGTGATTGATGGGACAGTGTAGAGGGAGCTTTACTCTGTATCTAACCCGTGCTGTACCTGCCCTGGGAGTGTTTGATGGGACAGTGTAGAGGGAGCTTTACTCTGTATCTAACCCGTGCTGTACCTGCCCTGGGAGTGTTTGATGGGACAGTGTAGAGGGAGCTTTACTCTGTATCTAACCCGTGCTGTACCTGCCCTGGGAGTGATTGATGGGACAGTGTAGAGGGAGCTTTACTCTGTATCTCACCCTGTCCCTGCCCTGGGAGTGTTTGATGGGACAGTGTAGAGGGAGCTTTACTCTGTATCTCACCCTGTCCCTGCCCTGGGAGTGTTTGATGGGACAGTGTAGAGGGAGCTTTACTCTGTATCTGACCCGTGCTGTACCTGCCCTGGGAGTGTTTGATGGGACAGTGTAGAGGGAGCTTTACTCTGTATCTAACCCGTGCTGTACCTGCCCTGGGAGTGTTTGATGGGACAGTGTAGAGGGAGCTTTACTCTGTATCTGACCCGTGCTGTACCTGCCCTGGGAGTGTTTGATGGGACAGTGTAGAGGGAGCTTTACTCTGTATCTGACCCGTGCTGTACCTGCCCTGGGAGTGTTTGATGGGACAGTGTAGAGGGAGCTTTACTCTGTATCTAACCCGTGCCATGTGTGTGTTTGATGTTGACACTGGGTGCCTGAAATGGAAAATATTAAATTTCCTTCACCCCTCACGATGATAATCACAATATTGATGAATAAACTGTCAGTTGCGATCCGTGCTGAGGGCGGTGGGTCCCGTATGTAATCGATCTGTTCCTGGATCCTGATTGGCAAACTGGATGTTGACAGGACACAGGAAGCTGGAGCCTGCACTGTGTGGATTGTATTCTGGGCCCTGCACTGTGTGGATTGTATTCTGGGCCCTGCACTGTGTGGATTGTATTCTGGGCCCTGCTCTGTGTGGATTGTATTCTAGGCCCTGCACTGTGTGGATTGTATTCTGGACCCTGCACTGTGTGGATTGTATTCTGGACCCTGCACTGTGTGGATTGTATTCTGGACCCTGCACTGTGTGGATTGTATTCTGGGCCCTGCTCTGTGTGGATTGTATTCTAGGCCCTGCACTGTGTGGATTGTATTCTGGACCCTGCACTGTGTGGATTGTATTCTGGACCCTGCACTGTGTGGATTGTATTCTGGACCCTGCACTGTGTGGATTGTATTCTGGGCCCTGCTCTGTGTGGATTGTATTCTAGGCCCTGCACTGTGTGGATTGTATTCTAGGCCCTGCACTATGTGGATTGTATTCTGGGCCCTGCTCTGTGTGGATTGTATTCTGGACCCTGCACTGTGTGGATTGTATTCTGGACCCTGCACTGTGTGGATTGTATTCTGGGCCCTGCACTGTGTGGATTGTATTCTGGACCCTGCTCTGTGTGGATTGTATTCTAGGCCCTGCACTGTGTGGATTGTATTCTGGGCCCTGCTCTGTGTGGATTGTATTCTGGGCCCTGCACTGTGTGGATTGTATTCTAGGCCCTGCACTGTGTGGATTGTATTCTGGGCCCTGCTCTGTGTGGATTGTATTCTAGGCCCTGCACTGTGTGGATTGTATTCTGGGCCCTGCACTGTGTGGATTGTATTCTGGACCCTGCACTGTGTGGATTGTATTCTGGACCCTGCACTGTGTGGATTGTATTCTGGACCCTGCACTGTGTGGATTGTATTCTGGACCCTGCACTGTGTGGATTGTATTCTGGACCCTGCACTGTGTGGATTGTATTCTAGGCCCTGCACTGTGTGGATTGTATTCTGGGCCCTGCTCTGTGTGGATTGTATTCTGGACCCTGCACTGTGTGGATTGTATTCTAGGCCCTGCACTGTGTGGATTGTATTCTGGGCCCTGCACTGTGTGGATTGTATTCTGGGCCCTGCTCTGTGTGGATTGTATTCTGGACCCTGCACTGTGTGGATTGTATTCTAGGCCCTGCACTGTGTGGATTGTATTCTGGGCCCTGCACTGTGTGGATTGTATTCAGGGCCCTGCACTGTGTGGATTGTATTCTGGACCCTGCTCTGTGTGGATTGTATTCTAGGCCCTGCACTGTGTGGATTGTATTCTGGGCCCTGCACTGTGTGGATTGTATTCTAGGCCCTGCACTGTGTGGATTGTATTCTGGGCCCTGCACTGTGTGGATTGTATTCTGGACCCTGCACTGTGTGGATTGTATTCTAGGCCCTGCACTGTGTGGATTGTATTCTGGGCCCTGCACTGTGTGGATTGTATTCTGGGCCCTGCACTGTGTGGATTGTATTCTGGACCCTGCTCTGTGTGGATTGTATTCTGGGCCCTGCACTGTGTGGATTGTATTCTGGGCCCTGCTCTGTGTGGATTGTATTCTGGGCCCTGCACTGTGTGGATTGTATTCTGGGCCCTGCACTGTGTGGATTGTATTCTGGGCCCTGCACTGTGTGGATTGTATTCTGGACCCTGCACTGTGTGGATTGTATTCTGGGCCCTGCACTGTGTGGATTGTATTCTGGGCCCTGCTCTGTGTGGATTGTATTCTGGGCCCTGCACTGTGTGGATTGTATTCTGGGCCCTGCACTGTGTGGATTGTATTCTGGGCCCTGCACTGTGTGGATTGTATTCTGGGCCCTGCTCTGTGTGGATTGTATTCTGGGCCCTGCTCTGTGTGGATTGTATTCTAGGCCCTGCTCTGTGTGGATTGTATTCTAGGCCCTGCACTGTGTGGATTGTATTCTAGGCCCTGCTCTGTGTGGATTGTATTCTGGGCCCTGCACTGTGTGGATTGTATTCTAGACCCTGCACTGTGTGGATTGTATTCTGGGCCCTGCTCTGTGTGGATTGTATTCTGGGCCCTGCACTGTGTGGATTGTATTCTAGACCCTGCACTGTGTGGATTGTATTCTTGGCCCTGCACTGTGTGGATTGTATTCTGGACCCTGCTCTGTGTGGATTGTATTCTGGGCCCTGCACTGTGTGGATTGTATTCTAGACCCTGCACTGTGTGGATTGTATTCTTGGCCCTGCACTGTGTGGATTGTATTCTGGACCCTGCTCTGTGTGGATTGTATTCTGGGCCCTGCACTGTGTGGATTGTATTCTGGGCCCTGCACTGTGTGGATTGTATTCTGGGCCCTGCACTGTGTGGATTGTATTCTAGGCCCTGCACTGTGTGGATTGTATTCTAGGCCCTGCACTGTGTGGATTGTATTCTGGGCCCTGCACTGTGTGGATTGTATTCTGGGCCCTGCACTGTGTGGATTGTATTCTGGAGCCTGCACTGTGTGGATTGTATTCTGGGCCCTGCACTGTGTGGATTGTATTCTAGGCCCTGCACTGTGTGGATTGTATTCTGGGCCCTGCACTGTGTGGATTGTATTCTGGACCCTGCACTGTGTGGATTGTATTCTAGGCCCTGCTCTGTGTGGATTGTATTCTAGGCCCTGCACTGTGTGGATTGTATTCTGGACCCTGCACTGTTTGGATTGTATTCTAGGCCCTGCACTGTGTGGATTGTATTCTAGGCCCTGCACTGTGTGGATTGTATTCTAGGCCCTGCACTGTGTGGATTGTATTCTAGGCCCTGCACTGTGTGGATTGTATTCTAGGCCCTGCTCTGTGTGGATTGTATTCTAGGCCCTGCACTGTGTGGATTGTATTCTGGACCCTGCACTGTTTGGATTGTATTCTAGGCCCTGCACTGTGTGGATTGTATTCTAGGCCCTGCTCTGTGTGGATTGTATTCTAGGCCCTGCACTGTGTGGATTGTATTCTGGACCCTGCACTGTTTGGATTGTATTCTAGGCCCTGCACTGTGTGGATTGTATTCTAGGCCCTGCACTGTGTGGATTGTATTCTGGGCCCTGCACTGTGTGGATTGTATTCTAGGCCCTGCACTGTGTGGATTGTATTCTGGGCCCTGCACTGTGTGGATTGTATTCTGGGCCCTGCTCTGTGTGGATTGTATTCTAGGCCCTGCACTGTGTGGATTGTATTCTAGGCCCTGCTCTGTGTGGATTGTATTCTGGGCCCTGCTCTGTGTGGATTGTATTCTGGGCCCTGCTCTGTGTGGATTGTATTCTAGGCCCTGCACTGTGTGGATTGTATTCTAGGCCCTGCTCTGTGTGGATTGTATTCTAGGCCCTGCACTGTGTGGATTGTATTCTAGGCCCTGCTCTGTGTGGATTGTATTCTGGGCCCTGCACTGTGTGGATTGTATTCTAGGCCCTGCACTGTGTGGATTGTATTCTGGGCCCTGCACTGTGTGGATTGTATTCTAGGCCCTGCACTGTGTGGATTGTATTCTAGGCCCTGCTCTGTGTGGATTGTATTCTGGGCCCTGCACTGTGTGGATTGTATTCTAGGCCCTGCACTGTGTGGATTGTATTCTGGACCCTGCTCTGTGTGGATTGTATTCTAGGCCCTGCACTGTGTGGATTGTATTCTAGGCCCTGCTCTGTGTGGATTGTATTCTGGACCCTGCTCTGTGTGGATTGTATTCTGGACCCTGCTCTGTGTGGATTGTATTCTGGACCCTGCTCTGTGTGGATTGTATTCTGGACCCTGCACTGTGTGGATTGTATTCTAGGCCCTGCACTGTGTGGATTGTATTCTGGGCCCTGCACTGTGTGGATTGTATTCTAGGCCCTGCACTGTGTGGATTGTATTCTGGGCCCTGCACTGTGTGGATTGTATTCTAGGCCCTGCACTGTGTGGATTGTATTCTGGGCCCTGCACTGTGTGGATTGTATTCTAGGCCCTGCACTGTGTGGATTGTATTCTAGGCCCTGCTCTGTGTGGATTGTATTCTAGGCCCTGCACTGTGTGGATTGTATTCTAGGCCCTGCTCTGTGTGGATTGTATTCTGGGCCCTGCACTGTGTGGATTGTATTCTGGACCCTGCACTGTGTGGATTGTATTCTGGGCCCTGCACTGTGTGGATTGTATTCTGGACCCTGCACTGTGTGGATTGTATTCTGGACCCTGCACTGTGTGGATTGTATTCTGGACCCTGCTCTGTGTGGATTGTATTCTGGACCCTGCACTGTGTGGATTGTATTCTAGGCCCTGCACTGTGTGGATTGTATTCTGGGCCCTGCACTGTGTGGATTGTATTCTGGGCCCTGCACTGTGTGGATTGTATTCTAGGCCCTGCACTGTGTGGATTGTATTCTGGGCCCTGCACTGTGTGGATTGTATTCTGGACCCTGCACTGTGTGGATTGTATTCTGGGCCCTGCTCTGTGTGGATTGTATTCTAGGCCCTGCTCTGTGTGGATTGTATTCTAGGCCCTGCACTGTGTGGATTGTATTCTGGACCCTGCACTGTGTGGATTGTATTCTAGGCCCTGCTCTGTGTGGATTGTATTCTAGGCCCTGCTCTGTGTGGATTGTATTCTAGGCCCTGCTCTGTGTGGATTGTATTCTAGGCCCTGCTCTGTGTGGATTGTATTCTAGGCCCTGCTCTGTGTGGATTGTATTCTAGGCCCTGCTCTGTGTGGATTGTATTCTGGACCCTGCACTGTGTGGATTGTATTCTGGGCCCTGCTCTGTGTGGATTGTATTCTAGGCCCTGCTCTGTGTGGATTGTATTCTAGGCCCTGCTCTGTGTGGATTGTATTCTGGGCCCTGCACTGTGTGGATTGTATTCTGGGCCCTGCTCTGTGTGGATTGTATTCTGGGCCCTGCACTGTGTGGATTGTATTCTGGGCCCTGCACTGTGTGGATTGTATTCTGGACCCTGCACTGTGTGGATTGTATTCTGGGCCCTGCACTGTGTGGATTGTATTCTGGGCCCTGCACTGTGTGGATTGTATTCTGGACCCTGCACTGTGTGGATTGTATTCTGGGCCCTGCACTGTGTGGATTGTATTCTGGACCCTGCACTGTGTGGATTGTATTCTGGTCCCTGCACTGTGTGGATTGTATTCTGGACCCTGCTCTGTGTGGATTGTATTCTGGGCCCTGCACTGTGTGGATTGTATTCTGGGCCCTGCTCTGTGTGGATTGTATTCTGGACCCTGCTCTGTGTGGATTGTATTCTGGGCCCTGCACTGTGTGGATTGTATTCTGGACCCTGCTCTGTGTGGATTGTATTCTAGGCCCTGCTCTGTGTGGATTGTATTCTGGGCCCTGCACTGTGTGGATTGTATTCTGGACCCTGCACTGTGTGGATTGTATTCTGGACCCTGCACTGTGTGGATTGTATTCTGGGCCCTGCACTGTGTGGATTGTATTCTGGGCCCTGCTCTGTGTGGATTGTATTCTGGGCCCTGCACTGTGTGGATTGTATTCTGGGCCCTGCACTGTGTGGATTGTATTCTGGGCCCTGCACTGTGTGGATTGTATTCTGGGCCCTGCACTGTGTGGATTGTATTCTGGGCCCTGCACTGTGTGGATTGTATTCTAGGCCCTGCACTGTGTGGATTGTATTCTGGAGCCTGCTCTGTGTGGATTGTATTCTAGGCCCTGCTCTGTGTGGATTGTATTCTGGGCCCTGCACTGTGTGGATTGTATTCTAGGCCCTGCTCTGTGTGGATTGTATTCTAGGCCCTGCACTGTGTGGATTGTATTCTGGAGTCTGCACTGTGTGGATTGTATTCTGGGCCCTGCACTGTGTGGATTGTATTCTGGAGCCTGCTCTGTGTGGATTGTATTCTGGACCCTGCTCTGTGTGGATTGTATTCTGGGCCCTGCTCTGTGTGGATTGTATTCTGGGCCCTGCTCTGTGTGGATTGTATTCTGGGCCCTGCTCTGTGTGGATTGTATTCTGGGCCCTGCTCTGTGTGGATTGTATTCTAGGCCCTGCTCTGTGTGGATTGTATTCTAGGCCCTGCTCTGTGTGGATTGTATTCTAGGCCCTGCTCTGTGTGGATTGTATTCTAGGCCCTGCACTGTGTGGATTGTATTCTGGGCCCTGCTCTGTGTGGATTGTATTCTAGGCCCTGCTCTGTGTGGATTGTATTCTAGGCCCTGCTCTGTGTGGATTGTATTCTAGGCCCTGCTCTGTGTGGATTGTATTCTAGGCCCTGCACTGTGTGGATTGTATTCTGGGCCCTGCTCTGTGTGGATTGTATTCTGGGCCCTGCACTGTGTGGATTGTATTCTAGGCCCTGCTCTGTGTGGATTGTATTCTAGGCCCTGCTCTGTGTGGATTGTATTCTAGGCCCTGCACTGTGTGGATTGTATTCTAGGCCCTGCACTGTGTGGACTGTATTCTAGGCCCTGCACTGTGTGGATTGTATTCTAGGCCCTGCACTGTGTGGATTGTATTCTGGGCCCTGCACTGTGTGGATTGTATTCTAGGCCCTGCACTGTGTGGATTGTATTCTCGGCCCTGCACTGTGTGGATTGTATTCTGGGCCCTGCTCTGTGTGGATTGTATTCTAGGCCCTGCTCTGTGTGGATTGTATTCTAGGCCCTGCACTGTGTGGATTGTATTCTAGGCCCTGCTCTGTGTGGATTGTATTCTGGGCCCTGCACTGTGTGGATTGTATTCTGGGCCCTGCTCTGTGTGGATTGTATTCTAGGCCCTGCACTGTGTGGATTGTATTCTAGGCCCTGCTCTGTGTGGATTGTATTCTGGGCCCTGCTCTGTGTGGATTGTATTCTGGGCCCTGCACTGTGTGGATTGTATTCTGGGCCCTGCACTGTGTGGATTGTATTCTGGGCCCTGCACTGTGTGGATTGTATTCTGGGCCCTGCACTGTGTGGTTTGTATTCTGGAGCCTGCACTGTGTGGTTTGTATTCTGGGCCCTGCTCTGTGTGGATTGTATTCTAGGCCCTGCACTGTGTGGTTTGTATTCTGGAGCCTGCACTGTGTGGTTTGTATTCTGGAGCCTGCACTGTGTGGATTGTATTCTAGGCCCTGCTCTGTGTGGATTGTATTCTGGGCCCTGCACTGTGTGGATTGTATTCTAGGCCCTGCACTGTGTGGATTGTATTCTGGGCCCTGCACTGTGTGGATTGTATTCTGGACCCTGCACTGTGTGGATTGTATTCTGGACCCTGCACTGTGTGGATTGTATTCTGGACCCTGCTCTGTGTGGATTGTATTCTGGGCCCTGCTCTGTGTGGATTGTATTCTAGGCCCTGCTCTGTGTGGATTGTATTCTGGGCCCTGCACTGTGTGGATTGTATTCTGGACCCTGCACTGTGTGGATTGTATTCTGGACCCTGCTCTGTGTGGATTGTATTCTGGGCCCTGCTCTGTGTGGATTGTATTCTGGGCCCTGCACTGTGTGGATTGTATTCTAGGCCCTGCACTGTGTGGATTGTATTCTGGACCCTGCTCTGTGTGGATTGTATTCTGGGCCCTGCTCTGTGTGGATTGTATTCTGGGCCCTGCTCTGTGTGGATTGTATTCTGGACCCTGCACTGTGTGGATTGTATTCTGGACCCTGCACTGTGTGGATTGTATTCTGGACCCTGCACTGTGTGGATTGTATTCTGGGCCCTGCTCTGTGTGGATTGTATTCTGGGCCCTGCTCTGTGTGGATTGTATTCTGGGCCCTGCACTGTGTGGATTGTATTCTAGGCCCTGCTCTGTGTGGATTGTATTCTGGGCCCTGCACTGTGTGGATTGTATTCTGGGCCCTGCACTGTGTGGATTGTATTCTGGGCCCTGCACTGTGTGGATTGTATTCTAGGCCCTGCACTGTGTGGATTGTATTCTGGGCCCTGCACTGTGTGGATTGTATTCTGGGCCCTGCACTGTGTGGATTGTATTCTGGGCCCTGCACTGTGTGGATTGTATTCTAGGCCCTGCACTGTGTGGATTGTATTCTGGACCCTGCACTGTGTGGATTGTATTCTGGGCCCTGCTCTGTGTGGATTGTATTCTGGGCCCTGCACTGTGTGGATTGTATTCTGGGCCCTGCTCTGTGTGGATTGTATTCTGGGCCCTGCACTGTGTGGATTGTATTCTGGGCCCTGCACTGTGTGGATTGTATTCTGGGCCCTGCTCTGTGTGGATTGTATTCTGGGCCCTGCACTGTGTGGATTGTATTCTGGGCCCTGCACTGTGTGGATTGTATTCTGGGCCCTGCACTGTGTGGATTGTATTCTGGGCCCTGCTCTGTGTGGATTGTATTCTGGGCCCTGCACTGTGTGGATTGTATTCTAGGCCCTGCTCTGTGTGGATTGTATTCTGGGCCCTGCACTGTGTGGATTGTATTCTGGGCCCTGCTCTGTGTGGATTGTATTCTGGGCCCTGCACTGTGTGGATTGTATTCTGGGCCCTGCACTGTGTGGATTGTATTCTGGGCCCTGCACTGTGTGGATTGTATTCTGGAGCCTGCTCTGTGTGGATTGTATTCTGGGCCCTGCTCTGTGTGGATTGTATTCTGGGCCCTGCACTGTGTGGATTGTATTCTGGACCCTGCTCTGTGTGGATTGTATTCTGGACCCTGCTCTGTGTGGATTGTATTCTGGGCCCTGCACTGTGTGGATTGTATTCTGGGCCCTGCACTGTGTGGATTGTATTCTGGACCCTGCTCTGTGTGGATTGTATTCTGGGCCCTGCACTGTGTGGATTGTATTCTGGACCCTGCTCTGTGTGGATTGTATTCTAGGCCCTGCACTGTGTGGATTGTATTCTAGGCCCTGCTCTGTGTGGATTGTATTCTGGGCCCTGCACTGTGTGGATTGTATTCTGGACCCTGCTCTGTGTGGATTGTATTCTAGGCCCTGCACTGTGTGGATTGTATTCTGGGCCCTGCTCTGTGTGGATTGTATTCTAGGCCCTGCTCTGTGTGGATTGTATTCTAGGCCCTGCACTGTGTGGATTGTATTCTGGGCCCTGCTCTGTGTGGATTGTATTCTAGGCCCTGCTCTGTGTGGATTGTATTCTGGACCCTGCTCTGTGTGGATTGTATTCTTGGCCCTGCACTGTGTGGATTGTATTCTGGGCCCTGCACTGTGTGGATTGTATTCTCGGCCCTGCTCTGTGTGGATTGTATTCTGGACCCTGCTCTGTGTGGATTGTATTCTGGGCCCTGCTCTGTGTGGATTGTATTCTGGGCCCTGCTCTGTGTGGATTGTATTCTAGGCCCTGCACTGTGTGGATTGTATTCTGGGCCCTGCTCTGTGTGGATTGTATTCTGGGCCCTGCACTGTGTGGATTGTATTCTAGGCCCTGCTCTGTGTGGATTGTATTCTGGGCCCTGCACTGTGTGGATTGTATTCTGGACCCTGCTCTGTGTGGATTGTATTCTAGGCCCTGCACTGTGTGGATTGTATTCTAGGCCCTGCTCTGTGTGGATTGTATTCTGGACCCTGCTCTGTGTGGATTGTATTCTAGGCCCTGCACTGTGTGGATTGTATTCTGGGCCCTGCTCTGTGTGGATTGTATTCTAGGCCCTGCACTGTGTGGATTGTATTCTGGGCCCTGCTCTGTGTGGATTGTATTCTAGGCCCTGCTCTGTGTGGATTGTATTCTGGACCCTGCACTGTGTGGATTGTATTCTTGGCCCTGCACTGTGTGGATTGTATTCTGGGCCCTGCACTGTGTGGATTGTATTCTCGGCCCTGCTCTGTGTGGGTTGTATTCTGGGCCCTGCTCTGTTTGGATTGTATTCTGGGCCCTGCTCTGTGTGGATTGTATTCTGGGCCCTGCACTGTGTGGATTGTATTCTGGGCCCTGCTCTGTGTGGATTGTATTCTGGGCCCTGCACTGTGTGGATTGTATTCTAGGCCCTGCACTGTGTGGATTGTATTCTGGGCCCTGCACTGTGTGGATTGTATTCTGGGCCCTGCTCTGTGTGGATTGTATTCTAGGCCCTGCTCTGTGTGGATTGTATTCTGGGCCCTGCACTGTGTGGATTGTATTCTAGGCCCTGCTCTGTGTGGATTGTATTCTAGGCCCTGCACTGTGTGGATTGTATTCTAGGCCCTGCTCTGTGTGGATTGTATTCTAGGCCCTGCACTGTGTGGATTGTATTCTAGGCCCTGCTCTGTGTGGATTGTATTCTGGGCCCTGCACTGTGTGGATTGTATTCTGGACCCTGCACTGTGTGGATTGTATTCTAGGCCCTGCACTGTGTGGATTGTATTCTAGGCCCTGCTCTGTGTGGATTGTATTCTGGGCCCTGCACTGTGTGGATTGTATTCTAGGCCCTGCACTGTGTGGATTGTATTCTGGGCCCTGCACTGTGTGGATTGTATTCTGGGCCCTGCACTGTGTGGATTGTATTCTGGGCCCTGCACTGTGTGGATTGTATTCTGGGCCCTGCTCTGTGTGGATTGTATTCTGGACCCTGCACTGTGTGGATTGTATTCTGGGCCCTGCACTGTGTGGATTGTATTCTGGGCCCTGCACTGTGTGGATTGTATTCTAGGCCCTGCACTGTGTGGATTGTATTCTGGGCCCTGCTCTGTGTGGATTGTATTCTGGGCCCTGCACTGTGTGGATTGTATTCTGGACCCTGCACTGTGTGGATTGTATTCTGGACCCTGCACTGTGTGGATTGTATTCTAGGCCCTGCACTGTGTGGATTGTATTCTAGGCCCTGCACTGTGTGGATTGTATTCTGGGCCCTGCACTGTGTGGATTGTATTCTAGGCCCTGCACTGTGTGGATTGTATTCTAGGCCCTGCTCTGTGTGGATTGTATTCTGGGCCCTGCACTGTGTGGATTGTATTCTAGGCCCTGCACTGTGTGGATTGTATTCTGGGCCCTGCACTGTGTGGATTGTATTCTGGGCCCTGCACTGTGTGGATTGTATTCTGGGCCCTGCTCTGTGTGGATTGTATTCTGGGCCCTGCTCTGTGTGGATTGTATTCTGGGCCCTGCTCTGTGTGGATTGTATTCTGGACCCTGCACTGTGTGGATTGTATTCTGGGCCCTGCACTGTGTGGATTGTATTCTGGGCCCTGCACTGTGTGGATTGTATTCTAGGCCCTGCACTGTGTGGATTGTATTCTGGGCCCTGCTCTGTGTGGATTGTATTCTGGGCCCTGCACTGTGTGGATTGTATTCTGGACCCTGCACTGTGTGGATTGTATTCTAGGCCCTGCACTGTGTGGATTGTATTCTGGGCCCTGCACTGTGTGGATTGTATTCTGGACCCTGCACTGTGTGGATTGTATTCTGGGCCCTGCTCTGTGTGGATTGTATTCTGGACCCTGCACTGTGTGGATTGTATTCTGGACCCTGCTCTGTGTGGATTGTATTCTGGACCCTGCACTGTGTGGATTGTATTCTAGGCCCTGCACTGTGTGGATTGTATTCTGGACCCTGCTCTGTGTGGATTGTATTCTGGACCCTGCTCTGTGTGGATTGTATTCTGGACCCTGCACTGTGTGGATTGTATTCTAGGCCCTGCACTGTGTGGATTGTATTCTAGGCCCTGCTCTGTGTGGATTGTATTCTGGACCCTGCACTGTGTGGATTGTATTCTGGGCCCTGCTCTGTGTGGATTGTATTCTGGACCCTGCACTGTGTGGATTGTATTCTGGACCCTGCTCTGTGTGGATTGTATTCTGGACCCTGCACTGTGTGGATTGTATTCTAGGCCCTGCACTGTGTGGATTGTATTCTAGGCCCTGCACTGTGTGGATTGTATTCTGGGCCCTGCACTGTGTGGATTGTATTCTGGGCCCTGCACTGTGTGGATTGTATTCTGGGCCCTGCTCTGTGTGGATTGTATTCTGGACCCTGCACTGTGTGGATTGTATTCTAGGCCCTGCACTGTGTGGATTGTATTCTGGACCCTGCACTGTGTGGATTGTATTCTGGGCCCTGCACTGTGTGGATTGTATTCTGGGCCCTGCTCTGTGTGGATTGTATTCTGGGCCCTGCACTGTGTGGATTGTATTCTGGACCCTGCACTGTGTGGATTGTATTCTAGGCCCTGCACTGTGTGGATTGTATTCTGGGCCCTGCTCTGTGTGGATTGTATTCTGGGCCCTGCACTGTGTGGATTGTATTCTGGACCCTGCACTGTGTGGATTGTATTCTGGGCCCTGCTCTGTGTGGATTGTATTCTGGGCCCTGCTCTGTGTGGATTGTATTCTGGGCCCTGCTCTGTTTGGATTGTATTCTGGGCCCTGCTCTGTGTGGATTGTATTCTGGGCCCTGCTCTGTGTGGATTGTATTCTGGGCCCTGCTCTGTTTGGATTGTATTCTGGGCCCTGCTCTGTTTGGATTGTATTCTGGGCCCTGCTCTGTGTGGATTGTATTCTGGGCCCTGCTCTGTGTGGATTGTATTCTGGGCCCTGCTCTGTGTGGATTGTATTCTGGGCCCTGCACTGTGTGGATTGTATTCTGGGCCCTGCACTGTGTGGATTGTATTCTGGGCCCTGCACTGTGTGGATTGTATTCTGGACCCTGCACTGTGTGGATTGTATTCTGGAGCCTGCACTGTGTGGATTGTATTCTGGGCCCTGCACTGTGTGGATTGTATTCTGGGCCCTGCACTGTGTGGATTGTATTCTGGGCCCTGCTCTGTGTGGATTGTATTCTAGGCCCTGCTCTGTGTGGATTGTATTCTGGACCCTGCACTGTGTGGATTGTATTCTGGACCCTGCACTGTGTGGATTGTATTCTAGGCCCTGCTCTGTGTGGATTGTATTCTGGGCCCTGCACTGTGTGGATTGTATTCTGGACCCTGCTCTGTGTGGATTGTATTCTAGGCCCTGCTCTGTGTGGATTGTATTCTGGGCCCTGCACTGTGTGGATTGTATTCTAGGCCCTGCACTGTGTGGATTGTATTCTGGGCCCTGCACTGTGTGGATTGTATTCTAGGCCCTGCACTGTGTGGATTGTATTCTAGGCCCTGCTCTGTGTGGATTGTATTCTGGGCCCTGCACTGTGTGGATTGTATTCTGGGCCCTGCTCTGTGTGGATTGTATTCTGGGCCCTGCTCTGTGTGGATTGTATTCTGGGCCCTGCTCTGTGTGGATTGTATTCTGGGCCCTGCACTGTGTGGATTGTATTCTGGACCCTGCACTGTGTGGATTGTATTCTGGGCCCTGCACTGTGTGGATTGTATTCTGGGCCCTGCTCTGTGTGGATTGTATTCTAGGCCCTGCTCTGTGTGGATTGTATTCTGGGCCCTGCTCTGTGTGGATTGTATTCTGGGCCCTGCACTGTGTGGATTGTATTCTGGGCCCTGCTCTGTGTGGATTGTATTCTAGGCCCTGCTCTGTGTGGATTGTATTCTGGACCCTGCTCTGTGTGGATTGTATTCTGGGCCCTGCACTGTGTGGATTGTATTCTGGGCCCTGCTCTGTGTGGATTGTATTCTAGGCCCTGCTCTGTGTGGATTGTATTCTAGGCCCTGCTCTGTGTGGATTGTATTCTAGGCCCTGCTCTGTGTGGATTGTATTCTGGGCCCTGCACTGTGTGGATTGTATTCTGGGCCCTGCTCTGTGTGGATTGTATTCTAGGCCCTGCTCTGTGTGGATTGTATTCTGGGCCCTGCTCTGTGTGGATTGTATTCTAGGCCCTGCTCTGTGTGGATTGTATTCTGGACCCTGCACTGTGTGGATTGTATTCTAGGCCCTGCTCTGTGTGGATTGTATTCTGGACCCTGCTCTGTGTGGATTGTATTCTGGACCCTGCTCTGTGTGGATTGTATTCTAGGCCCTGCTCTGTGTGGATTGTATTCTGGACCCTGCACTGTGTGGATTGTATTCTGGGCCCTGCACTGTGTGGATTGTATTCTGGACCCTGCTCTGTGTGGATTGTATTCTAGGCCCTGCACTGTGTGGATTGTATTCTGGGCCCTGCACTGTGTGGATTGTATTCTGGGCCCTGCACTGTGTGGATTGTATTCTGGGCCCTGCACTGTGTGGATTGTATTCTGGGCCCTGCTCTGTGTGGATTGTATTCTAGGCCCTGCACTGTGTGGATTGTATTCTGGACCCTGCACTGTGTGGATTGTATTCTGGACCCTGCTCTGTGAGGATTGTATTCTGGGCCCTGCACTGGGTGGATTGTATTCTGGGCCCTGCTCTGTGTGGATTGTATTCTGGGCCCTGCTCTGTGTGGATTGTATTCTGGACCCTGCACTGTGTGGATTGTATTCTAGGCCCTGCACTGTGTGGATTGTATTCTGGACCCTGCTCTGTGTGGATTGTATTCTGGGCCCTGCACTGTGTGGATTGTATTCTGGGCCCTGCACTGTGTGGATTGTATTCTGGGCCCTGCACTGTGTGGATTGTATTCTGGGCCCTGCTCTGTGTGGATTGTATTCTGGGCCCTGCACTGTGTGGATTGTATTCTAGGCCCTGCTCTGTGTGGATTGTATTCTGGACCCTGCTCTGTGTGGATTGTATTCTGGGCCCTGCACTGTGTGGATTGTATTCTGGGCCCTGCTCTGTGTGGATTGTATTCTAGGCCCTGCACTGTGTGGATTGTATTCTGGGCCCTGCTCTGTGTGGATTGTATTCTGGGCCCTGCACTGTGTGGATTGTATTCTGGGCCCTGCTCTGTGTGGATTGTATTCTGGGCCCTGCTCTGTGTGGATTGTATTCTGGACCCTGCACTGTGTGGATTGTATTCTAGGCCCTGCTCTGTGTGGATTGTATTCTAGGCCCTGCTCTGTGTGGATTGTATTCTGGACCCTGCACTGTGTGGATTGTATTCTGGACCCTGCTCTGTGTGGATTGTATTCTGGGCCCTGCTCTGTGTGGATTGTATTCTGGACCCTGCACTGTGTGGATTGTATTCTAGGCCCTGCTCTGTGTGGATTGTATTCTGGACCCTGCTCTGTGTCGATTGTATTCTGGGCCCTGCACTGTGTGGATTGTATTCTAGGCCCTGCTCTGTGTGGATTGTATTCTGGACCCTGCACTGTGTGGATTGTATTCTGGGCCCTGCACTGTGTGGATTGTATTCTGGACCCTGCACTGTGTGGATTGTATTCTGGGCCCTGCACTGTGTGGATTGTATTCTAGGCCCTGCACTGTGTGGATTGTATTCTGGACCCTGCACTGTGTGGATTGTATTCTGGGCCCTGCACTGTGTGGATTGTATTCTAGGCCCTGCACTGTGTGGATTGTATTCTAGGCCCTGCTCTGTGTGGATTGTATTCTAGGCCCTGCTCTGTGTGGATTGTATTCTGGACCCTGCACTGTGTGGATTGTATTCTGGGCCCTGCTCTGTGTGGATTGTATTCTAGGCCCTGCACTGTGTGGATTGTATTCTAGGCCCTGCTCTGTGTGGATTGTATTCTAGGCCCTGCTCTGTGTGGATTGTATTCTGGACCCTGCACTGTGTGGATTGTATTCTGGACCCTGCACTGTGTGGATTGTATTCTAGGCCCTGCTCTGTGTGGATTGTATTTTGGGCCCTGCACTGTGTGGATTGTATTCTAGGCCCTGCTCTGTGTGGATTGTATTCTGGACCCTGCACTGTGTGGATTGTATTCTAGGCCCTGCACTGTGTGGATTGTATTCTAGGCCCTGCTCTGTGTGGATTGTATTCTGGACCCTGCACTGTGTGGATTGTATTCTGGGCCCTGCTCTGTGTGGATTGTATTCTGGGCCCTGCTCTGTGTGGATTGTATTCTGGGCCCTGCTCTGTGTGGATTGTATTCTGGGCCCTGCTCTGTGTGGATTGTATTCTGGGCCCTGCTCTGTGTGGATTGTATTCTGGACCCTGCACTGTGTGGATTGTATTCTGGGCCCTGCACTGTGTGGATTGTATTCTGGACCCTGCACTGTGTGGATTGTATTCTGGGCCCTGCTCTGTGTGGATTGTATTCTGGGCCCTGCTCTGTGTGGATTGTATTCTGGACCCTGCACTGTGTGGATTGTATTCTAGGCCCTGCTCTGTGTGGATTGTATTCTAGGCCCTGCTCTGTGTGGATTGTATTCTGGACCCTGCACTGTGTGGATTGTATTCTGGACCCTGCTCTGTGTGGATTGTATTCTGGGCCCTGCTCTGTGTGGATTGTATTCCAGGCCCTGCACTGTGTGGATTGTATTCTGGGCCCTGCACTGTGTGGATTGTATTCTAGGCCCTGCTCTGTGTGGATTGTATTCTGGACCCTGCTCTGTGTCGATTGTATTCTGGGCCCTGCACTGTGTGGATTGTATTCTAGGCCCTGCTCTGTGTGGATTGTATTCTGGACCCTGCACTGTGTGGATTGTATTCTGGGCCCTGCACTGTGTGGATTGTATTCTGGACCCTGCACTGTGTGGATTGTATTCTGGGCCCTGCACTGTGTGGATTGTATTCTAGGCCCTGCACTGTGTGGATTGTATTCTGGACCCTGCACTGTGTGGATTGTATTCTGGGCCCTGCACTGTGTGGATTGTATTCTAGGCCCTGCACTGTGTGGATTGTATTCTAGGCCCTGCTCTGTGTGGATTGTATTCTAGGCCTTGCTCTGTGTGGATTGTATTCTGGACCCTGCACTGTGTGGATTGTATTCTGGGCCCTGCTCTGTGTGGATTGTATTCTGGACCCTGCACTGTGTGGATTGTATTCTAGGCCCTGCTCTGTGTGGATTGTATTTTGGGCCCTGCACTGTGTGGATTGTATTCTAGGCCCTGCTCTGTGTGGATTGTATTCTGGACCCTGCACTGTGTGGATTGTATTCTAGGCCCTGCACTGTGTGGATTGTATTCTGGGCCCTGCACTGTGTGGATTGTATTCTGGACCCTGCACTGTGTGGATTGTATTCTAGGCCCTGCTCTGTGTGGATTGTATTCTGGACCCTGCACTGTGTGGATTGTATTCTGGACCCTGCACTGTGTGGATTGTATTCTAGGCCCTGCTCTGTGTGGATTGTATTCTGGGCCCTGCACTGTGTGGATTGTATTCTGGGCCCTGCACTGTGTGGATTGTATTCTGGACCCTGCTCTATGTGGATTGTATTCTGGGCCCTGCTCTGTGTGGATTGTATTCTGGGCCCTGCACTGTGTGGATTGTATTCTGGGCCCTGCTCTGTGTGGATTGTATTCTGGGCCCTGCACTGTGTGGATTGTATTCTGGACCCTGCTCTGTGTGGATTGTATTCTGGGCCCTGCTCTGTGTGGATTGTATTCTAGGCCCTGCACTGTGTGGATTGTATTCTGGAGCCTGCACTGTGTGGATTGTATTCTGGGCCCTGCTCTGTGTGGATTGTATTCTGGGCCCTGCTCTGTGTGGATTGTATTCTAGACCCTGCTCTGTGTGGATTGTATTCTGGGCCCTGCTCTGTGTGGATTGTATTCTAGGCCCTGCTCTATGTGGATTGTATTCTGGGCCCTGCACTGTGTGGATTGTATTCTAGGCCCTGCTCTGTGTGGATTGTATTCTGGGCCCTGCTCTGTGTGGATTGTATTCTGGGCCCTGCTCTGTGTGGATTGTATTCTGGACCCTGCTCTGTGTGGATTGTATTCTGGACCCTGCTCTGTGTGGATTGTATTCTGGGCCCTGCTCTGTGTGGATTGTATTCTGGGCCCTGCTCTGTGTGGATTGTATTCTGGACCCTGCTCTGTGTGGATTGTATTCTGGACCCTGCTCTGTGTGGATTGTATTCTGGGCCCTGCTCTGTGTGGATTGTATTCTGGGCCCTGCTCTGTGTGGATTGTATTCTCGGCCCTGCACTGTGTGGATTGTATTCTGGGCCCTGCACTGTGTGGATTGTATTCTGGGCCCTGCTCTGTGTGGATTGTATTCTGGGCCCTGCTCTGTGTGGATTGTATTCTAGGCCCTGCTCTGTGTGGATTGTATTCTGGGCCCTGCACTGTGTGGATTGTATTCTGGGCCCTGCACTGTGTGGATTGTATTCTAGGCCCTGCACTGTGTGGATTGTATTCTGGACCCTGCACTGTGTGGATTGTATTCTGGGCCCTGCACTGTGTGGATTGTATTCTGGGCCCTGCTCTGTGTGGATTGTATTCTAGGCCCTGCTCTGTGTGGATTGTATTCTGGACCCTGCTCTGTGTGGATTGTATTCTGGGCCCTGCTCTGTGTGGATTGTATTCTAGGCCCTGCTCTGTGTGGATTGTATTCTGGGCCCTGCTCTGTGTGGATTGTATTCTGGGCCCTGCTCTGTGTGGATTGTAATCTGGGCCCTGCTCTGTGTGGATTGTATTCTGGACCCTGCACTGTGTGGATTGTATTCTGGGCCCTGCTCTGTGTGGATTGTATTCTAGGCCCTGCACTGTGTGGATTGTATTCTAGGCCCTGCTCTGTGTGGATTGTATTCTGGACCCTGCACTGTGTGGATTGTATTCTGGACCCTGCACTGTGTGGATTGTATTCTGGGCCCTGCTCTGTGTGGATTGTATTCTGGGCCCTGCACTGTGTGGATTGTATTCTGGGCCCTGCTCTGTGTGGATTGTATTCTAGGCCCTGCTCTGTGTGGATTGTATTCTGGGCCCTGCTCTGTGTGGATTGTATTCTGGGCCCTGCTCTGTGTGGATTGTATTCTAGGCCCTGCTCTGTGTGGATTGTATTCTGGACCCTGCACTGTGTGGATTGTATTCTAGGCCCTGCACTGTGTGGATTGTATTCTAGGCCCTGCTCTGTGTGGATTGTATTCTGGGCCCTGCTCTGTGTGGATTGTATTCTAGGCCCTGCTCTGTATGGATTGTATTCTAGGCCCTGCACTGTGTGGATTGTATTCTGGGCCCTGCTCTGTGTGGATTGTATTCTGGACCCTGCACTGTGTGGATTGTATTCTAGGCCCTGCACTGTGTGGATTGTATTCTGGGCCCTGCACTGTGTGGATTGTATTCTAGGCCCTGCTCTGTGTGGATTGTATTCTGGGCCCTGCACTGTGTGGATTGTATTCTGGGCCCTGCTCTATGTGGATTGTATTCTGGACCCTGCACTGTGTGGATTGTATTCTGGACCCTGCACTGTGTGGATTGTATTCTGGGCCCTGCACTGTGTGGATTGTATTCTGGACCCTGCACTGTGTGGATTGTATTCTAGGCCCTGCTCTGTGTGGATTGTATTCTGGGCCCTGCTCTGTGTGGATTGTATTCTGGACCCTGCTCTGTGTGGATTGTATTCTGGACCCTGCTCTGTGTGGATTGTATTCTGGGCCCTGCACTGTGTGGATTGTATTCTGGGCCCTGCTCTGTGTGGATTGTATTCTGGACCCTGCTCTGTGTGGATTGTATTCTGGACCCTGCTCTGTGTGGATTGTATTCTGGGCCCTGCACTGTGTGGATTGTATTCTGGGCCCTGCTCTGTGTGGATTGTATTCTGGGCCCTGCACTGTGTGGATTGTATTCTGGGCCCTGCTCTGTGTGGATTGTATTCTAGGCCCTGCACTGTGTGGATTGTATTCTGGGCCCTGCTCTGTGTGGATTGTATTCTGGGCCCTGCTCTGTGTGGATTGTATTCTAGGCCCTGCACTGTGTGGATTGTATTCTAGGCCCTGCACTGTGTGGATTGTATTCTAGGCCCTGCTCTGTGTGGATTGTATTCTGGGCCCTGCTCTGTGTGGATTGTATTCTAGGCCCTGCACTGTGTGGATTGTATTCTGGGCCCTGCTCTGTGTGGATTGTATTCTGGGCCCTGCTCTGTGTGGATTGTATTCTGGGCCCTGCTCTGTGTGGATTGTATTCTAGGCCCTGCTCTGTGTGGATTGTATTCTGGGCCCTGCTCTGTGTGGATTGTATTCTAGGCCCTGCTCTGTGTGGATTGTATTCTAGGCCCTGCACTGTGTGGATTGTATTCTGGGCCCTGCTCTGTGTGGATTGTATTCTGGGCCCTGCACTGTGTGGATTGTATTCTGGGCCCTGCTCTGTGTGGATTGTATTCTGGGCCCTGCACTGTGTGGATTGTATTCTAGGCCCTGCACTGTGTGGATTGTATTCTGGGCCCTGCACTGTGTGGATTGTATTCGAGGCCCTGCTCTGTGTGGATTGTATTCTAGGCCCTGCACTGTGTGGATTGTATTCTAGGCCCTGCACTGTGTGGATTGTATTCTGGGCCCTGCACTGTGTGGATTGTATTCTGGGCCCTGCTCTGTGTGGATTGTATTCGAGGCCCTGCTCTGTGTGGATTGTATTCTAGGCCCTGCACTGTGTGGATTGTATTCTGGGCCCTGCTCTGTGTGGATTGTATTCTAGGCCCTGCACTGTGTGGATTGTATTCTGGGCCCTGCACTGTGTGGATTGTATTCGAGGCCCTGCTCTGTGTGGATTGTATTCTGGGCCCTGCACTGTGTGGATTGTATTCTGGGCCCTGCACTGTGTGGATTGTATTCTGGGCCCTGCTCTGTGTGGATTGTATTCTGGACCCTGCTCTGTGTGGATTGTATTCTAGGCCCTGCTCTGTGTGGATTGTATTCTGGGCCCTGCACTGTGTGGATTGTATTCTAGGCCCTGCACTGTGTGGATTGTATTCTGGGCCCTGCACTGTGTGGATTGTATTCTGGGCCCTGCTCTGTGTGGATTGTATTCTGGACCCTGCTCTGTGTGGATTGTGTTCTAGGCCCTGCTCTGTGTGGATTGTATTCTGGACCCTGCTCTGTGTGGATTGTATTCTGGGCCCTGCTCTGTGTGGATTGTATTCTGGGCCCTGCACTGTGTGGATTGTATTCTGGGCCCTGCTCTGTGTGGATTGTATTCTAGGCCCTGCTCTGTGTGGATTGTATTCTGGAGCCTGCACTGTGTGGATTGTATTCTGGGCCCTGCTCTGTGTGGATTGTATTCTGGAGCCTGCACTGTGTGGATTGTATTCTGGGCCCTGCTCTGTGTGGATTGTATTCTGGGCCCTGCTCTGTGTGGATTGTATTCTGGACCCTGCTCTGTGTGGATTGTATTCTGGGCCCTGCTCTGTGTGGATTGTATTCTAGGCCCTGCTCTGTGTGGATTGTATTCTAGGCCCTGCACTGTGTGGATTGTATTCTGGACCCTGCACTGTGTGGATTGTATTCTAGGCCCTGCTCTGTGTGGATTGTATTCTAGGCCCTGCTCTGTGTGGATTGTATTCTAGGCCCTGCACTGTGTGGATTGTATTCTGGACCCTGCTCTGTGTGGATTGTATTCTGGGCCCTGCTCTGTGTGGATTGTATTCTGGGCCCTGCACTGTGTGGATTGTATTCTGGGCCCTGCTCTGTGTGGATTGTATTCTAGGCCCTGCTCTGTGTGGATTGTATTCTGGAGCCTGCACTGTGTGGATTGTATTCTGGGCCCTGCTCTGTGTGGATTGTATTCTGGAGCCTGCACTGTGTGGATTGTATTCTGGGCCCTGCTCTGTGTGGATTGTATTCTGGGCCCTGCTCTGTGTGGATTGTATTCTGGACCCTGCTCTGTGTGGATTGTATTCTGGGCCCTGCTCTGTGTGGATTGTATTCTAGGCCCTGCTCTGTGTGGATTGTATTCTAGGCCCTGCACTGTGTGGATTGTATTCTGGACCCTGCACTGTGTGGATTGTATTCTAGGCCCTGCTCTGTGTGGATTGTATTCTAGGCCCTGCTCTGTGTGGATTGTATTCTAGGCCCTGCACTGTGTGGATTGTATTCTGGACCCTGCACTGTGTGGATTGTATTCTAGGCCCTGCTCTGTGTGGATTGTATTCTGGGCCCTGCTCTGTGTGGATTGTATTCTGGGCCCTGCACTGTGTGGATTGTATTCTGGGCCCTGCACTGTGTGGATTGTATTCTGGACCCTGCACTGTGTGGATTGTATTCTGGACCCTGCACTGTGTGGATTGTATTCTAGGCCCTGCTCTGTGTGGATTGTATTCTAGGCCCTGCTCTGTGTGGATTGTATTCTGGGCCCTGCACTGTGTGGATTGTATTCTGGACCCTGCACTGTGTGGATTGTATTCTGGGCCCTGCTCTGTGTGGATTGTATTCTAGGCCCTGCACTGTGTGGATTGTATTCTGGGCCCTGCACTGTGTGGATTGTATTCTGGGCCCTGCACTGTGTGGATTGTATTCTGGGCCCTGCACTGTGTGGATTGTATTCTGGGCCCTGCACTGTGTGGATTGTATTCTGGGCCCTGCACTGTGTGGATTGTATTCTAGGCCCTGCACTGTGTGGATTGTATTCTGGACCCTGCACTGTGTGGATTGTATTCTGGGCCCTGCTCTGTGTGGATTGTATTCTAGGCCCTGCACTGTGTGGATTGTATTCTGGGCCCTGCACTGTGTGGATTGTATTCTGGGCCCTGCACTGTGTGGATTGTATTCTGGGCCCTGCACTGTGTGGATTGTATTCTGGGCCCTGCACTGTGTGGATTGTATTCTGGGCCCTGCACTGTGTGGATTGTATTCTGGACCCTGCACTGTGTGGATTGTATTCTGGGCCCTGCACTGTGTGGATTGTATTCTGGGCCCTGCACTGTGTGGATTGTATTCTGGGCCCTGCACTGTGTGGATTGTATTCTGGGCCCTGCACTGTGTGGATTGTATTCTAGGCCCTGCACTGTGTGGATTGTATTCTGGGCCCTGCACTGTGTGGATTGTATTCTGGGCCCTGCACTGTGTGGATTGTATTCTGGGCCCTGCACTGTGTGGATTGTATTCTGGGCCCTGCACTGTGTGGATTGTATTCTAGGCCCTGCACTGTGTGGATTGTATTCTGGGCCCTGCACTGTGTGGATTGTATTCTGGGCCCTGCACTGTGTGGATTGTATTCTGGGCCCTGCACTGTGTGGATTGTATTCTAGGCCCTGCTCTGTGTGGATTGTATTCTGGGCCCTGCTCTGTGTGGATTGTATTCTGGGCCCTGCTCTGTGTGGATTGTATTCTGGACCCTGCTCTGTGTGGATTGTATTCTGGGCCCTGCTCTGTGTGGATTGTATTCTAGGCCCTGCTCTGTGTGGATTGTATTCTGGGCCCTGCTCTGTGTGGATTGTATTCTGGGCCCTGCTCTGTGTGGATTGTATTCTAGGCCCTGCTCTGTGTGGATTGTATTCTGGGCCCTGCTCTGTGTGGATTGTATTCTGGACCCTGCTCTGTGTGGATTGTATTCTAGGCCCTGCACTGTGTGGATTGTATTCTGGGCCCTGCTCTGTGTGGATTGTATTCTAGGCCCTGCTCTGTGTGGATTGTATTCTGGGCCCTGCACTGTGTGGATTGTATTCTGGGCCCTGCACTGTGTGGATTGTATTTTGGGCCCTGCTCTGTGTGGATTGTATTCTGGGCCCTGCTCTGTGTGGATTGTATTCTAGGCCCTGCTCTGTGTGGATTGTATTCTGGGCCCTACACTGTTTGGATTGTATTCTAGGCCCTGCTCTGTGTGGATTGTATTTTGGGCCCTGCTCTGTGTGGATTGTATTCTGGGCCCTGCTCTGTGTGGATTGTATTCTGGACCCTGCACTGTGTGGATTGTATTCTAGACCCTGCACTGTGTGGATTGTATTCTAGACCCTGCTCTGTGTGGATTGTATTCTGGACCCTGCACTGTGTGGATTGTATTCTGGACCCTGCACTGTGTGGATTGTATTCTAGACCCTGCTCTGTGTGGATTGTATTCTGGACCCTGCACTGTGTGGATTGTATTCTGGGCCCTGCTCTGTGTGGATTGTATTCTGGGCCCTGCACTGTGTGGATTGTATTCTGGGCCCTACACTGTTTGGATTGTATTCTAGGCCCTGCTCTGTGTGGATTGTATTCTGGGCCCTGCTCTGTGTGGATTGTATTCTGGGCCCTGCACTGTGTGGATTGTATTCTGGGCCCTGCACTGTGTGGATTGTATTCTGGGCCCTGCTCTGTGTGGATTGTATTCTAGGCCCTGCTCTGTGTGGATTGTATTCTGGGCCCTGCACTGTGTGGATTGTATTCTGGGCCCTGCACTGTGTGGATTGTATTCTGGGCCCTGCACTGTGTGGATTGTATTCTGGGCCCTGCTCTGTGTGGATTGTATTCTAGGCCCTGCACTGTGTGGATTGTATTCTGGGCCCTGCACTGTGTGGATTGTATTCTGGGCCCTGCACTGTTTGGATTGTATTCTGGAGCCTGCTCTGTGTGGATTGTATTCTGGGCCCTGCTCTGTGTGGATTGTATTCTGGACCCTGCACTGTGTGGATTGTATTCTAGGCCCTGCACTGTGTGGATTGTATTCTGGGCCCTGCACTGTGTGGATTGTATTCTGGGCCCTGCACTGTTTGGATTGTATTCTGGAGCCTGCTCTGTGTGGATTGTATTCTGGAGCCTGCTCTGTGTGGATTGTATTCTGGGCCCTGCACTGTGTGGATTGTATTCTGGAGCCTGCTCTGTGTGGATTGTATTCTGGAGCCTGCTCTGTGTGGATTGTATTCTGGGCCCTGCTCTGTGTGGATTGTATTCTGGGCCCTGCACTGTTTGGATTGTATTCTGGAGCCTGCTCTGTGTGGATTGTATTCTGGGCCCTGCTCTGTGTGGATTGTATTCTGGAGCCTGCTCTGTGTGGATTGTATTCTGGAGCCTGCTCTGTGTGGATTGTATTCTGGAGCCTGCTCTGTGTGGATTGTATTCTGGGCCCTGCTCTGTGTGGATTGTATTCTGGGCCCTGCACTGTGTGGATTGTATTCTGGGCCCTGCTCTGTGTGGATTGTATTCTGGACCCTGCTCTGTTTGGATTGTATTCTGGAGCCTGCTCTGTGTGGATTGTATTCTGGGCCCTGCTCTGTGTGGATTGTATTCTGGGCCCTGCACTGTTTGGATTGTATTCTGGAGCCTGCTCTGTGTGGATTGTATTCTGGGCCCTGCTCTGTGTGGATTGTATTCTGGAGCCTGCTCTGTGTGGATTGTATTCTGGGCCCTGCTCTGTGTGGATTGTATTCTGGGCCCTGCACTGTGTGGATTGTATTCTGGGCCCTGCTCTGTTTGGATTGTATTCTGGAGCCTGCTCTGTGTGGATTGTATTCTGGGCCCTGCTCTGTGTGGATTGTATTCTGGACCCTGCACTGTGTGGATTGTATTCTGGACCCTGCTCTGTGTGGATTGTATTCTGGACCCTGCTCTGTGTGGATTGTATTCTGGACCCTGCTCTGTGTGGATTGTATTCTGGACCCTGCTCTGTGTGGATTGTATTCTGGACCCTGCTCTGTGTGGATTGTATTCTGGGCCCTGCACTGTGTGGATTGTATTCTAGGCCCTGCACTGTGTGGATTGTATTCTGGAGCCTGCTCTGTGTGGATTGTATTCTGGACCCTGCTCTGTGTGGATTGTATTCTGGACCCTGCACTGTGTGGATTGTATTCTGGACCCTGCTCTGTGTGGATTGTATTCTGGAGCCTGCACTGTGTGGATTGTATTCTGGAGCCTGCTCTCTGTGGATTGTATTCTGGACCCTGCTCTGTGTGGATTGTATTCTGGACCCTGCACTGTGTGGATTGTATTCTGGAGCCTGCACTGTGTGGATTGTATTCTGGACCCTGCACTGTGTGGATTGTATTCTGGGCCCTGCTCTGTGTGGATTGTATTCTAGGCCCTGCACTGTGTGGATTGTATTCTAGGCCCTGCACTGTGTGGATTGTATTCTGGACCCTGCACTGTGTGGATTGTATTCTGGGCCCTGCACTGTGTGGATTGTATTCTGGACCCTGCTCTGTGTGGATTGTATTCTGGGCCCTGCTCTGTGTGGATTGTATTCTAGGCCCTGCTCTGTGTGGATTGTATTCTGGGCCCTGCACTGTGTGGATTGTATTCTGGACCCTGCACTGTGTGGATTGTATTCTGGGCCCTGCACTGTGTGGATTGTATTCTGGGCCCTGCTCTGTGTGGATTGTATTCTGGGCCCTGCTCTGTGTGGATTGTATTCTGGGCCCTGCTCTGTGTGGATTGTATTCTAGGCCCTGCACTGTGTGGATTGTATTCTGGGCCCTGCACTGTGTGGATTGTATTCTGGGCCCTGCTCTGTGTGGATTGTATTCTAGGCCCTGCTCTGTGTGGATTGTATTCTGGGCCCTGCTCTGTGTGGATTGTATTCTGGGCCCTGCACTGTGTGGATTGTATTCTGGGCCCTGCTCTGTGTGGATTGTATTCTGGGCCCTGCTCTGTGTGGATTGTATTCTGGGCCCTGCACTGTGTGGATTGTATTCTGGGCCCTGCTCTGTGTGGATTGTATTCTAGGCCCTGCACTGTGTGGATTGTATTCTGGGCCCTGCTCTGTGTGGATTGTATTCTAGGCCCTGCTCTGTGTGGATTGTATTCTGGGCCCTGCACTGTGTGGATTGTATTCTGGGCCCTGCTCTGTGTGGATTGTATTCTGGGCCCTGCACTGTGTGGATTGTATTCTAGGCCCTGCACTGTGTGGATTGTATTCTAGGCCCTGCTCTGTGTGGATTGTATTCTGGGCCCTGCACTGTGTGGATTGTATTCTGGACCCTGCACTGTGTGGATTGTATTCTGGGCCCTGCTCTGTGTGGATTGTATTCTGGGCCCTGCTCTGTGTGGATTGTATTCTAGGCCCTGCACTGTGTGGATTGTATTCTGGGCCCTGCTCTGTGTGGATTGTATTCTGGGCCCTGCACTGTGTGGATTGTATTCTGGACCCTGCACTGTGTGGATTGTATTCTGGGCCCTGCACTGTGTGGATTGTATTCTGGGCCCTGCACTGTGTGGATTGTATTCTAGGCCCTGCTCTGTGTGGATTGTATTCTGGGCCCTGCACTGTGTGGATTGTATTCTGGACCCTGCACTGTGTGGATTGTATTCTAGGCCCTGCACTGTGTGGATTGTATTCTGGACCCTGCTCTGTGTGGATTGTATTCTGGGCCCTGCTCTGTGTGGATTGTATTCTAGGCCCTGCTCTGTGTGGATTGTATTCTGGGCCCTGCACTGTGTGGATTGTATTCTAGGCCCTGCTCTGTGTGGATTGTATTCTGGGCCCTGCACTGTGTGGATTGTATTCTAGGCCCTGCTCTGTGTGGATTGTATTCTGGGCCCTGCTCTGTGTGGATTGTATTCTAGGCCCTGCTCTGTGTGGATTGTATTCTGGACCCTGCACTGTGTGGATTGTATTCTGGGCCCTGCACTGTGTGGATTGTATTCTAGGCCCTGCTCTGTGTGGATTGTATTCTGGGCCCTGCTCTGTGTGGATTGTATTCTGGGCCCTGCTCTGTGTGGATTGTATTCTAGGCCCTGCACTGTGTGGATTGTATTCTGGACCCTGCACTGTGTGGATTGTATTCTGGGCCCTGCACTGTGTGGATTGTATTCTGGGCCCTGCACTGTGTGGATTGTATTCTGGGCCCTGCACTGTGTGGATTGTATTCTGGGCCCTGCTCTGTGTGGATTGTATTCTAGGCCCTGCTCTGTGTGGATTGTATTCTGGGCCCTGCTCTGTGTGGATTGTATTCTGGGCCCTGCTCTGTGTGGATTGTATTCTGGGCCCTGCTCTGTGTGGATTGTATTCTAGGCCCTGCACTGTGTGGATTGTATTCTGGACCCTGCACTGTGTGGATTGTATTCTGGGCCCTGCACTGTGTGGATTGTATTCTGGGCCCTGCTCTGTGTGGATTGTATTCTGGGCCCTGCTCTGTGTGGATTGTATTCTAGGCCCTGCACTGTGTGGATTGTATTCTGGGCCCTGCTCTGTGTGGATTGTATTCTGGGCCCTGCTCTGTGTGGATTGTATTCTAGGACCTGCACTGTGTGGATTGTATTCTAGGCCCTGCACTGTGTGGATTGTATTCTGGGCCCTGCACTGTGTGGATTGTATTCTAGGCCCTGCTCTGTGTGGATTGTATTCTGGGCCCTGCTCTGTGTGGATTGTATTCTGGGCCCTGCTCTGTGTGGATTGTATTCTAGGCCCTGCACTGTGTGGATTGTATTCTGGACCCTGCTCTGTGTGGATTGTATTCTGGACCCTGCACTGTGTGGATTGTATTCTAGGCCCTGCACTGTGTGGATTGTATTCTAGGCCCTGCACTGTGTGGATTGTATTCTGGAGCCTGCTCTGTGTGGATTGTATTCTGGGCCCTGCACTGTGTGGATTGTATTCTGGGCCCTGCACTGTGTGGATTGTATTCTGGACCCTGCTCTGTGTGGATTGTATTCTGGGCCCTGCTCTGTGTGGATTGTATTCTGGGCCCTGCACTGTGTGGATTGTATTCTAGGCCCTGCACTGTGTGGATTGTATTCTAGGCCCTGCACTGTGTGGATTGTATTCTGGAGCCTGCTCTGTGTGGATTGTATTCTGGGCCCTGCACTGTGTGGATTGTATTCTGGGCCCTGCTCTGTGTGGATTGTATTCTGGGCCCTGCACTGTGTGGATTGTATTCTGGACCCTGCTCTGTGTGGATTGTATTCTGGGCCCTGCTCTGTGTGGATTGTATTCTGGGCCCTGCACTGTGTGGATTGTATTCTGGACCCTGCACTGTGTGGATTGTATTCTGGGCCCTGCTCTGTGTGGATTGTATTCTGGGCCCTGCACTGTGTGGATTGTATTCTGGGCCCTGCTCTGTGTGGATTGTATTCTAGGCCCTGCTCTGTGTGGATTGTATTCTAGGCCCTGCACTGTGTGGATTGTATTCTGGACCCTGCACTGTGTGGATTGTATTCTGGAGCCTGCTCTGTGTGGATTGTATTCTGGGCCCTGCACTGTGTGGATTGTATTCTGGACCCTGCACTGTGTGGATTGTATTCTGGGCCCTGCACTGTGTGGATTGTATTCTGGGCCCTGCACTGTGTGGATTGTATTCTGGGCCCTGCTCTGTGTGGATTGTATTCTGGGCCCTGCACTGTGTGGATTGTATTCTGGACCCTGCTCTGTGTGGATTGTATTCTGGGCCCTGCACTGTGTGGATTGTATTCTAGGCCCTGCTCTGTGTGGATTGTATTCTGGGCCCTGCACTGTGTGGATTGTATTCTGGGCCCTGCACTGTGTGGATTGTATTCTGGGCCCTGCACTGTGTGGATTGTATTCTGGGCCCTGCACTGTGTGGATTGTATTCTGGGCCCTGCTCTGTGTGGATTGTATTCTGGGCCCTGCACTGTGTGGATTGTATTCTAGGCCCTGCTCTGTGTGGATTGTATTCTAGGCCCTGCACTGTGTGGATTGTATTCTAGGCCCTGCTCTGTGTGGATTGTATTCTGGACCCTGCTCTGTGTGGATTGTATTCTGGGCCCTGCACTGTGTGGATTGTATTCTGGGCCCTGCTCTGTGTGGATTGTATTCTGGGCCCTGCACTGTGTGGATTGTATTCTAGGCCCTGCACTGTGTGGATTGTATTCTGGGCCCTGCACTGTGTGGATTGTATTCTGGGCCCTGCTCTGTGTGGATTGTATTCTGGGCCCTGCACTGTGTGGATTGTATTCTGGGCCCTGCTCTGTGTGGATTGTATTCTAGGCCCTGCACTGTGTGGATTGTATTCTGGGCCCTGCACTGTGTGGATTGTATTCTGGACCCTGCTCTGTGTGGATTGTATTCTAGGCCCTGCTCTGTGTGGATTGTATTCTAGGCCCTGCACTGTGTGGATTGTATTCTAGGCCCTGCACTGTGTGGATTGTATTCTAGGCCCTGCTCTGTGTGGATTGTATTCTAGGCCCTGCTCTGTGTGGATTGTATTCTAGGCCCTGCACTGTGTGGATTGTATTCTAGGCCCTGCTCTGTGTGGATTGTATTCTGGGCCCTGCTCTGTGTGGATTGTATTCTGGGCCCTGCACTGTGTGGATTGTATTCTGGACCCTGCACTGTGTGGATTGTATTCTAGGCCCTGCTCTGTGTGGATTGTATTCTGGGCCCTGCACTGTGTGGATTGTATTCTAGGCCCTGCACTGTGTGGATTGTATTCTGGGCCCTGCTCTGTGTGGATTGTATTCTGGGCCCTGCTCTGTGTGGATTGTATTCTGGGCCCTGCACTGTGTGGATTGTATTCTAGGCCCTGCACTGTGTGGATTGTATTCTGGGCCCTGCTCTGTGTGGATTGTATTCTGGGCCCTGCTCTGTGTGGATTGTATTCTGGACCCTGCTCTGTGTGGATTGTATTCTGGACCCTGCACTGTGTGGATTGTATTCTAGGCCCTGCACTGTGTGGATTGTATTCTGGACCCTGCACTGTGTGGATTGTATTCTGGGCCCTGCTCTGTGTGGATTGTATTCTAGGCCCTGCTCTGTGTGGATTGTATTCTGGACCCTGCTCTGTGTGGATTGTATTCTGGGCCCTGCTCTGTGTGGATTGTATTCTGGACCCTGCTCTGTGTGGATTGTATTCTGGACCCTGCACTGTGTGGATTGTATTCTAGGCCCTGCACTGTGTGGATTGTATTCTGGACCCTGCACTGTGTGGATTGTATTCTGGGCCCTGCACTGTGTGGATTGTATTCTGGGCCCTGCACTGTGTGGATTGTATTCTAGGCCCTGCACTGTGTGGATTGTATTCTGGACCCTGCACTGTGTGGATTGTATTCTAGGCCCTGCACTGTGTGGATTGTATTCTGGACCCTGCACTGTGTGGATTGTATTCTGGGCCCTGCACTGTGTGGATTGTATTCTAGGCCCTGCACTGTGTGGATTGTATTCTGGACCCTGCACTGTGTGGATTGTATTCTGGACCCTGCTCTGTGTGGATTGTATTCTGGGCCCTGCACTGTGTGGATTGTATTCTAGGCCCTGCACTGTGTGGATTGTATTCTGGGCCCTGCTCTGTGTGGATTGTATTCTGGGCCCTGCACTGTGTGGATTGTATTCTAGGCCCTGCACTGTGTGGATTGTATTCTGGACCCTGCACTGTGTGGATTGTATTCTAGGCCCTGCACTGTGTGGATTGTATTCTGGGCCCTGCTCTGTGTGGATTGTATTCTGGGCCCTGCTCTGTGTGGATTGTATTCTGGGCCCTGCACTGTGTGGATTGTATTCTGGACCCTGCACTGTGTGGATTGTATTCTAGGCCCTGCACTGTGTGGATTGTAATCTAGGCCCTACACTGTGTGGATTGTATTCT
This sequence comes from Heptranchias perlo, assembly GCF_035084215.1. NCBI lineage: Eukaryota > Metazoa > Chordata > Chondrichthyes > Hexanchiformes > Hexanchidae > Heptranchias > Heptranchias perlo. Next base: position 4,179,157 of record NC_090331.1, read on the forward strand.
GGGCCCTGCACTGTGTGGATTGTATTCTAGGCCCTGCTCTGTGTGGATTGTATTCTGGGCCCTGCTCTGTGTGGATTGTATTCTGGGCCCTGCACTGTGTGGATTGTATTCTGGGCCCTGCACTGTGTGGATTGTATTCTGGGCCCTGCTCTGTGTGGATTGTATTCTGGGCCCTGCACTGTGTGGATTGTATTCTGGGCCCTGCTCTGTGTGGATTGTATTCTGGACCCTGCTCTGTGTGGATTGTATTCTAGGCCCTGCACTGTGTGGATTGTATTCTAGGCCCTGCTCTGTGTGGATTGTATTCTGGGCCCTGCTCTGTGTGGATTGTATTCTGGACCCTGCTCTGTGTGGATTGTATTCTGGGCCCTGCTCTGTGTGGATTGTATTCTAGGCCCTGCTCTGTGTGGATTGTATTCTGGGCCCTGCTCTGTGTGGATTGTATTCTGGACCCTGCTCTGTGTGGATTGTATTCTGGGCCCTGCTCTGTGTGGATTGTATTCTGGACCCTGCTCTGTGTGGATTGTATTCTAGGACCTGCACTGTGTGGATTGTATTCTGGGCCCTGCTCTGTGTGGATTGTATTCTAGGCCCTGCTCTGTGTGGATTGTATTCTGGGCCCTGCACTGTGTGGATTGTATTCTGGGCCCTGCACTGTGTGGATTGTATTCTAGGCCCTGCTCTGTGTGGATTGTATTCTGGGCCCTGCACTGTGTGGATTGTATTCTGGGCCCTGCACTGTGTGGATTGTATTCTGGGCCCTGCACTGTGTGGATTGTATTCTGGGCCCTGCTCTGTGTGGATTGTATTCTAGGCCCTGCTCTGTGTGGATTGTATTCTGGGCCCTGCTCTGTGTGGATTGTATTCTAGGCCCTGCTCTGTGTGGATTGTATTCTGGGCCCTACACTGTTTGGATTGTATTCTAGGCCCTGCACTGTGTGGATTGTATTCTGGGCCCTGCACTGTGTGGATTGTATTCTGGGCCCTGCACTGTGTGGATTGTATTCTGGGCCCTGCACTGTGTGGATTGTATTCTAGGCCCTGCTCTGTGTGGATTGTATTCTGGGCCCTGCACTGTGTGGATTGTATTCTGGGCCCTGCACTGTGTGGATTGTATTCTAGGCCCTGCACTGTGTGGATTGTATTCTGGACCCTGCACTGTGTGGATTGTATTCTGGACCCTGCTCTGTGTGGATTGTATTCTGGGCCCTGCACTGTGTGGATTGTATTCTAGGCCCTGCTCTGTGTGGATTGTATTCTGGACCCTGCTCTGTGTGGATTGTATTCTGGGCCCTGCACTGTGTGGATTGTATTCTAGGCCCTGCACTGTGTGGATTGTATTCTGGACCCTGCACTGTGTGGATTGTATTCTGGGCCCTGCACTGTGTGGATTGTATTCTGGGCCCTGCACTGTGTGGATTGTATTCTGGGCCCTGCTCTGTGTGGATTGTATTCTAGGCCCTGCACTGTGTGGATTGTATTCTGGGCCCTGCTCTGTGTGGATTGTATTCTAGGCCCTGCTCTGTGTGGATTGTATTCTGGGCCCTGCTCTGTGTGGATTGTATTCTGGGCCCTGCACTGTGTGGATTGTATTCTGGGCCCTGCTCTGTGTGGATTGTATTCTGGGCCCTGCTCTGTGTGGATTGTATTCTGGGCCCTGCACTGTGTGGATTGTATTCTAGGCCCTGCACTGTGTGGATTGTATTCTGGGCCCTGCACTGTGTGGATTGTATTCTGGGCCCTGCTCTGTGTGGATTGTATTCTGGGCCCTGCACTGTGTGGATTGTATTCTAGGCCCTGCACTGTGTGGATTGTATTCTGGGCCCTGCACTGTGTGGATTGTATTCTGGGCCCTGCACTGTGTGGATTGTATTCTGGGCCCTGCTCTGTGTGGATTGTATTCTAGGCCCTGCTCTGTGTGGATTGTATTCTGGGCCCTGCACTGTGTGGATTGTATTCTGGACCCTGCTCTGTGTGGATTGTATTCTAGGCCCTGCACTGTGTGGATTGTATTCTAGGCCCTGCACTGTGTGGATTGTATTCTGGGCCCTGCACTGTTTGGATTGTATTCTAGGCCCTGCACTGTGTGGATTGTATTCTAGGCCCTGCACTGTGTGGATTGTATTCTAGGCCCTGCACTGTGTGGATTGTATTCTGGGCCCTGCACTGTGTGGATTGTATTCTGGGCCCTGCACTGTTTGGATTGTATTCTAGGCCCTGCACTGTGTGGATTGTATTCTAGGCCCTGCACTGTGTGGATTGTATTCTAGGCCCTGCACTGTGTGGATTGTATTCTGGGCCCTGCACTGTGTGGATTGTATTCTAGGCCCTGCACTGTGTGGATTGTATTCTAGGCCCTGCACTGTGTGGATTGTATTCTAGGCCCTGCTCTGTGTGGATTGTATTCTGGGCCCTGCTCTGTGTGGATTGTATTCTAGGCCCTGCTCTGTGTGGATTGTATTCTGGGCCCTGCTCTGTGTGGATTGTATTCTGGGCCCTGCTCTGTGTGGATTATATTCTGGGCCCTGCACTGTGTGGATTGTATTCTGGGCCCTGCTCTGTGTGGATTGTATTCTGGACCCTGCACTGTGTGGATTGTATTCTGGACCCTGCACTGTGTGGATTGTATTCTGGACCCTGCACTGTGTGGATTGTATTCTGGACCCTGCACTGTTTGGATTGTATTCTGGACCCTGCACTGTGTGGATTGTATTCTGGGCCCTGCACTGTGTGGATTGTATTCTGGACCCTGCACTGTGTGGATTGTATTCTGGGCCCTGCACTGTTTGGATTGTATTCTGGAGCCTGCTCTGTGTGGATTGTATTCTGGGCCCTGCTCTGTGTGGATTGTATTCTGGAGCCTGCACTGTGTGGATTGTATTCTGGAGCCTGCTCTGTGTGGATTGTATTCTAGGCCCTGCACTGTGTGGATTGTATTCTGGGCCCTGCTCTGTGTGGATTGTATTCTAGGCCCTGCACTGTGTGGATTGTATTCTGGGCCCTGCTCTGTGTGGATTGTATTCTAGGCCCTGCACTGTGTGGATTGTATTCTAGGCCCTGCACTGTGTGGATTGTATTCTGGGCCCTGCACTGTGTGGATTGTATTCTGGACCCTGCACTGTGTGGATTGTATTCTGGGCCCTGCTCTGTGTGGATTGTATTCTGGGCCCTGCTCTGTGTGGATTGTATTCTAGGCCCTGCACTGTGTGGATTGTATTCTGGGCCCTGCTCTGTGTGGATTGTATTCTGGGCCCTGCACTGTGTGGATTGTATTCTGGGCCCTGCTCTGTGTGGATTGTATTCTGGGCCCTGCTCTGTGTGGATTGTATTCTGGGCCCTGCTCTGTGTGGATTGTATTCTGGGCCCTGCTCTGTGTGGATTGTATTCTAGGCCCTGCACTGTGTGGATTGTATTCTGGGCCCTGCTCTGTGTGGATTGTATTCTGGGCCCTGCACTGTGTGGATTGTATTCTGGACCCTGCACTGTGTGGATTGTATTCTGGGCCCTGCTCTGTGTGGATTGTATTCTGGGCCCTGCTCTGTGTGGATTGTATTCTAGGCCCTGCACTGTGTGGATTGTATTCTAGGCCCTGCACTGTGTGGATTGTATTCTGGGCCCTGCACTGTGTGGATTGTATTCTGGGCCCTGCACTGTGTGGATTGTATTCTAGGCCCTGCTCTGTGTGGATTGTATTCTAGGCCCTGCACTGTGTGGATTGTATTCTGGGCCCTGCACTGTGTGGATTGTATTCTAGGCCCTGCTCTGTGTGGATTGTATTCTGGGCCCTGCTCTGTGTGGATTGTATTCTAGGCCCTGCTCTGTGTGGATTGTATTCTGGGCCCTGCTCTGTGTGGATTGTATTCTGGGCCCTGCACTGTGTGGATTGTTTTCTGGACCCTGCTCTGTGTGGATTGTATTCTAGGCCCTGCTCTGTGTGGATTGTATTCTGGACCCTGCTCTGTGTGGATTGTATTCTAGGCCCTGCTCTGTGTGGATTGTATTCTGGACCCTGCACTGTGTGGATTGTATTCTAGGCCCTGCTCTGTGTGGATTGTATTCTAGGCCCTGCTCTGTGTGGATTGTATTCTGGACCCTGCTCTGTGTGGATTGTATTCTGGACCCTGCTCTGTGTGGATTGTATTCTGGGCCCTGCACTGTGTGGATTGTATTCTAGGCCCTGCTCTGTGTGGATTGTATTCTAGGCCCTGCTCTGTGTGGATTGTATTCTGGGCCCTGCTCTGTGTGGATTGTATTCTGGGCCCTGCACTGTGTGGATTGTATTCTAGGCCCTGCTCTGTGTGGATTGTATTCTGGGCCCTGCTCTGTGTGGATTGTATTCTAGGCCCTGCTCTGTGTGGATTGTATTCTGGGCCCTGCTCTGTGTGGATTGTATTCTGGGCCCTGCACTGTGTGGATTGTTTTCTGGACCCTGCTCTGTGTGGATTGTATTCTAGGCCCTGCTCTGTGTGGATTGTATTCTGGACCCTGCTCTGTGTGGATTGTATTCTAGGCCCTGCTCTGTGTGGATTGTATTCTGGACCCTGCACTGTGTGGATTGTATTCTGGGCCCTGCACTGTGTGGATTGTATTCTGGACCCTGCTCTGTGTGGATTGTATTCTAGGCCCTGCTCTGTGTGGATTGTATTCTGGACCCTGCTCTGTGTGGATTGTATTCTGGACCCTGCTCTGTGTGGATTGTATTCTGGGCCCTGCACTGTGTGGATTGTATTCTAGGCCCTGCTCTGTGTGGATTGTATTCTAGGCCCTGCTCTGTGTGGATTGTATTCTGGGCCCTGCTCTGTGTGGATTGTATTCTAGGCCCTGCTCTGTGTGGATTGTATTCTGGGCCCTGCTCTGTGTGAATTGTATTCTGGGCCCTGCTCTGTGTGGATTGTATTCTGGGCCCTGCACTGTGTGGATTGTATTCTGGGCCCTGCTCTGTGTGGATTGTATTCTGGGCCCTGCTCTGTGTGGATTGTATTCTGGGCCCTGCTCTGTGTGGATTGTATTCTAGGCCCTGCACTGTGTGGATTGTATTCTGGACCCTGCACTGTGTGGATTGTATTCTGGTCCCTGCACTGTGTGGATTGTATTCTGGACCCTGCACTGTGTGGATTGTATTCTGGGCCCTGCACTGTGTGGATTGTATTCTGGACCCTGCTCTGTGTGGATTGTATTCTGGGCCCTGCACTGTGTGGATTGTATTCTGGACACTGCTCTGTGTGGATTGTATTCTGGACCCTGCACTGTGTGGATTGTATTCTGGTCCCTGCACTGTGTGGATTGTATTCTGGTCCCTGCACTGTGTGGATTGTATTCTGGACCCTGCACTGTGTGGATTGTATTCTGGGCCCTGCACTGTGTGGATTGTATTCTGGACCCTGCTCTGTGTGGATTGTATTCTGGGCCCTGCACTGTGTGGATTGTATTCTGGGCCCTGCACTGTGTGGATTGTATTCTAGGCCCTGCACTGTGTGGATTGTATTCTGGACCCTGCACTGTGTGGATTGTATTCTGGGCCCTGCTCTGTGTGGATTGTATTCTGGACCCTGCTCTGTGTGGATTGTATTCTGGGCCCTGCACTGTGTGGATTGTATTCTGGGCCCTGCACTGTGTGGATTGTATTCTGGACCCTGCTCTGTGTGGATTGTATTCTGGACCCTGCACTGTGTGGATTGTATTCTGGGCCCTGCTCTGTTTGGATTGTATTCTGGGCCCTGCTCTGTTTGGATTGTATTCTGGGCCCTGCTCTGTTTGGATTGTATTCTGGGCCCTGCACTGTGTGGATTGTATTCTGGACCCTGCACTGTGTGGATTGTATTCTGGACCCTGCACTGTGTGGATTGTATTCTGGTCCCTGCACTGTGTGGATTGTATTCTGGACCCTGCTCTGTGTGGATTGTATTCTAGGCCCTGCACTGTGTGGATTGTATTCTGGGCCCTGCACTGTGTGGATTGTATTCTGGACCCTGCACTGTGTGGATTGTATTCTAGGCCCTGCACTGTGTGGATTGTATTCTGGACCCTGCTCTGTGTGGATTGTATTCTGGGCCCTGCACTGTGTGGATTGTATTCTGGGCCCTGCACTGTGTGGATTGTATTCTGGGCCCTGCACTGTGTGGATTGTATTCTGGGCCCTGCTCTGTGTGGATTGTATTCTGGACCCTGCTCTGTGTGGATTGTATTCTGGACCCTGCTCTGTGTGGATTGTATTCTGGGCCCTGCACTGTGTGGATTGTATTCTGGACCCTGCTCTGTGTGGATTGTATTCTGGGCCCTGCACTGTGTGGATTGTATTCTGGACCCTGCACTGTGTGGATTGTATTCTGGACCCTGCTCTGTGTGGATTGTATTCTGGGCCCTGCACTGTGTGGATTGTATTCTGGACCCTGCACTGTGTGGATTGTATTCTGGACCCTGCACTGTGTGGATTGTATTCTGGGCCCTGCTCTGTGTGGATTGTATTCTGGGCCCTGCACTGTGTGGATTGTATTCTGGGCCCTGCTCTGTGTGGATTGTATTCTGGACCCTGCACTGTGTGGATTGTATTCTGGGCCCTGCTCTGTGTGGATTGTATTCTAGGCCCTGCACTGTGTGGATTGTATTCTGGGCCCTGCACTGTGTGGATTGTATTCTGGGCCCTGCTCTGTGTGGATTGTATTCTGGGCCCTGCTCTGTGTGGATTGTATTCTGGGCCCTGCTCTGTGTGGATTGTATTCTAGGCCCTGCACTGTGTGGATTGTATTCTGGACCCTGCACTGTGTGGATTGTATTCTGGACCCTGCACTGTGTGGATTGTATTCTGGACCCTGCACTGTGTGGATTGTATTCTGGGCCCTGCACTGTGTGGATTGTATTCTGGACCCTGCTCTGTGTGGATTGTATTCTGGGCCCTGCACTGTGTGGATTGTATTCTGGACCCTGCACTGTTTGGATTGTATTCTGGAGCCTGCTCTGTGTGGATTGTATTCTGGGCCCTGCTCTGTGTGGATTGTATTCTGGGCCCTGCTCTGTGTGGATTGTATTCTAGGCCCTGCACTGTGTGGATTGTATTCTGGGCCCTGCTCTGTGTGGATTGTATTCTAGGCCCTGCACTGTGTGGATTGTATTCTGGGCCCTGCTCTGTGTGGATTGTATTCTAGGCCCTGCACTGTGTGGATTGTATTCTAGGCCCTGCACTGTGTGGATTGTATTCTGGGCCCTGCTCTGTGTGGATTGTATTCTAGGCCCTGCACTGTGTGGATTGTATTCTGGGCCCTGCTCTGTGTGGATTGTATTCTGGGCCCTGCACTGTGTGGATTGTATTCTGGGCCCTGCACTGTGTGGATTGTATTCTAGGCCCTGCACTGTGTGGATTGTATTCTGGACCCTGCTCTGTGTGGATTGTATTCTGGGCCCTGCTCTGTGTGGATTGTATTCTGGGCCCTGCTCTGTGTGGATTGTATTCTGGACCCTGCACTGTGTGGATTGTATTCTGGGCCCTGCACTGTGTGGATTGTATTCTGGGCCCTGCTCTGTGTGGATTGTATTCTAGGCCCTGCTCTGTGTGGATTGTATTCTGGACCCTGCTCTGTGTGGATTGTATTCTGGACCCTGCTCTGTGTGGATTGTATTCTAGGCCCTGCTCTGTGTGGATTGTATTCTGGGCCCTGCTCTGTGTGGATTGTATTCTGGGCCCTGCACTGTGTGGATTGTATTCTGGGCCCTGCACTGTGTGGATTGTATTCTAGGCCCTGCTCTGTGTGGATTGTATTCTAGGCCCTGCTCTGTGTGGATTGTATTCTGGGCCCTGCTCTGTGTGGATTGTATTCTGGGCCCTGCACTGTGTGGATTGTATTCTGGACCCTGCTCTGTGTGGATTGTATTCTAGGCCCTGCTCTGTGTGGATTGTATTCTAGGCCCTGCTCTGTGTGGATTGTATTCTGGGCCCTGCTCTGTGTGGATTGTATTCTGGGCCCTGCTCTGTGTGGATTGTATTCTGGGCCCTGCACTGTGTGGATTGTATTCTGGGCCCTGCTCTGTGTGGATTGTATTCTGGGCCCTGCTCTGTGTGGATTGTATTCTGGGCCCTGCTCTGTGTGGATTGTATTCTGGGCCCTGCTCTGTGTGGATTGTATTCTAGGCCCTGCTCTGTGTGGATTGTATTCTAGGCCCTGCTCTGTGTGGATTGTATTCTAGGCCCTGCTCTGTGTGGATTGTATTCTAGGCCCTGCTCTGTGTGGATTGTATTCTAGGCCCTGCTCTGTGTGGATTGTATTCTAGGCCCTGCTCTGTGTGGATTGTATTCTGGGCCCTGCTCTGTGTGGATTGTATTCTGGGCCCTGCTCTGTGTGGATTGTATTCTCGGCCCTGCACTGTGTGGATTGTATTCTAGGCCCTGCACTGTGTGGATTGTATTCTGGGCCCTGCACTGTGTGGATTGTATTCTGGGCCCTGCTCTGTGTGGATTGTATTCTGGGCCCTGCACTGTGTGGATTGTATTCTGGGCCCTGCACTGTGTGGATTGTATTCTGGGCCCTGCTCTGTGTGGATTGTATTCTAGGCCCTGCACTGTGTGGATTGTATTCTGGGCCCTGCACTGTGTGGATTGTATTCTGGGCCCTGCACTGTGTGGATTGTATTCTAGGCCCTGCTCTGTGTGGATTGTATTCTGGGCCCTGCTCTGTGTGGATTGTATTCTGGGCCCTGCTCTGTGTGGATTGTATTCTGGGCCCTGCTCTGTGTGGATTGTATTCTGGGCCCTGCACTGTGTGGATTGTATTCTAGGCCCTGCACTGTGTGGATTGTATTCTGGGCCCTGCACTGTGTGGATTGTATTCTGGGCCCTGCTCTGTGTGGATTGTATTCTGGGCCCTGCTCTGTGTGGATTGTATTCTGGGCCCTGCTCTGTGTGGATTGTATTCTGGGCCCTGCACTGTGTGGATTGTATTCTAGGCCCTGCACTGTGTGGATTGTATTCTGGGCCCTGCTCTGTGTGGATTGTATTCTAGGCCCTGCACTGTGTGGATTGTATTCTGGACCCTGCTCTGTGTGGATTGTATTCTGGACCCTGCTCTGTGTGGATTGTATTCTAGGCCCTGCACTGTGTGGATTGTATTCTAGGCCCTGCTCTGTGTGGATTGTATTCTGGACCCTGCTCTGTGTGGATTGTATTCTGGACCCTGCTCTGTGTGGATTGTATTCTGGGCCCTGCACTGTGTGGATTGTATTCTAGGCCCTGCTCTGTGTGGATTGTATTCTGGGCCCTGCTCTGTGTGGATTGTATTCTGGACCCTGCTCTGTGTGGATTGTATTCTGGACCCTGCTCTGTGTGGATTGTATTCTGGGCCCTGCACTGTGTGGATTGTATTCTAGGCCCTGCACTGTGTGGATTGTATTCTGGGCCCTGCTCTGTGTGGATTGTATTCTGGGCCCTGCTCTGTGTGGATTGTATTCTGGGCCCTGCTCTGTGTGGATTGTATTCTGGGCCCTGCTCTGTGTGGATTGTATTCTGGGCCCTGCTCTGTGTGGATTGTATTCTGGGCCCTGCACTGTATGGATTGTATTCTAGGCCCTGCTCTGTGTGGATTGTATTCTAGACCCTGCTCTGTGTGGATTGTATTCTAGGCCCTGCACTGTGTGGATTGTATTCTAGGCCCTGCTCTGTGTGGATTGTATTCTGGGCCCTGCTCTGTGTGGATTGTATTCTGGGCCCTGCTCTGTGTGGATTGTATTCTGGGCCCTGCACTGTGTGGATTGTATTCTGGGCCCTGCACTGTGTGGATTGTATTCTGGGCCCTGCTCTGTGTGGATTGTATTCTGGACCCTGCTCTGTGTGGATTGTATTCTAGGCCCTGCACTGTGTGGATTGTATTCTGGGCCCTGCTCTGTGTGGATTGTATTCTGGGCCCTGCACTGTGTGGATTGTATTCTAGGCCCTGCTCTGTGTGGATTGTATTCTGGGCCCTGCACTGTGTGGATTGTATTCTGGGCCCTGCTCTGTGTGGATTGTATTCTGGGCCCTGCACTGTGTGGATTGTATTCTAGGCCCTGCACTGTGTGGATTGTATTCTAGGCCCTGCACTGTGTGGATTGTATTCTGGGCCCTGCACTGTGTGGATTGTATTCTGGGCCCTGCTCTGTGTGGATTGTATTCTGGGCCCTGCTCTGTGTGGATTGTATTCTGGACCCTGCACTGTGTGGATTGTATTCTAGGCCCTGCTCTGTGTGGATTGTATTCTAGGCCCTGCACTGTGTGGATTGTATTCTGGGCCCTGCACTGTGTGGATTGTATTCTGGGCCCTGCTCTGTGTGGATTGTATTCTGGACCCTGCACTGTGTGGATTGTATTCTGGGCCCTGCACTGTGTGGATTGTATTCTGGGCCCTGCTCTGTGTGGATTGTATTCTGGGCCCTGCTCTGTGTGGATTGTATTCTGGACCCTGCTCTGTGTGGATTGTATTCTGGGCCCTGCTCTGTGTGGATTGTATTCTGGGCCCTGCACTGTGTGGATTGTATTCTGGGCCCTGCACTGTGTGGATTGTATTCTAGGCCCTGCACTGTGTGGATTGTATTCTGGGCCCTGCACTGTGTGGATTGTATTCTGGGCCCTGCACTGTGTGGATTGTATTCTGGGCCCTGCTCTGTGTGGATTGTATTCTGGACCCTGCTCTGTGTGGATTGTATTCTAGGCCCTGCACTGTGTGGATTGTATTCTGGACCCTGCACTGTGTGGATTGTATTCTGGACCCTGCACTGTGTGGATTGTATTCTGGGCCCTGCTCTGTGTGGATTGTATTCTGGACCCTGCTCTGTGTGGATTGTATTCTGGACCCTGCACTGTGTGGATTGTATTCTGGGCCCTGCACTGTGTGGATTGTATTCTAGGCCCTGCTCTGTGTGGATTGTATTCTGGGCCCTGCACTGTGTGGATTGTATTCTGGGCCCTGCTCTGTGTGGATTGTATTCTGGGCCCTGCACTGTGTGGATTGTATTCTGGGCCCTGCTCTGTGTGGATTGTATTCTGGACCCTGCTCTGTGTGGATTGTATTCTAGGCCCTGCTCTGTGTGGATTGTATTCTAGGCCCTGCTCTGTGTGGATTGTATTCTGGACCCTGCACTGTGTGGATTGTATTCTGGACCCTGCACTGTGTGGATTGTATTCTGGGCCCTGCACTGTGTGGATTGTATTCTGGGCCCTGCACTGTGTGGATTGTATTCTAGGCCCTGCTCTGTGTGGATTGTATTCTGGACCCTGCACTGTGTGGATTGTATTCTGGGCCCTGCACTGTGTGGATTGTATTCTGGACCCTGCACTGTGTGGATTGTATTCTGGACCCTGCACTGTGTGGATTGTATTCTGGGCCCTGCACTGTGTGGATTGTATTCTGGGCCCTGCACTGTGTGGATTGTATTCTGGGCCCTGCTCTGTGTGGATTGTATTCTGGGCCCTGCTCTGTGTGGATTGTATTCTGGACCCTGCACTGTGTGGATTGTATTCTGGACCCTGCACTGTGTGGATTGTATTCTGGGCCCTGCACTGTGTGGATTGTATTCTAGGCCCTGCACTGTGTGGATTGTATTCTGGGCCCTGCTCTGTGTGGATTGTATTCTGGACCCTGCACTGTGTGGATTGTATTCTGGGCCCTGCACTGTGTGGATTGTATTCTGGACCCTGCACTGTGTGGATTGTATTCTGGGCCCTGCACTGTGTGGATTGTATTCTGGGCCCTGCTCTGTGTGGATTGTATTCTAGGCCCTGCTCTGTGTGGATTGTATTCTGGGCCCTACACTGTTTGGATTGTATTCTAGGCCCTGCACTGTGTGGATTGTATTCTAGGCCCTGCACTGTGTGGATTGTATTCTGGGCCCTACACTGTTTGGATTGTATTCTAGGCCCTGCACTGTGTGGATTGTATTCTAGGCCCTGCTCTGTGTGGATTGTATTCTCGGCCCTGCACTGTGTGGATTGTATTCTGGGCCCTGCACTGTGTGGATTGTATTCTGGGCCCTGCTCTGTGTGGATTGTATTCTAGGCCCTGCACTGTGTGGATTGTATTCTGGGCCCTGCTCTGTGTGGATTGTATTGTAGGCCCTGCACTGTGTGGATTGTATTCTAGGCCCTGCACTGTGTGGATTGTATTCTGGGCCCTGCACTGTGTGGATTGTATTCTGGGCCCTGCTCTGTGTGGATTGTATTCTAGGCCCTGCACTGTGTGGATTGTATTCTAGGCCCTGCACTGTGTGGATTGTATTCTGGGCCCTGCACTGTGTGGATTGTATTCTGGGCCCTGCACTGTTTGGATTGTATTCTAGGCCCTGCACTGTGTGGATTGTATTCTAGGCCCTGCACTGTGTGGATTGTATTCTAGGCCCTGCACTGTGTGGATTGTGTTCTGGGCCCTGCACTGTGTGGATTGTATTCTGGGCCCTGCACTGTGTGGATTGTATTCTGGGCCCTGCACTGTGTGGATTGTATTCTAGGCCCTGCACTGTGTGGATTGTATTCTAGGCCCTGCACTGTGTGGATTGTATTCTGGGCCCTGCACTGTGTGGATTGTATTCTGGGCCCTGCACTGTGTGGATTGTATTCTGGGCCCTGCTCTGTGTGGATTGTATTCTGGACCCTGCACTGTGTGGATTGTATTCTGGGCCCTGCTCTGTGTGGATTGTATTCTGGGCCCTGCACTGTGTGGATTGTATTCTGGGCCCTGCTCTGTGTGGATTGTATTCTAGGCCCTGCACTGTGTGGATTGTATTCTGGGCCCTGCACTGTGTGGATTGTATTCTAGGCCCTGCTCTGTGTGGATTGTATTCTAGGCCCTGCACTGTGTGGATTGTATTCTAGGCCCTGCTCTGTGTGGATTGTATTCTAGGCCCTGCACTGTGTGGATTGTATTCTGGACCCTGCTCTGTGTGGATTGTATTCTGGGCCCTGCTCTGTGTGGATTGTATTCTAGGCCCTGCACTGTGTGGATTGTATTCTAGGCCCTGCTCTGTGTGGATTGTATTCTGGGCCCTGCTCTGTGTGGATTGTATTCTAGGCCCTGCTCTGTGTGGATTGTATTCTGGGCCCTGCACTGTGTGGATTGTATTCTGGGCCCTGCACTGTGTGGATTGTATTCTGGACCCTGCACTGTGTGGATTGTATTCTGGGCCCTGCTCTGTGTGGATTGTATTCTAGGCCCTGCACTGTGTGGATTGTATTCTGGGCCCTGCACTGTGTGGATTGTATTCTGGGCCCTGCTCTGTGTGGATTGTATTCTAGGCCCTGCTCTGTGTGGATTAGATTCTAGGCCCTGCACTGTGTGGATTGTATTCTGGGCCCTGCTCTGTGTGGATTGTATTCTGGGCCCTGCTCTGTGTGGATTGTATTCTGGGCCCTGCACTGTGTGGATTGTATTCTGGGCCCTGCTCTGTGTGGATTGTATTCTGGGCCCTGCACTGTGTGGATTGTATTCTGGAGCCTGCACTGTGTGGATTGTATTCTGGGCCCTGCTCTGTGTGGATTGTATTCTGGGCCCTGCACTGTGTGGATTGTATTCCAGGCCCTGCTCTGTGTGGATTGTATTCTAGGCCCTGCACTGTGTGGATTGTATTCTGGGCCCTGCACTGTGTGGATTGTATTCTGGGCCCTGCTCTGTGTGGATTGTATTCTAGACCCTGCACTGTGTGGATTGTATTCTGGACCCTGCACTGTGTGGATTGTATTCTGGACCCTGCTCTGTGTGGATTGTATTCTGGGCCCTGCACTGTGTGGATTGTATTCTGGGCCCTGCACTGTATGGATTGTATTCTGGGCCCTGCTCTGTGTGGATTGTATTCTAGGCCCTGCTCTGTGTGGATTGTATTCTGGGCCCTGCTCTGTGTGGATTGTATTCTAGGCCCTGCACTGTGTGGATTGTATTCTGGGCCCTGCACTGTGTGGATTGTATTCTGGGCCCTGCTCTGTGTGGATTGTATTCTGGGCCCTGCTCTGTGTGGATTGTATTCTGGACCCTGCTCTGTGTGGATTGTATTCTGGGCCCTGCACTGTGTGGATTGTATTCTAGGCCCTGCACTGTTTGGATTGTATTCTGGGCCCTGCACTGTGTGGATTGTATTCTGGGCCCTGCACTGTGTGGATTGTATTCTGGGCCCTGCACTGTGTGGATTGTATTCTGGGCCCTGCTCTGTGTGGATTGTATTCTGGGCCCTGCTCTGTGTGGATTGTATTCTGGGCCCTGCTCTGTGTGGATTGTATTCTGGGCCCTGCACTGTGTGGATTGTATTCTGGGCCCTGCACTGTGTGGATTGTATTCTGGGCCCTGCTCTGTGTGGATTGTATTCTGGGCCCTGCTCTGTGTGGATTGTATTCTGGACCCTGCACTGTGTGGATTGTATTCTGGGCCCTGCACTGTGTGGATTGTATTCTGGAGCCTGCACTGTGTGGATTGTATTCTGGACCCTGCACTGTGTGGATTGTATTCTGGGCCCTGCACTGTGTGGATTGTATTCTGGGCCCTGCACTGTGTGGATTGTATTCTGGAGCCTGCACTGTGTGGATTGTATTCTGGGCCCTGCTCTGTGTGGATTGTATTCTGGGCCCTGCTCTGTGTGGATTGTATTCTGGGCCCTGCTCTGTGTGGATTGTATTCTGGGCCCTGCTCTGTGTGGATTGTATTCTGGGCCCTGCACTGTGTGGATTGTATTCTGGGCCCTGCTCTGTGTGGATTGTATTCTAGACCCTGCTCTGTGTGGATTGTATTCTGGGCCCTGCTCTGTGTGGATTGTATTCTGGGCCCTGCTCTGTGTGGATTGTATTCTAGACCCTGCTCTGTGTGGATTGTATTCTAGACCCTGCTCTGTGTGGATTGTATTCTGGGCCCTGCACTGTGTGGATTGTATTCTGGGCCCTGCTCTGTGTGGATTGTATTCTGGGCCCTGCTCTGTGTGGATTGTATTCTGGGCCCTGCACTGTGTGGATTGTATTCTGGGACCTGCACTGTGTGGATTGTATTCTGGGCCCTGCTCTGTGTGGATTGTATTCTAGGCCCTGCTCTGTGTGGATTGTATTCTGGGCCCTGCTCTGTGTGGATTGTATTCTGGGCCCTGCACTGTGTGGATTGTATTCTGGGCCCTGCACTGTGTGGATTCTATTCTGGGCCCTGCTCTGTGTGGATTGTATTCTAGGCCCTGCACTGTGTGGATTGTATTCTGGGCCCTGCTCTGTGTGGATTGTATTCTGGGCCCTGCTCTGTGTGGATTGTATTCTTGGCCCTGCACTGTGTGGATTGTATTCTAGACCCTGCTCTGTGTGGATTGTATTCTAGACCCTGCTCTGTGTGGATTGTATTCTAGACCCTGCTCTGTGTGGATTGTATTCTAGACCCTGCTCTGTGTGGATTGTATTCTGGGCCCTGCACTGTGTGGATTGTATTCTGGGCCCTGCTCTGTGTGGATTGTATTCTGGGACCTGCACTGTGTGGATTGTATTCTGGGCCCTGCTCTGTGTGGATTGTATTCTGGGCCCTGCACTGTGTGGATTGTATTCTGGGCCCTGCTCTGTGTGGATTGTATTCTAGGCCCTGCACTGTGTGGATTGTATTCTGGGCCCTGCACTGTGTGGATTGTATTCTAGGCCCTGCACTGTGTGGATTGTATTCTAGACCCTGCTCTGTATGGATTGTATTCTGGGCCCTGCACTGTGTGGATTGTATTCTGGGCCCTGCACTGTGTGGATTGTATTCTAGGCCCTGCACTGTGTGGATTGTATTCTGGACCCGGCTCTGTGTGGATTGTATTCTGGAGCCTGCACTGTGTGGATTGTATTCTGGGCCCTGCACTGTGTGGATTGTATTCTGGACCCTGCTCTGTGTGGATTGTATTCTAGACCCTGCACTGTGTGGATTGTATTCTGGGCCCTGCTCTGTGTGGATTGTATTCTGGGCCCTGCTCTGTGTGGATTGTATTCTGGGCCCTGCTCTGTGTGGATTGTATTCTGGGCCCTGCTCTGTGTGGATTGTATTCTGGGCCCTGCACTGTGTGGATTGTATTCTGGGCCCTGCTCTGTGTGGATTGTATTCTGGACCCTGCACTGTGTGGATTGTATTCTGGACCCTGCACTGTGTGGATTGTATTCTGGACCCTGCTCTGTGTGGATTGTATTCTAGGCCCTGCACTGTGTGGATTTTATTCTGGACCCTGCACTGTGTGGATTGTATTCTGGACCCTGCACTGTGTGGATTGTATTCTAGGCCCTGCACTGTGTGGATTGTATTCTGGACCCTGCACTGTGTGGATTGTATTCTGGACCCTGCACTGTTTGGATTGTATTCTAGGCCCTGCACTGTGTGGATTGTATTCTGGACCCTGCACTGTGTGGATTGTATTCTGGGCCCTGCACTGTGTGGATTGTATTCTGGGCCCTGCACTGTGTGGATTGTATTCTGGGCCCTGCACTGTTTGGATTGTATTCTGGGCCCTGCACTGTGTGGATTGTATTCTGGACCCTGCACTGTGTGGATTGTATTCTGGACCCTGCACTGTGTGGATTGTATTCTGGGCCCTGCTCTGTGTGGATTGTATTCTGGACCCTGCACTGTGTGGATTGTATTCTGGACCCTGCACTGTTTGGATTGTATTCTGGAGCCTGCTCTGTGTGGATTGTATTCTGGGCCCTGCACTGTGTGGATTGTATTCTGGGCCCTGCTCTGTGTGGATTGTATTCTGGACCCTGCACTGTGTGGATTGTATTCTAGGCCCTGCACTGTTTGGATTGTATTCTGGAGCCTGCTCTGTGTGGATTGTATTCTAGGCCCTGCACTGTGTGGATTGTATTCTGGGCCCTGCACTGTGTGGATTGTATTCTGGGCCCTGCTCTGTGTGGATTGTATTCTGGACCCTGCACTGTGTGGATTGTATTCTGGACCCTGCACTGTGTGGATTGTATTCTGGAGCCTGCTCTGTGTGGATTGTATTCTGGGCCCTGCTCTGTGTGGATTGTATTCTAGGCCCTGCACTGTGTGGATTGTATTCTGGACCCTGCACTGTGTGGATTGTATTCTGGACCCTGCACTGTGTGGATTGTATTCTGGGCCCTGCTCTGTGTGGATTGTATTCTGGGCCCTGCTCTGTGTGGATTGTATTCTAGGCCCTGCTCTGTATGGATTGTATTCTGGGCCCTGCTCTGTGTGGATTGTATTCTAGGCCCTGCACTGTGTGGATTGTATTCTCGGCCCTGCACTGTGTGGATTGTATTCTAGGCCCTGCACTGTGTGGATTGTATTCTAGGCCCTGCACTGTGTGGATTGTATTCTAGGCCCTGCTCTGTGTGGATTGTATTCTAGGCCCTGCACTGTGTGGATTGTATTCTAGGCCCTGCACTGTGTGGATTGTATTCTGGGCCCTGCTCTGTGTGGATTGTATTCTGGGCCCTGCACTGTGTGGATTGTATTCTGGACCCTGCACTGTGTGGATTGTATTCTAGGCCCTGCTCTGTGTGGATTGTATTCTGGGCCCTGCACTGTGTGGATTGTATTCTGGGCCCTGCACTGTGTGGATTGTATTCTAGGCCCTGCTCTGTGTGGATTGTATTCTGGGCCCTGCACTGTGTGGATTGTATTCTGGACCCTGCACTGTGTGGATTGTATTCTGGGCCCTGCACTGTGTGGATTGTATTCTGGGCCCTGCTCTGTGTGGATTGTATTCTGGGCCCTGCACTGTGTGGATTGTATTCTGGGCCCTGCACTGTGTGGATTGTATTCTGGGCCCTGCTCTGTGTGGATTGTATTCTGGGCCCTGCACTGTGTGGATTGTATTCTGGGCCCTGCACTGTGTGGATTGTATTCTGGGCCCTGCTCTGTGTGGATTGTATTCTGGGCCCTGCACTGTGTGGATTGTATTCTGGACCCTGCACTGTGTGGATTGTATTCTAGGCCCTGCTCTGTGTGGATTGTATTCTGGGCCCTGCACTGTGTGGATTGTATTCTGGGCCCTGCACTGTGTGGATTGTATTCTAGGCCCTGCTCTGTGTGGATTGTATTCTGGGCCCTGCACTGTGTGGATTGTATTCTAGGCCCTGCTCTGTGTGGATTGTATTCTGGGCCCTGCACTGTGTGGATTGTATTCTGGACCCTGCACTGTGTGGATTGTATTCTGGGCCCTGCACTGTGTGGATTGTATTCTGGGCCCTGCACTGTGTGGATTGTATTCTGGGCCCTGCTCTGTGTGGATTGTATTCTGGGCCCTGCACTGTGTGGATTGTATTCTAGGCCCTGCTCTGTGTGGATTGTATTCTGGACCCTGCACTGTGTGGATTGTATTCTAGGCCCTGCTCTGTGTGGATTGTATTCTAGGCCCTGCTCTGTGTGGATTGTATTCTGGACCTTGCTCTGTGTGGATTGTATTCTGGGCCCTGCTCTGTGTGGATTGTATTCTAGGCCCTGCTCTGTGTGGATTGTATTCTGGACCCTGCACTGTGTGGATTGTATTCTGGGCCCTGCACTGTGTGGATTGTATTCTAGGCCCTGCTCTGTGTGGATTGTATTCTGGACCCTGCACTGTGTGGATTGTATTCTAGGCCCTGCTCTGTGTGGATTGTATTCTGGGCCCTGCTCTGTGTGGATTGTATTCTGGGCCCTGCACTGTGTGGATTGTATTCTGGGCCCTGCACTGTGTGGATTGTATTCTGGGCCCTGCACTGTGTGGATTGTATTCTGGGGCCTGCACTGTGTGGATTGTATTCTGGACCCTGCACTGTGTGGATTGTATTCTGGACCCTGCACTGTGTGGATTGTATTCTGGGCCCTGCACTGTGTGGATTGTATTCTGGGCCCTGCACTGTGTGGATTGTATTCTGGACCCTGCACTGTGTGGATTGTATTCTGGGCCCTGCACTGTGTGGATTGTATTCTGGACCCTGCACTGTGTGGATTGTATTCTAGGCCCTGCACTGTGTGGATTGTATTCTGGGCCCTGCACTGTGTGGATTGTATTCTGGGCCCTGCTCTGTGTGGATTGTATTCTGGGCCCTGCACTGTGTGGATTGTATTCTAGGCCCTGCACTGTGTGGATTGTATTCTAGGCCCTGCACTGTGTGGATTGTATTCTGGGCCCTGCTCTGTGTGGATTGTATTCTAGGCCCTGCACTGTGTGGATTGTATTCTGGACCCTGCACTGTGTGGATTGTATTCTAGGCCCTGCTCTGTGTGGATTGTATTCTGGGCCCTGCTCTGTGTGGATTGTATTCTGGGCCCTGCACTGTGTGGATTGTATTCTGGACCCTGCACTGTGTGGATTGTATTCTGGGCCCTGCACTGTGTGGATTGTATTCTGGGCCCTGCACTGTGTGGATTGTATTCTGGACCCTGCACTGTGTGGATTGTATTCTGGACCCTGCACTGTGTGGATTGTATTCTGGGCCCTGCACTGTGTGGATTGTATTCTAGGCCCTGCACTGTGTGGATTGTATTCTGGACCCTGCACTGTGTGGATTGTATTCTGGACCCTGCACTGTGTGGATTGTATTCTGGACCCTGCACTGTGTGGATTGTATTCTGGGCCCTGCACTGTGTGGATTGTATTCTAGGCCCTGCACTGTGTGGATTGTATTCTGGGCCCTGCTCTATGTGGATTGTATTCTGGGCCCTGCACTGTGTGGATTGTATTCTGGGCCCTGCACTGTGTGGATTGTATTCTGGGCCCTGCACTGTGTGGATTGTATTCTGGACCCTGCTCTGTGTGGATTGTATTCTGGGCCCTGCACTGTGTGGATTGTATTCTAGGCCCTGCACTGTGTGGATTGTATTCTAGGCCCTGCACTGTGTGGATTGTATTCTAGGCCCTGCTCTGTGTGGATTGTATTCTGGGCCCTGCACTGTGTGGATTGTATTCTAGGCCCTGCACTGTGTGGATTGTATTCTGGACCCTGCACTGTGTGGATTGTATTCTAGGCCCTGCACTGTGTGGATTGTATTCTGGACCCTGCACTGTGTGGATTGTATTCTAGGCCCTGCACTGTGTGGATTGTATTCTGGGCCCTGCTCTGTGTGGATTGTATTCTGGGCCCTGCACTGTGTGGATTGTATTCTGGGCCCTGCTCTGTGTGGATTGTATTCTGGGCCCTGCTCTGTGTGGATTGTATTCTGGGCCCTGCACTGTGTGGATTGTATTCTGGGCCCTGCTCTGTGTGGATTGTATTCTGGACCCTGCACTGTGTGGATTGTATTCTGGGCCCTGCACTGTGTGGATTGTATTCTGGACCCTGCACTGTGTGGATTGTATTCTGGGCCCTGCACTGTGTGGATTGTATTCTGGGCCCTGCACTGTGTGGATTGTATTCTGGACCCTGCTCTGTGTGGATTGTATTCTGGGCCCTGCTCTGTGTGGATTGTATTCTAGGCCCTGCACTGTGTGGATTGTATTCTAGGCCCTGCTCTGTGTGGATTGTATTCTAGGCCCTGCACTGTGTGGATTGTATTCTGGGCCCTGCTCTGTGTGGATTGTATTCTAGGCCCTGCACTGTGTGGATTGTATTCTGGACCCTGCTCTGTGTGGATTGTATTCTAGGCCCTGCACTGTGTGGATTGTATTCTGGACCCTGCTCTGTGTGGATTGTATTCTGGGCCCTGCACTGTGTGGATTGTATTCTGGGCCCTGCTCTGTGTGGATTGTATTCTGGGCCCTGCTCTGTGTGGATTGTATTCTGGACCCTGCTCTGTGTGGATTGTATTCTGGGCCCTGCTCTGTGTGGATTGTATTCTGGGCCCTGCTCTGTGTGGATTGTATTCTGGACCCTGCACTGTGTGGATTGTATTCTGGGCCCTGCTCTGTGTGGATTGTATTCTGGGCCCTGCACTGTGTGGATTGTATTCTGGGCCCTGCACTGTGTGGATTGTATTCTGGGCCCTGCTCTGTGTGGATTGTATTCTGGGCCCTGCACTGTGTGGATTGTATTCTAGGCCCTGCACTGTGTGGATTGTATTCTAGGCCCTGCACTGTGTGGATTGTATTCTAGGCCCTGCTCTGTGTGGATTGTATTCTGGAGCCTGCACTGTGTGGATTGTATTCTGGGCCCTGCTCTGTGTGGATTGTATTCTAGGCCCTGCACTGTGTGGATTGTATTCTGGACCCTGCTCTGTGTGGATTGTATTCTAGGCCCTGCACTGTGTGGATTGTATTCTAGGCCCTGCACTGTGTGGATTGTATTCTGGGCCCTGCACTGTGTGGATTGTATTCTGGGCCCTGCACTGTGTGGATTGTATTCTAGGCCCTGCACTGTGTGGATTATATTCTGGGCCCTGCACTGTGTGGATTGTATTCTGGGCCCTGCACTGTGTGGATTGTATTCTGGGCCCTGCACTGTGTGGATTGTATTCTGGGCCCTGCACTGTGTGGATTGTATTCTGGGCCCTGCACTGTGTGGATTGTATTCTGGGCCCTGCACTGTGTGGATTGTATTCTAGGCCCTGCACTGTGTGGATTGTATTCTGGACCCTGCTCTGTGTGGATTGTATTCTAGGCCCTGCTCTGTGTGGATTGTATTCTGGACCCTGCTCTGTGTGGATTGTATTCTAGGCCCTGCTCTGTGTGGATTGTATTCTGGGCCCTGCACTGTGTGGATTGTATTCTGGACCCTGCTCTGTGTGGATTGTATTCCAGGCCCTGCACTGTGTGGATTGTATTCTGGACCCTGCTCTGTGTGGATTGTATTCTAGGCCCTGCTCTGTGTGGATTGTATTCTGGGCCCTGCTCTGTGTGGATTGTATTCTGGGCCCTGCTCTGTGTGGATTGTATTCTGGACCCTGCTCTGTGTGGATTGTATTCTAGGCCCTGCACTGTGTGGATTGTATTCTGGGCCCTGCTCTGTGTGGATTGTATTCTAGGCCCTGCTCTGTGTGGATTGTATTCTGGGCCCTGCACTGTGTGGATTGTATTCTAGGCCCTGCTCTGTGTGGATTGTATTCTAGGCCCTGCTCTGTGTGGATTGTATTCTGGAACCTGCTCTGTGTGGATTGTATTCTAGGCCCTGCTCTGTGTGGATTGTATTCTGGGCCCTGCACTGTGTGGATTGTATTCTGGGCCCTGCACTGTGTGGATTGTATTCTGGGCCCTGCACTGTGTGGATTGTATTCTGGACCCTGCACTGTGTGGATTGTATTCTGGGCCCTGCTCTGTGTGGATTGTATTCTGGGCCCTGCTCTGTGTGGATTGTATTCTGGGCCCTGCACTGTGTGGATTGTATTCTGGGCCCTGCTCTGTGTGGATTGTATTCTGGGCCCTGCTCTGTGTGGATTGTATTCTGGGCCCTGCTCTGTGTGGATTGTATTCTGGGCCCTGCACTGTGTGGATTGTATTCTAGGCCCTGCTCTGTGTGGATTGTATTCTGGGCCCTGCTCTGTGTGAATTGTATTCCGGGCCCTGCTCTGTGTGGATTGTATTCTGGGCCCTGCACTGTGTGGATTGTATTCTAGGCCCTGCACTGTGTGGATTGTATTCTGGGCCCTGCTCTGTGTGGATTGTATTCTGGGCCCTGCTCTGTGTGGATTGTATTCTAGGCCCTGCACTGTGTGGATTGTATTCTGGGCCCTGCTCTGTGTGGATTGTATTCTGGGCCCTGCTCTGTGTGGATTGTATTCTGGGCCCTGCTCTGTGTGGATTGTATTCTAGGCCCTGCACTGTGTGGATTGTATTCTAGGCCCTGCTCTGTGTGGATTGTATTCTGGACCCTGCACTGTGTGGATTGTATTCTGGGCCCTGCACTGTGTGGATTGTATTCTAGGCCCTGCTCTGTGTGGATTGTATTCTGGGCCCTGCTCTGTGTGGATTGTATTCTGGGCCCTGCTCTGTGTGGATTGTATTCTGGGCCCTGCTCTGTGTGGATTGTATTCTAGGCCCTGCACTGTGTGGATTGTATTCTAGGCCCTGCTCTGTGTGGATTGTATTCTGGGCCCTGCACTGTGTGGATTGTATTCTGGGCCCTGCACTGTGTGGATTGTATTCTGGGCCCTGCACTGTGTGGATTGTATTCTCGGCCCTGCACTGTGTGGATTGTATTCTGGGCCCTGCACTGTGTGGATTGTATTCTGGGCCCTGCACTGTGTGGATTGTATTCTGGGCCCTGCTCTGTGTGGATTGTATTCTAGGCCCTGCTCTG
This sequence comes from Heptranchias perlo, assembly GCF_035084215.1. NCBI lineage: Eukaryota > Metazoa > Chordata > Chondrichthyes > Hexanchiformes > Hexanchidae > Heptranchias > Heptranchias perlo. Next base: position 4,202,270 of record NC_090331.1, read on the forward strand.
TGTGGATTGTATTCTAGGCCCTGCACTGTGTGGATTGTATTCTGGGCCCTGCACTGTGTGGATTGTATTCTGGGCCCTGCTCTGTGTGGATTGTATTCTGGGCCCTGCTCTGTGTGGATTGTATTCTAGGCCCTGCACTGTGTGGATTGTATTCTAGGCCCTGCTCTGTGTGGATTGTATTCTGGGCCCTGCACTGTGTGGATTGTATTCTGGGCCCTGCTCTGTGTGGATTGTATTCTGGGCCCTGCTCTGTGTGGATTGTATTCTGGGCCCTGCTCTGTGTGGATTGTATTCTGGGCCCTGCACTGTGTGGATTGTATTCTAGGCCCTGCACTGTGTGGATTGTATTCTGGGCCCTGCTCTGTGTGGATTGTATTCTGGGCCCTGCTCTGTGTGGATTGTATTCTGGGCCCTGCACTGTGTGGATTGTATTCTAGGCCCTGCACTGTGTGGATTGTATTCTGGGCCCTGCACTGTGTGGATTGTATTCTAGGCCCTGCACTGTGTGGATTGTATTCTGGGCCCTGCACTGTGTGGATTGTATTCTAGGCCCTGCACTGTGTGGATTGTATTCTGGGCCCTGCTCTGTGTGGATTGTATTCTGGGCCCTGCTCTGTGTGGATTGTATTCTGGGCCCTGCTCTGTGTGGATTGTATTCTGGGCCCTGCACTGTGTGGATTGTATTCTGGGCCCTGCACTGTGTGGATTGTATTCTGGGCCCTGCTCTGTGTGGATTGTATTCTGGGCCCTGCACTGTGTGGATTGTATTCTGGGCCCTGCACTGTGTGGATTGTATTCTGGACCCTGCTCTGTGTGGATTGTATTCTAGGCCCTGCACTGTGTGGATTGTATTCTGGGCCCTGCACTGTGTGGATTGTATTCTGGACCCTGCACTGTGTGGATTGTATTCTAGGCCCTGCTCTGTGTGGATTGTATTCTAGGCCCTGCTCTGTGTGGATTGTATTCTGGGCCCTGCACTGTGTGGATTGTATTCTGGGCCCTGCACTGTGTGGATTGTATTCTGGGCCCTGCACTGTGTGGATTGTATTCTGGGCCCTGCACTGTGTGGATTGTATTCTGGGCCCTGCACTGTGTGGATTGTATTCTGGGCCCTGCACTGTGTGGATTGTATTCTGGGCCCTGCACTGTGTGGATTGTATTCTGGGCCCTGCACTGTGTGGATTGTATTCTGGGCCCTGCTCTGTGTGGATTGTATTCTGGGCCCTGCACTGTGTGGATTATATTCTGGGCCCTGCACTGTGTGGATTGTATTCTAGGCCCTGCACTGTGTGGATTGTATTCTGGGCCCTGCTCTGTGTGGATTGTATTCTGGACCCTGCACTGTGTGGATTGTATTCTGGGCCCTGCACTGTGTGGATTGTATTCTAGGCCCTGCTCTGTGTGGATTGTATTCTAGGCCCTGCACTGTGTGGATTGTATTCTAGGCCCTGCTCTGTGTGGATTGTATTCTAGGCCCTGCACTGTGTGGATTGTATTCTAGGCCCTGCACTGTGTGGATTTTATTCTGGACCCTGCACTGTGTGGATTGTATTCTGGACCCTGCACTGTGTGGATTGTATTCTGGGCCCTGCACTGTGTGGATTGTATTCTGGACCCTGCACTGTGTGGATTGTATTCTAGGCGCTGCACTGTGTGGATTGTATTCTGGGCCCTGCACTGTGTGGATTGTATTCTGGACCCTGCACTGTGTGGATTGTATTCTGGGCCCTGCACTGTGTGGATTGTATTCTGGGCCCTGCTCTGTGTGGATTGTATTCTGGGCCCTGCACTGTGTGGATTGTATTCTGGGCCCTGCACTGTGTGGATTGTATTCTGGGCCCTGCTCTGTGTGGATTGTATTCTGGGCCCTGCACTGTGTGGATTGTATTCTGGGCCCTGCTCTGTGTGGATTGTATTCTGGACCCTGCACTGTGTGGATTGTATTCTGGGCCCTGCTCTGTGTGGATTGTATTCTGGGCCCTGCACTGTGTGGATTGTATTCTGGGCCCTGCTCTGTGTGGATTGTATTCTAGGCCCTGCACTGTGTGGATTGTATTCTAGGCCCTGCACTGTGTGGATTGTATTCTGGACCCTGCACTGTGTGGATTGTATTCTGGGCCCTGCTCTGTGTGGATTGTATTCTGGACCCTGCTCTGTGTGGATTGTATTCTGGGCCCTGCTCTGTGTGGATTGTATTCTGGGCCCTGCTCTGTGTGGATTGTATTCTGGGCCCTGCTCTGTGTGGATTGTATTCTGGGCCCTGCACTGTGTGGATTGTATTCTGGACCCTGCTCTGTGTGGATTGTATTCTGGGCCCTGCACTGTGTGGATTGTATTCTGGGCCCTGCACTGTGTGGATTGTATTCTGGGCCCTGCTCTGTGTGGATTGTATTCTGGACCCTGCTCTGTGTGGATTGTATTCTGGGCCCTGCTCTGTGTGGATTGTATTCTGGACCCTGCACTGTGTGGATTGTATTCTGGGCCCTGCTCTGTGTGGATTGTATTCTGGGCCCTGCACTGTGTGGATTGTATTCTGGGCCCTGCACTGTGTGGATTGTATTCTAGGCCCTGCACTGTGTGGATTGTATTCTGGGCCCTGCTCTGTGTGGATTGTATTCTGGGCCCTGCTCTGTGTGGATTGTATTCTAGGCCCTGCTCTGTGTGGATTGTATTCTGGGCCCTGCTCTGTGTGGATTGTATTCTAGGCCCTGCACTGTGTGGATTGTATTCTAGGCCCTGCTCTGTGTGGATTGTATTCTGGACCCTGCACTGTGTGGATTGTATTCTGGGCCCTGCACTGTGTGGATTGTATTCTAGGCCCTGCTCTGTGTGGATTGTATTCTGGGCCCTGCACTGTGTGGATTGTATTCTGGGCCCTGCACTGTGTGGATTGTATTCTGGGCCCTGCTCTGTGTGGATTGTATTCTGGGCCCTGCTCTGTGTGGATTGTATTCTAGGCCCTGCACTGTGTGGATTGTATTCTAGGCCCTGCTCTGTGTGGATTGTATTCTGGACCCTGCACTGTGTGGATTGTATTCTGGGCCCTGCACTGTGTGGATTGTATTCTGGGCCCTGCTCTGTGTGGATTGTATTCTAGGCCCTGCACTGTGTGGATTGTATTCTGGGCCCTGCTCTGTGTGGATTGTATTCTGGGCCCTGCACTGTGTGGATTGTATTCTAGGCCCTGCACTGTGTGGATTGTATTCTGGACCCTGCTCTGTGTGGATTGTATTCTGGGCCCTGCACTGTGTGGATTGTATTCTGGACCCTGCACTGTGTGGATTGTATTCTAGGCCCTGCACTGTGTGGATTGTATTCTAGGCCCTGCACTGTGTGGATTGTATTCTGGGCCCTGCACTGTGTGGATTGTATTCTGGGCCCTGCACTGTGTGGATTGTATTCTGGGCCCTGCACTGTGTGGATTGTATTCTGGACCCTGCTCTGTGTGGATTGTATTCTGGGCCCTGCTCTGTGTGGATTGTATTCTGGGCCCTGCTCTGTGTGGATTGTATTCTAGGCCCTGCTCTGTGTGGATTGTATTCTAGGCCCTGCACTGTGTGGATTGTATTCTAGGCCCTGCACTGTGTGGATTGTATTCTGGGCCCTGCTCTGTGTGGATTGTATTCTGGGCCCTGCTCTGTGTGGATTGTATTCTGGGCCCTGCACTGTGTGGATTGTATTCTAGGCCCTGCACTGTGTGGATTGTATTCTAGGCCCTGCACTGTGTGGATTGTATTCTGGACCCTGCACTGTGTGGATTGTATTCTGGGCCCTGCACTGTGTGGATTGTATTCTGGACCCTGCTCTGTGTGGATTGTATTCTGGGCCCTGCACTGTGTGGATTGTATTCTAGGCCCTGCACTGTGTGGATTGTATTCTGGGCCCTGCACTGTGTGGATTGTATTCTGGGCCCTGCTCTGTGTGGATTGTATTCTGGGCCCTGCTCTGTGTGGATTGTATTCTCGGCCCTGCTCTGTGTGGATTGTATTCTAGGCCCTGCTCTGTGTGGATTGTATTCTGGACCCTGCTCTGTGTGGATTGTACTCTGGGCCCTGCACTGTGTGGATTGTATTCTGGACCCTGCACTGTGTGGATTGTATTCTAGGCCCTGCTCTGTGTGGATTGTATTCTGGGCCCTGCACTGTGTGGATTGTATTCTGGGCCCTGCTCTGTGTGGATTGTATTCTGGACCCTGCTCTGTGTGGATTGTATTCTGGACCCTGCTCTGTGTGGATTTTATTCTGGGCCCTGCACTGTGTGGATTGTATTCTGGAGCCTGCACTGTGTGGATTTTATTCTGGGCCCTGCTCTGTGTGGATTGTATTCTGGACCCTGCTCTGTGTGGATTGTATTCTAGGCCCTGCTCTGTGTGGATTGTATTCTAGACCCTGCACTGTGTGGATTGTATTCTGGGCCCTGCACTGTGTGGATTGTATTCTGGACCCTGCTCTGTGTGGATTGTATTCTAGGCCCTGCTCTGTGTGGATTGTATTCTAGACCCTGCACTGTGTGGATTGTATTCTAGGCCCTGCTCTGTGTGGATTGTATTCTGGACCCTGCACTGTGTGGATTGTATTCTGGGCCCTGCTCTGTGTGGATTGTATTCTGGGCCCTGCTCTGTGTGGATTGTATTCTGGGCCCTGCACTGTGTGGATTGTATTCTGGACCCTGCTCTGTGTGGATTGTATTCTGGGCCCTGCACTGTGTGGATTGTATTCTGGGCCCTGCTCTGTGTGGATTGTATTCTGGGCCCTGCACTGTGTGGATTGTATTCTGGGCCCTGCTCTGTGTGGATTGTATTCTGGGCCCTGCTCTGTGTGGATTGTATTCTGGGCCCTGCACTGTGTGGATTGTATTCTGGGCCCTGCTCTGTGTGGATTGTATTCTGGGCCCTGCTCTGTGTGGATTGTATTCTAGGCCCTGCACTGTGTGGATTGTATTCTGGGCCCTGCTCTGTGTGGATTGTATTCTGGGCCCTGCTCTGTGTGGATTGTATTCTAGGCCCTGCACTGTGTGGATTGTATTCTGGGCCCTGCACTGTGTGGATTGTATTCTGGGCCCTGCTCTGTGTGGATTGTATTCTGGGCCCTGCTCTGTGTGGATTGTATTCTAGGCCCTGCACTGTGTGGATTGTATTCTAGGCCCTGCTCTGTGTGGATTGTATTCTGGGCCCTGCACTGTGTGGATTGTATTCTGGACCCTGCTCTGTGTGGATTGTATTCTGGGCCCTGCACTGTGTGGATTGTATTCTGGGCCCTGCTCTGTGTGGATTGTATTCCAGGCCCTGCACTGTGTGGATTGTATTCTGGGCCCTGCACTGTGTGGATTGTATTCTGGACCCTGCTCTGTGTGGATTGTATTCTAGGCCCTGCTCTGTGTGGATTGTATTCTGGGCCCTGCACTGTGTGGATTGTATTCTGGACCCTGCACTGTGTGGATTGTATTCTGGACCCTGCACTGTGTGGATTGTATTCTAGGCCCTGCTCTGTGTGGATTGTATTCTGGGCCCTGCACTGTGTGGATTGTATTCTGGAGCCTGCTCTGTGTGGATTGTATTCTGGACCCTGCTCTGTGTGGATTGTATTCTAGGCCCTGCTCTGTGTGGATTGTATTCTGGACCCTGCACTGTGTGGATTGTATTCTGGGCCCTGCACTGTGTGGATTGTATTCTGGACCCTGCTCTGTGTGGATTGTATTCTGGACCCTGCACTGTGTGGATTGTATTCTGGGCCCTGCACTGTGTGGATTGTATTCTGGGCCCTGCACTGTGTGGATTGTATTCTGGACCCTGCTCTGTGTGGATTGTATTCTGGGCCCTGCACTGTGTGGATTGTATTCTGGGCCCTGCTCTGTGTGGATTGTATTCTGGGCCCTGCTCTGTGTGGATTGTATTCTAGGCCCTGCACTGTGTGGATTGTATTCTAGGCCCTGCACTGTGTGGATTGTATTCTGGACCCTGCTCTGTGTGGATTGTATTCTGGGCCCTGCTCTGTGTGGATTGTATTCTAGGCCCTGCACTGTGTGGATTGTATTCTGGGCCCTGCTCTGTGTGGATTGTATTCTAGGCCCTGCACTGTGTGGATTGTATTCCAGGCCCTGCACTGTGTGGATTGTATTCTGGGCCCTGCACTGTGTGGATTGTATTCTGGGCCCTGCTCTGTGTGGATTGTATTCTGGGCCCTGCTCTGTGTGGATTGTATTCTAGGCCCTGCACTGTGTGGATTGTATTCTAGGCCCTGCACTGTGTGGATTGTATTCTGGACCCTGCTCTGTGTGGATTGTATTCTAGGCCCTGCTCTGTGTGGATTGTATTCTAGGCCCTGCTCTGTGTGGATTGTATTCTAGGCCCTGCTCTGTGTGGATTGTATTCTGGACCCTGCTCTGTGTGGATTGTATTCTGGGCCCTGCTCTGTGTGGATTGTATTCTGGGCCCTGCTCTGTGTGGATTGTATTCTGGGCCCTGCTCTGTGTGGATTGTATTCTAGGCCCTGCTCTGTGTGGATTGTATTCTGGGCCCTGCTCTGTGTGGATTGTATTCTGGGCCCTGCTCTGTGTGGATTGTATTCTGGACCCTGCTCTGTGTGGATTGTATTCTGGGCCCTGCACTGTGTGGATTGTATTCTGGACCCTGCTCTGTGTGGATTGTATTCTAGGCCCTGCTCTGTGTGGATTGTATTCTAGGCCCTGCTCTGTGTGGATTGTATTCTAGGCCCTGCTCTGTGTGGATTGTATTCTGGACCCTGCTCTGTGTGGATTGTATTCTGGACCCTGCTCTGTGTGGATTGTATTCTGGACCCTGCTCTGTGTGGATTGTATTCTAGGCCCTGCTCTGTGTGGATTGTATTCTAGGCCCTGCTCTGTGTGGATTGTATTCTGGGCCCTGCTCTGTGTGGATTGTATTCTGGGCCCTGCTCTGTGTGGATTGTATTCTGGACCCTGCTCTGTGTGGATTGTATTCTGGACCCTGCTCTGTGTGGATTGTATTCTAGGCCCTGCTCTGTGTGGATTGTATTCTGGGCCCTGCACTGTGTGGATTGTATTCTGGGCCCTGCACTGTGTGGATTGTATTCTGGACCCTGCACTGTGTGGATTGTATTCTGGGCCCTGCACTGTGTGGATTGTATTCTGGACCCTGCTCTGTGTGGATTGTATTCTGGGCCCTGCACTGTGTGGATTGTATTCTAGGCCCTGCTCTGTGTGGATTGTATTCTGGGCCCTGCACTGTGTGGATTGTATTCTAGGCCCTGCACTGTGTGGATTGTATTCTGGGCCCTGCACTGTGTGGATTGTATTCTGGGCCCTGCACTGTGTGGATTGTATTCTGGGCCCTGCTCTGTGTGGATTGTATTCTGGGCCCTGCACTGTGTGGATTGTATTCTGGGCCCTGCTCTGTGTGGATTGTATTCTAGGCCCTGCTCTGTGTGGATTGTATTCTGGGCCCTGCACTGTGTGGATTGTATTCTGGACCCTGCTCTGTGTGGATTGTATTCTGGGCCCTGCTCTGTGTGGATTGTATTCTGGGCCCTGCTCTGTGTGGATTGTATTCTGGGCCCTGCACTGTGTGGATTGTATTCTGGGCCCTGCACTGTGTGGATTGTATTCTAGGCCCTGCTCTGTGTGGATTGTATTCTGGGCCCTGCACTGTGTGGATTGTATTCTAGGCCCTGCTCTGTGTGGATTGTATTCTGGGCCCTGCACTGTGTGGATTGTATTCTAGGCCCTGCTCTGTGTGGATTGTATTCTGGGCCCTGCTCTGTGTGGATTGTATTCTAGGCCCTGCACTGTGTGGATTGTATTCTGGGCCCTGCACTGTGTGGATTGTATTCTGGGCCCTGCACTGTGTGGATTGTATTCTGGGCCCTGCTCTGTGTGGATTGTATTCTGGGCCCTGCACTGTGTGGATTGTATTCTGGGCCCTGCACTGTGTGGATTGTATTCTGGGCCCTGCTCTGTGTGGATTGTATTCTGGGCCCTGCACTGTGTGGATTGTATTCTGGGCCCTGCTCTGTGTGGATTGTATTCTGGACCCTGCACTGTGTGGATTGTATTCTGGGCCCTGCTCTGTGTGGATTGTATTCTGGGCCCTGCTCTGTGTGGATTGTATTCTGGGCCCTGCACTGTGTGGATTGTATTCTGGGCCCTGCACTGTGTGGATTGTATTCTGGGCCCTGCTCTGTGTGGATTGTATTCTGGGCCCTGCACTGTGTGGATTGTATTCTGGGCCCTGCTCTGTGTGGATTGTATTCTGGGCCCTGCACTGTGTGGATTGTATTCTGGGCCCTGCTCTGTGTGGATTGTATTCTAGGCCCTGCACTGTGTGGATTGTATTCTGGGCCCTGCTCTGTGTGGATTGTATTCTAGGCCCTGCTCTGTGTGGATTGTATTCTGGGCCCTGCTCTGTGTGGATTGTATTCTAGGCCCTGCTCTGTGTGGATTGTATTCTAGGCCCTGCTCTGTGTGGATTGTATTCTGGGCCCTGCTCTGTGTGGATTGTATTCTAGGCCCTGCTCTGTGTGGATTGTATTCTGGGCCCTGCACTGTGTGGATTGTATTCTGGGCCCTGCTCTGTGTGGATTGTATTCTAGGCCCTGCTCTGTGTGGATTGTATTCTGGGCCCTGCACTGTGTGGATTGTATTCTGGGCCCTGCTCTGTGTGGATTGTATTCTAGGCCCTGCACTGTGTGGATTGTATTCTGGGCCCTGCTCTGTGTGGATTGTATTCTGGGCCCTGCTCTGTGTGGATTGTATTCTGGGCCCTGCTCTGTGTGGATTGTATTCTAGGCCCTGCACTGTGTGGATTGTATTCTGGACCCTGCTCTGTGTGGATTGTATTCTGGGCCCTGCTCTGTGTGGATTGTATTCTGGACCCTGCTCTGTGTGGATTGTATTCTAGGCCCTGCACTGTGTGGATTGTATTCTGGGCCCTGCTCTGTGTGGATTGTATTCTGGACCCTGCTCTGTGTGGATTGTATTCTGGGCCCTGCTCTGTGTGGATTGTATTCTGGACCCTGCTCTGTGTGGATTGTATTCTAGGCCCTGCACTGTGTGGATTGTATTCTGGGCCCTGCTCTGTGTGGATTGTATTCTGGACCCTGCTCTGTGTGGATTGTATTCTAGGCCCTGCACTGTGTGGATTGTATTCTAGGCCCTGCACTGTGTGGATTGTATTCTAGGCCCTGCTCTGTGTGGATTGTATTCTGGACCCTGCACTGTGTGGATTGTATTCTGGACCCTGCACTGTGTGGATTGTATTCTAGGCCCTGCACTGTGTGGATTGTATTCTGGACCCTGCACTGTGTGGATTGTATTCTGGGCCCTGCACTGTGTGGATTGTATTCTAGGCCCTGCACTGTGTGGATTGTATTCTGGACCCTGCACTGTGTGGATTGTATTTTGGGCCCTGCACTGTGTGGATTGTATTCTAGGCCCTGCTCTGTGTGGATTGTATTCTGGACCCTGCACTGTGTGGATTGTATTCTGGGCCCTGCACTGTGTGGATTGTATTCTGGGCCCTGCACTGTGTGGATTGTATTCTAGGCCCTGCTCTGTGTGGATTGTATTCTAGGCCCTGCTCTGTGTGGATTGTATTCTGGGCCCTGCACTGTGTGGATTGTATTCTGGACCCTGCTCTGTGTGGATTGTATTCTGGGCCCTGCTCTGTGTGGATTGTATTCTGGGCCCTGCACTGTGTGGATTGTATTCTAGGCCCTGCTCTGTGTGGATTGTATTCTAGGCCCTGCTCTGTGTGGATTGTATTCTGGACCCTGCTCTGTGTGGATTGTATTCTGGGCCCTGCACTGTGTGGATTGTATTCTGGGCCCTGCACTGTGTGGATTGTATTCTGGGCCCTGCACTGTGTGGATTGTATTCTGGACCCTGCTCTGTGTGGATTGTATTCTGGGCCCTGCACTGTGTGGATTGTATTCTGGACCCTGCTCTGTGTGGATTGTATTCTGGGCCCTGCTCTGTGTGGATTGTATTCTGGGCCCTGCACTGTGTGGATTGTATTCTAGGCCCTGCTCTGTGTGGATTGTATTCTAGGCCCTGCTCTGTGTGGATTGTATTCTGGGCCCTGCACTGTGTGGATTGTATTCTGGGCCCTGCACTGTGTGGATTGTATTCTAGGCCCTGCTCTGTGTGGATTGTATTCTAGGCCCTGCTCTGTGTGGATTGTATTCTGGGCCCTGCACTGTGTGGATTGTATTCTGGGCCCTGCTCTGTGTGGATTGTATTCTGGGCACTGCTCTGTGTGGATTGTATTCTGGGCCCTGCACTGTGTGGATTGTATTCTAGGCCCTGCACTGTGTGGATTGTATTCTGGGCCCTGCACTGTGTGGATTGTATTCTGGGCCCTGCTCTGTGTGGATTGTATTCTGGACCCTGCACTGTGTGGATTGTATTCTGGGCCCTGCACTGTGTGGATTGTATTCTAGGCCCTGCACTGTGTGGATTGTATTCTGGACCCTGCTCTGTGTGGATTGTATTCTAGGCCCTGCACTGTGTGGATTGTATTCTGGACCCTGCTCTGTGTGGATTGTATTCTAGGCCCTGCACTGTGTGGATTGTATTCTGGACCCTGCACTGTGTGGATTGTATTCTAGGCCCTGCACTGTGTGGATTGTATTCTGGGCCCTGCTCTGTGTGGTTTGTATTCTGGGCCCTGCTCTGTGTGGATTGTATTCTGGGCCCTGCACTGTGTGGATTGTATTCTGGACCCTGCTCTGTGTGGATTGTATTCTGGACCCTGCTCTGTGTGGATTGTATTCTGGGCCCTACACTGTGTGGATTGTATTCTAGACCCTGCACTGTGTGGATTGTATTCTGGGCCCTGCTCTGTGTGGATTGTATTCTGGGCCCTGCTCTGTGTGGATTGTATTCTGGGCCCTGCACTGTGTGGATTGTATTCTGGGCCCTACACTGTGTGGATTGTATTCTGGGCCCTGCTCTGTGTGGATTGTATTCTGGGCCCTGCTCTGTGTGGATTGTATTCTGGGCCCTGCTCTGTGTGGATTGTATTCTGCGCCCTGCTCTGTGTGGATTGTATTCTGGGCCCTGCACTGTGTGGATTGTATTCTGGGCCCTGCTCTGTGTGGATTGTATTCTGGGCCCTGCACTGTGTGGATTGTATTCTGGGCCCTGCACTGTGTGGATTGTATTCTGGGCCCTGCACTGTGTGGATTGTATTCTGGGCCCTGCACTGTGTGGATTGTATTCTGGGCCCTGCACTGTGTGGATTGTATTCTGGGCCCTGCACTGTGTGGATTGTATTCTGGGCCCTGCACTGTGTGGATTGTATTCTAGGCCCTGCACTGTGTGGATTGTATTCTGGACCCTGCACTGTGTGGATTGTATTCTAGGCCCTGCACTGTGTGGATTGTATTCTGGACCCTGCTCTGTGTGGATTGTATTCTGGACCCTGCACTGTGTGGATTGTATTCTGGGCCCTGCACTGTGTGGATTGTATTCTGGGCCCTGCACTGTGTGGATTGTATTCTGGGCCCTGCACTGTGTGGATTGTATTCTAGGCCCTGCACTGTGTGGATTGTATTCTGGGCCCTGCTCTGTGTGGATTGTATTCTGGGCCCTGCACTGTGTGGATTGTATTCTGGACCCTGCTCTGTGTGGATTGTATTCTAGGCCCTGCACTGTGTGGATTGTATTCTAGGCCCTGCACTGTGTGGATTGTATTCTGGACCCTGCACTGTGTGGATTGTATTCTGGAGCCTGCACTGTGTGGATTGTATTCTGGGCCCTGCACTGTGTGGATTGTATTCTGGGCCCTGCACTGTGTGGATTGTATTCTGGGCCCTGCTCTGTGTGGATTGTATTCTGGGCCCTGCACTGTGTGGATTGTATTCTGGGCCCTGCTCTGTGTGGATTGTATTCTGGGCCCTGCACTGTGTGGATTGTATTCTGGGCCCTGCTCTGTGTGGATTGTATTCTGGGCCCTGCACTGTGTGGATTGTATTCTGGGCCCTGCTCTGTGTGGATTGTATTCTGGGCCCTGCACTGTGTGGATTGTATTCTGGGCCCTGCTCTGTGTGGATTGTATTCTAGGCCCTGCTCTGTGTGGATTGTATTCTGGGCCCTGCTCTGTGTGGATTGTATTCTGGGCCCTGCTCTGTGTGGATTGTATTCTGGGCCCTGCTCTGTGTGGATTGTATTCTGGGCCCTGCTCTGTGTGGATTGTATTCTAGGCCCTGCACTGTGTGGATTGTATTCTGGGCCCTGCTCTGTGTGGATTGTATTCTGGGCCCTGCTCTGTGTGGATTGTATTCTGGGCCCTGCTCTGTGTGGATTGTATTCTAGGCCCTGCACTGTGTGGATTGTATTCTGGGCCCTGCTCTGTGTGGATTGTATTCTGGGCCCTGCTCTGTGTGGATTGTATTCTGGGCCCTGCTCTGTGTGGATTGTATTCTAGGCCCTGCACTGTGTGGATTGTATTCTGGACCCTGCTCTGTGTGGATTGTATTCTGGGCCCTGCTCTGTGTGGATTGTATTCTGGACCCTGCTCTGTGTGGATTGTATTCTAGGCCCTGCTCTGTGTGGATTGTATTCTGGGCCCTGCTCTGTGTGGATTGTATTCTGGGCCCTGCTCTGTGTGGATTGTATTCTGGGCCCTGCTCTGTGTGGATTGTATTCCAGGCCCTGCACTGTGTGGATTGTATTCTAGGCCCTGCTCTGTGTGGATTGTATTCTGGGCCCTGCACTGTGTGGATTGTATTCTAGGCCCTGCACTGTGTGGATTGTATTCTAGGCCCTGCTCTGTGTGGATTGTATTCTAGGCCCTGCACTGTGTGGATTGTATTCTAGGCCCTGCTCTGTGTGGATTGTATTCTGGGCCCTGCAATGTGTGGATTGTATTCTGGGCCCTGCTCTGTGTGGATTGTATTCTGGACCCTGCTCTGTGTGGATTGTATTCTGGGCCCTGCACTGTGTGGATTGTATTCTGGGCCCTGCACTGTGTGGATTGTATTCTGGACCCTGCACTGTGTGGATTGTATTCTGGACCCTGCTCTGTGTGGATTGTATTCTGGGCCCTGCTCTGTGTGGATTGTATTCTGGACCCTGCACTGTGTGGATTGTATTCTGGACCCTGCACTGTGTGGATTGTATTCTAGGCCCTGCACTGTGTGGATTGTATTCTGGACCCTGCACTGTGTGGATTGTATTCTGGGCCCTGCTCTGTGTGGATTGTATTCTGGGCCCTGCACTGTGTGGATTGTATTCTAGGCCCTGCACTGTGTGGATTGTATTCTGGACCCTGCTCTGTGTGGATTGTATTCTAGGCCCTGCTCTGTGTGGATTGTATTCTGGGCCCTGCACTGTGTGGATTGTATTCTAGGCCCTGCTCTGTGTGGATTGTATTCTGGGCCCTGCACTGTGTGGATTGTATTCTAGGCCCTGCTCTGTGTGGATTGTATTCTAGGCCCTGCTCTGTGTGGATTGTATTCTGGGCCCTGCACTGTGTGGATTGTATTCTGGGCCCTGCACTGTGTGGATTGTATTCTGGACCCTGCTCTGTGTGGATTGTATTCTGGGCCCTGCTCTGTGTGGATTGTATTCTAGGCCCTGCACTGTGTGGATTGTATTCTGGGCCCTGCTCTGTGTGGATTGTATTCTAGGCCCTGCACTGTGTGGATTGTATTCTAGGCCCTGCTCTGTGTGGATTGTATTCTAGGCCCTGCTCTGTGTGGATTGTATTCTGGGCCCTGCACTGTGTGGATTGTATTCTGGGCCCTGCACTGTGTGGATTGTATTCTAGGCCCTGCTCTGTGTGGATTGTATTCTAGGCCCTGCTCTGTGTGGATTGTATTCTGGGCCCTGCTCTGTGTGGATTGTATTCTGGACCCTGCACTGTGTGGATTGTATTCTGGACCCTGCACTGTGTGGATTGTATTCTAGGCCCTGCACTGTGTGGATTGTATTCTGGACCCTGCACTGTGTGGATTGTATTCTAGGCCCTGCACTGTGTGGATTGTATTCTGGGCCCTGCTCTGTGTGGTTTGTATTCTGGGCCCTGCACTGTGTGGATTGTATTCTGGGCCCTGCACTGTGTGGATTGTATTCTGGGCCCTGCTCTGTGTGGATTGTATTCTGGGCCCTGCTCTGTGTGGATTGTATTCTGGGCCCTGCTCTGTGTGGATTGTATTCTGGGCCCTGCACTGTGTGGATTGTATTCTGGGCCCTGCTCTGTGTGGATTGTATTCTGGGCCCTGCACTGTGTGGATTGTATTCTAGGCCCTGCACTGTGTGGATTGTATTCTGGACCCTGCACTGTGTGGATTGTATTCTGGGCCCTGCACTGTGTGGATTGTATTCTGGGCCCTGCACTGTGTGGATTGTATTCTGGGCCCTGCTCTGTGTGGATTGTATTCTAGGCCCTGCTCTGTGTGGATTGTATTCTAGGCCCTGCACTGTGTGGATTGTATTCTGGGCCCTGCACTGTGTGGATTGTATTCTGGGCCCTGCACTGTGTGGATTGTATTCTAGGCCCTGCACTGTGTGGATTGTATTCTGGGCCCTGCTCTGTGTGGATTGTATTCTGGACCCTGCTCTGTGTGGATTGTATTCTAGGCCCTGCACTGTGTGGATTGTATTCTGGGCCCTGCTCTGTGTGGATTGTATTCTGGACCCTGCTCTGTGTGGATTGTATTCTGGGCCCTGCACTGTGTGGATTGTATTCTGGGCCCTGCTCTGTGTGGATTGTATTCTGGGCCCTGCTCTGTGTGGATTGTATTCTGGGCCCTGCTCTGTGTGGATTGTATTCTGGGCCCTGCACTGTGTGGATTGTATTCTGGGCCCTGCACTGTGTGGATTGTATTCTAGGCCCTGCACTGTGTGGATTGTATTCTGGGCCCTGCACTGTGTGGATTGTATTCTGGACCCTGCACTGTGTGGATTGTATTCTGGGCCCTGCTCTGTGTGGATTGTATTCTGGGCCCTGCTCTGTGTGGATTGTATTCTGGGCCCTGCACTGTGTGGATTGTATTCTGGGCCCTGCACTGTGTGGATTGTATTCTGGGCCCTGCTCTGTGTGGATTGTATTCTAGACCCTGCTCTGTGTGGATTGTATTCTGGACCCTGCACTGTGTGGATTGTATTCTGGGCCCTGCACTGTGTGGATTGTATTCTGGGCCCTGCTCTGTGTGGATTGTATTCTGGGCCCTGCTCTGTGTGGATTGTATTCTGGGCCCTGCTCTGTGTGGATTGTATTCTAGACCCTGCTCTGTGTGGATTGTATTCTGGGCCCTGCACTGTGTGGATTGTATTCTGGGCCCTGCACTGTGTGGATTGTATTCTGGGCCCTGCACTGTGTGGATTGTATTCTGGGCCCTGCTCTGTGTGGATTGTATTCTGGACCCTGCTCTGTGTGGATTGTATTCTGGGCCCTGCACTGTGTGGATTGTATTCTGGGCCCTGCTCTGTGTGGATTGTATTCTGGGCCCTGCTCTGTGTGGATTGTATTCTGGGCCCTGCTCTGTGTGGATTGTATTCTGGGCCCTGCTCTGTGTGGATTGTATTCTGGGCCCTGCTCTGTGTGGATTGTATTCTGGACCCTGCTCTGTGTGGATTGTATTCTGGGCCCTGCACTGTGTGGATTGTATTCTGGACCCTGCTCTGTGTGGATTGTATTCTGGGCCCTGCTCTGTGTGGATTGTATTCTAGGCCCTGCACTGTGTGGATTGTATTCTAGGCCCTGCTCTGTGTGGATTGTATTCTGGACCCTGCACTGTGTGGATTGTATTCTAGGCCCTGCACTGTGTGGATTGTATTCTGGGCCCTGCTCTGTGTGGATTGTATTCTGGACCCTGCACTGTGTGGATTGTATTCTAGGCCCTGCTCTGTGTGGATTGTATTCTGGGCCCTGCACTGTGTGGATTGTATTCTGGACCCTGCACTGTGTGGATTGTATTCTAGGCCCTGCACTGTGTGGATTGTATTCTGGGCCCTGCTCTGTGTGGATTGTATTCTGGACCCTGCACTGTGTGGATTGTATTCTAGGCCCTGCTCTGTGTGGATTGTATTCTGGGCCCTGCACTGTGTGGATTGTATTCTGGACCCTGCACTGTGTGGATTGTATTCTAGGCCCTGCTCTGTGTGGATTGTATTCTGGGCCCTGCACTGTGTGGATTGTATTCTGGACCCTGCACTGTGTGGATTGTATTCTGGACCCTGCACTGTGTGGATTGTATTCTAGGCCCTGCTCTGTGTGGATTGTATTCTGGGCCCTGCACTGTGTGGATTGTATTCTGGACCCTGCTCTGTATGGATTGTATTCTGGACCCTGCACTGTGTGGATTGTATTCTAGGCCCTGCTCTGTGTGGATTGTATTCTAGGCCCTGCACTGTATGGATTGTATTCTGGGCCCTGCTCTGTGTGGATTGTATTCTGGGCCCTGCTCTGTGTGGATTGTATTCTGGACCCTGCACTGTGTGGATTGTATTCTAGGCCCTGCTCTGTGTGGATTGTATTCTAGGCCCTGCACTGTGTGGATTGTATTCTGGACCCTGCACTGTGTGGATTGTATTCTAGGCCCTGCACTGTGTGGATTGTATTCTGGGCCCTGCACTGTGTGGATTGTATTCTGGACCCTGCTCTGTGTGGATTGTATTCTGGGCCCTGCACTGTGTGGATTGTATTCTAGGCCCTGCTCTGTGTGGATTGTATTCTAGGCCCTGCACTGTGTGGATTGTATTCTGGGCCCTGCACTGTGTGGATTGTATTCTAGACCCTGCTCTGTGTGGATTGTATTCTGGACCCTGCACTGTGTGGATTGTATTCTGGGCCCTGCACTGTGTGGATTGTATTCTGGGCCCTGCTCTGTGTGGATTGTATTCTGGACCCTGCACTGTGTGGATTGTATTCTGGGCTCTGCTCTGTGTGGATTGTATTCTAGGCCCTGCTCTGTGTGGATTGTATTCTGGACCCTGCACTGTGTGGATTGTATTCTGGGCCCTGCACTGTGTGGATTGTATTCTGGGCCCTGCACTGTGTGGATTGTATTCTAGGCCCTGCTCTGTGTGGATTGTATTCTGGACCCTGCACTGTGTGGATTGTATTCTGGACCCTGCACTGTGTGGATTGTATTCTAGGCCCTGCACTGTGTGGATTGTATTCTGGACCCTGCACTGTGTGGATTGTATTCTGGGCCATGCTCTGTGTGGATTGTATTCTGGACCCTGCTCTGTGTGGATTGTATTCTAGGCCCTGCTCTGTGTGGATTATATTCTAGGCCCTGCACTGTGTGGATTGTATTCTAGGCCCTGCACTGTGTGGATTGTATTCTGGGCCCTGCACTGTGTGGATTGTATTCTGGACCCTGCACTGTGTGGATTGTATTCTGGGCCTTGCTCTGTGTGGATTGTATTCTCGGCCCTGCACTGTGTGGATTGTATTCTGGGCCCTGCACTGTGTGAATTGTATTCTAGGCCCTGCTCTGTGTGGATTGTATTCTGGGCCCTGCTCTGTGTGGATTGTATTCTAGGCCCTGCTCTGTGTGGATTGTATTCGAGGCCCTGCACTGTGTGGATTGTATTCTAGGCCCTGCTCTGTGTGGATTGTATTCTGGGCCCTGCTCTGTGTGGATTGTATTCTGGGCCCTGCTCTGTGTGGATTGTATTCTAGGCCCTGCACTGTGTGGATTGTATTCTGGGCCCTGCTCTGTGTGGATTGTATTCTGGGCCCTGCTCTGTGTGGATTGTATTCTAGGCCCTGCACTGTGTGGATTGTACTCTAGGCCCTGCACTGTGTGGATTGTATTCTAGGCCCTGCTCTGTGTGGATTGTATTCTAGGCCCTGCTCTGTGTGGATTGTATTCTGGACCCTGCACTGTTTGGATTGTATTCTAGGCCCTGCTCTGTGTGGATTGCATTCTAGGCCCTGCTCTGTGTGGATTGTATTCTGGACCCTGCTCTGTGTGGATTGTATTCTGGACCCTGCTCTGTGTGGATTGTATTCTGGACCCTGCTCTGTGTGGATTGTATTCTGGACCCTGCACTGTTTGGATTGTATTCTAGGCCCTGCTCTGTGTGGATTGTATTCTAGGCCCTGCTCTGTGTGGATTGTATTCTGGGCCCTGCTCTGTGTGGATTGTATTCTAGACCCTGCACTGTGTGGATTGTATTCTGGACCCTGCTCTGTGTGGATTGTATTCTGGGCCCTGCTCTGTGTGGATTGTATTCTGGGCCCTGCACTGTGTGGATTGTATTCTGGGCCCTGCACTGTGTGGATTGTATTCTAGGCCCTGCACTGTGTGGATTGTATTCTGGGCCCTGCACTGTGTGGATTGTATTCTGGGCCCTGCACTGTGTGGATTGTATTCTAGGCCCTGCTCTGTGTGGATTGTATTCTGGGCCCTGCTCTGTGTGGATTGTATTCTAGGCCCTGCTCTGTGTGGATTGTATTCTGGGCCCTGCACTGTGTGGATTGTATTCTGGGCCCTGCTCTGTGTGGATTGTATTCTGGGCCCTGCTCTGTGTGGATTGTATTCTGGGCCCTGCACTGTGTGGATTGTATTCTGGACCCTGCTCTGTGTGGATTGTATTCTAGGCCCTGCACTGTGTGGATTGTATTCTGGGCCCTGCTCTGTGTGGATTGTATTCTGGGCCCTGCTCTGTGTGGATTGTATTCTGGGCCCTGCTCTGTGTGGATTGTATTCTGGGCCCTGCACTGTGTGGATTGTATTCTGGGCCCTGCACTGTGTGGATTGTATTCTAGGCCCTGCACTGTGTGGATTGTATTCTGGGCCCTGCACTGTGTGGATTGTATTCTGGGCCCTGCTCTGTGTGGATTGTATTCTGGGCCCTGCTCTGTGTGGATTGTATTCTAGGCCCTGCACTGTGTGGATTGTATTCTAGGCCCTGCACTGTGTGGATTGTATTCTGGGCCCTGCTCTGTGTGGATTGTATTCTGGGCCCTGCTCTGTGTGGATTGTATTCTGGGCCCTGCTCTGTGTGGATTGTATTCTGGGCCCTGCTCTGTGTGGATTGTATTCTGGACCCTGCTCTGTGTGGATTGTATTCTGGGCCCTGCACTGTGTGGATTGTATTCTGGGCCCTGCTCTGTGTGGATTGTATTCTGGGCCCTGCACTGTGTGGATTGTATTCTGGACCCTGCTCTGTGTGGATTGTATTCTGGGCCCTGCACTGTGTGGATTGTATTCTGGACCCTGCTCTGTGTGGATTGTATTCTGGGCCCTGCACTGTGTGGATTGTATTCTGGGCCCTGCACTGTGTGGATTGTATTCTGGGCCCTGCACTGTGTGGATTGTATTCTAGGCCCTGCTCTGTGTGGATTGTATTCTAGGCCCTGCACTGTGTGGATTGTATTCTGGGCCCTGCTCTGTGTGGATTGTATTCTAGGCCCTGCAATGTGTGGATTGTTTTCTGGGCCCTGCACTGTGTGGATTGTATTCTAGGCCCTGCTCTGTGTGGATTGTATTCTAGGCCCTGCACTGTGTGGATTGTATTCTAGGCCCTGCTCTGTGTGGATTGTATTCTAGGCCCTGCACTGTGTGGATTGTATTCTAGGCCCTGCACTGTGTGGATTGTATTCTGGGCCCTGCACTGTGTGGATTGTATTCTGGGCCCTGCACTGTGTGGATTGTATTCTGGAGCCTGCACTGTGTGGATTGTATTCTGGGCCCTGCACTGTGTGGATTGTATTCTAGGCCCTGCACTGTGTGGATTGTATTCTGGGCCCTGCACTGTGTGGATTGTATTCTGGACCCTGCACTGTGTGGATTGTATTCTAGGCCCTGCTCTGTGTGGATTGTATTCTAGGCCCTGCACTGTGTGGATTGTATTCTGGACCCTGCACTGTTTGGATTGTATTCTAGGCCCTGCACTGTGTGGATTGTATTCTAGGCCCTGCACTGTGTGGATTGTATTCTAGGCCCTGCACTGTGTGGATTGTATTCTAGGCCCTGCACTGTGTGGATTGTATTCTAGGCCCTGCACTGTGTGGATTGTATTCTAGGCCCTGCACTGTGTGGATTGTATTCTGGACCCTGCACTGTTTGGATTGTATTCTAGGCCCTGCACTGTGTGGATTGTATTCTAGGCCCTGCACTGTGTGGATTGTATTCTGGGCCCTGCAATGTGTGGATTGTATTCTGGGCCCTGCACTGTGTGGATTGTATTCTGGGCCCTGCACTGTGTGGATTGTATTCTAGGCCCTGCACTGTGTGGATTGTATTCTGGGCCCTGCTCTGTGTGGATTGTATTCTAGGCCCTGCACTGTGTGGATTGTATTCTAGGCCCTGCTCTGTGTGGATTGTATTCTGGGCCCTGCTCTGTGTGGATTGTATTCTGGGCCCTGCACTGTGTGGATTGTATTCTGGGCCCTGCACTGTGTGGATTGTATTCTGGGCCCTGCACTGTGTGGATTGTATTCTGGGCCCTGCACTGTGTGGATTGTATTCTGGGCCCTGCACTGTGTGGATTGTATTCTGGACCCTGCACTGTGTGGATTGTATTCTAGGCCCTGCACTGTGTGGATTGTATTCTGGGCCCTGCACTGTGTGGATTGTATTCTAGGCCCTGCACTGTGTGGATTGTATTCTGGGCCCTGCACTGTGTGGATTGTATTCTGGGCCCTGCACTGTGTGGATTGTATTCTGGGCCCTGCACTGTGTGGATTGTATTCTGGACCCTGCACTGTGTGGATTGTATTCTAGGCCCTGCACTGTGTGGATTGTATTCTGGGCCCTGCACTGTGTGGATTGTATTCTAGGCCCTGCACTGTGTGGATTGTATTCTGGGCCCTGCACTGTGTGGATTGTATTCTAGGCCCTGCTCTGTGTGGATTGTATTCTGGGCCCTGCACTGTGTGGATTGTATTCTAGGCCCTGCACTGTGTGGATTGTATTCTGGACCCTGCACTGTGTGGATTGTATTCTAGGCCCTGCACTGTGTGGATTGTATTCTGGGCCCTGCACTGTGTGGATTGTATTCTGGGCCCTGCTCTGTGTGGATTGTATTCTGGGCCCTGCACTGTGTGGATTGTATTCTGGGCCCTGCACTGTGTGGATTGTATTCTGGACCCTGCTCTGTGTGGATTGTATTCTGGACCCTGCACTGTGTGGATTGTATTCTAGGCCCTGCACTGTGTGGATTGTATTCTGGGCCCTGCACTGTGTGGATTGTATTCTGGGCCCTGCACTGTGTGGATTGTATTCTGGACCCTGCACTGTGTGGATTGTATTCTGGACCCTGCACTGTGTGGATTGTATTCTGGACCCTGCACTGTGTGGATTGTATTCTGGACCCTGCTCTGTGTGGATTGTATTCTGGACCCTGCACTGTGTGGATTGTATTCTGGGCCCTGCACTGTGTGGATTGTATTCTGGGCCCTGCACTGTGTGGATTGTATTCTGGGCCCTGCACTGTGTGGATTGTATTCTGGGCCCTGCACTGTGTGGATTGTATTCTGGGCCCTGCTCTGTGTGGATTGTATTCTAGGCCCTGCTCTGTGTGGATTGTATTCTGGGCCCTGCTCTGTGTGGATTGTATTCTGGGCCCTGCTCTGTGTGGATTGTATTCTGGACCCTGCTCTGTGTGGATTGTATTCTAGGCCCTGCTCTGTGTGGATTGTATTCTAGGCCCTGCTCTGTGTGGATTGTATTCTAGGCCCTGCTCTGTGTGGATTGTATTCTAGGCCCTGCTCTGTGTGGATTGTATTCTGGACCCTGCACTGTGTGGATTGTATTCTGGGCCCTGCTCTGTGTGGATTGTATTCTAGGCCCTGCTCTGTGTGGATTGTATTCTAGGCCCTGCTCTGTGTGGATTGTATTCTGGGCCCTGCACTGTGTGGATTGTATTCTGGACCCTGCACTGTGTGGATTGTATTCTGGGCCCTGCACTGTGTGGATTGTATTCTGGGCCCTGCACTGTGTGGATTGTATTCTGGGCCCTGCTCTGTGTGGATTGTATTCTGGGCCCTGCTCTGTGTGGATTGTATTCTGGGCCCTGCTCTGTGTGGATTGTATTCTAGACCCTGCACTGTGTGGATTGTATTCTGGGCCCTGCTCTGTGTGGATTGTATTCTGGGCCCTGCACTGTGTGGATTGTATTCTGGGCCCTGCTCTGTGTGGATTGTATTCTGGGCCCTGCTCTGTGTGGATTGTATTCTAGGCCCTGCACTGTGTGGATTGTATTCTAGGCCCTGCACTGTGTGGATTGTATTCTGGGCCCTGCACTGTGTGGATTGTATTCTGGGCCCTGCACTGTGTGGATTGTATTCTGGGCCCTGCACTGTGTGGATTGTATTCTGGGCCCTGCTCTGTGTGGATTGTATTCTGGGCCCTGCTCTGTGTGGATTGTATTCTGGAGCCTGCTCTGTGTGGATTGTATTCTAGGCCCTGCTCTGTGTGGATTGTATTCTGGGCCCTGCACTGTGTGGATTGTATTCTAGGCCCTGCTCTGTGTGGATTGTATTCTGGAGTCTGCACTGTGTGGATTGTATTCTGGGCCCTGCACTGTGTGGATTGTATTCTGGGCCCTGCACTGTGTGGATTGTATTCTGGGCCCTGCACTGTGTGGATTGTATTCTGGGCCCTGCACTGTGTGGATTGTATTCTAGGCCCTGCACTGTGTGGATTGTATTCTGGGCCCTGCACTGTGTGGATTGTATTCTGGGCCCTGCACTGTGTGGATTGTATTCTGGGCCCTGCTCTGTGTGGATTGTATTCTGGGCCCTGCTCTGTGTGGATTGTATTCTGGAGCCTGCTCTGTGTGGATTGTATTCTAGGCCCTGCTCTGTGTGGATTGTATTCTGGGCCCTGCACTGTGTGGATTGTATTCTAGGCCCTGCTCTGTGTGGATTGTATTCTGGAGTCTGCACTGTGTGGATTGTATTCTGGGCCCTGCACTGTGTGGATTGTATTCTGGAGCCTGCTCTGTGTGGATTGTATTCTAGGCCCTGCTCTGTGTGGATTGTATTCTGGGCCCTGCTCTGTGTGGATTGTATTCTGGGCCCTGCTCTGTGTGGATTGTATTCTGGGCCCTGCACTGTGTGGATTGTATTCTAGGCCCTGCTCTGTGTGGATTGTATTCTAGGCCCTGCTCTGTGTGGATTGTATTCTAGGCCCTGCACTGTGTGGATTGTATTCTAGGCCCTGCACTGTGTGGATTGTATTCGGGCCCTGCACTGTGTGGATTGTATTCTCGGCCCTGCACTGTGTGGATTGTATTCTGGGCCCTGCTCTGTGTGGATTGTATTCTAGGCCCTGCTCTGTGTGGATTGTATTCTAGGCCCTGCACTGTGTGGATTGTATTCTAGGCCCTGCTCTGTGTGGATTGTATTCTGGGCCCTGCACTGTGTGGATTGTATTCTGGGCCCTGCTCTGTGTGGATTGTATTCTAGGCCCTGCACTGTGTGGATTGTATTCTAGGCCCTGCTCTGTGTGGATTGTATTCTGGGCCCTGCTCTGTGTGGATTGTATTCTGGGCCCTGCACTGTGTGGATTGTATTCTGGGCCCTGCACTGTGTGGTTTGTATTCTGGAGCCTGCACTGTGTGGTTTGTATTCTGGGCCCTGCTCTGTGTGGATTGTATTCTAGGCCCTGCACTGTGTGGTTTGTATTCTGGAGCCTGCACTGTGTGGTTTGTATTCTGGGCCCTGCACTGTGTGGTTTGTATTCTGGAGCCTGCACTGTGTGGTTTGTATTCTGGACCCTGCTCTGTGTGGATTTTATTCTGGGCCCTGCTCTGTGTGGATTGTATTCTGGGCCCTGCTCTGTGTGGATTGTATTCTAGGCCCTGCACTGTGTGGTTTGTATTCTGGAGCCTGCACTGTGTGGTTTGTATTCTGGAGCCTGCACTGTGTGGATTGTATTCTGGACCCTGCACTGTGTGGATTGTATTCTAGGCCCTGCACTGTGTGGTTTGTATTCTGGAGCCTGCACTGTGTGGATTGTATTCTGGACCCTGCACTGTGTGGATTGTATTCTGGACCCTGCACTGTGTGGATTGTATTCTAGGCCCTGCACTGTGTGGATTGTATTCTGGGCCCTGCTCTGTGTGGATTGTATTCTGGGCCCTGCTCTGTGTGGATTGTATTCTGGACCCTGCACTGTGTGGATTGTATTCTGGACCCTGCACTGTGTGGATTGTATTCTGGGCCCTGCACTGTGTGGATTGTATTCTGGGCCCTGCACTGTGTGGATTGTATTCTGGGCCCTGCTCTGTGTGGATTGTATTCTAGGCCCTGCACTGTGTGGATTGTATTCTGGGCCCTGCTCTGTGTGGATTGTATTCTAGGCCCTGCACTGTGTGGATTGTATTCTGGACCCTGCTCTGTGTGGATTGTATTCTGGACCCTGCTCTGTGTGGATTGTATTCTGGGCCCTGCACTGTGTGGATTGTATTCTGGAGCCTGCACTGTGTGGATTGTATTCTAGGCCCTGCTCTGTGTGGATTGTATTCTAGGCCCTGCTCTGTGTGGATTGTATTCTAGGCCCTGCACTGTGTGGATTGTATTCTAGGCCCTGCACTGTGTGGATTGTATTCTAGGCCCTGCTCTGTGTGGTTTGTATTCTGGAGCCTGCACTGTGTGGATAGTATTCTGGGCCCTGCTCTGTGTGGATTGTATTCTAGGCCCTGCACTGTGTGGATTGTATTCTAGGCCCTGCTCTGTGTGGATTGTATTCTAGGCCCTGCTCTGTGTGGATTGTATTCTGGGCCCTGCACTGTGTGGATTGTATTCTGGGCCCTGCACTGTGTGGATTGTATTCTAGGCCCTGCTCTGTGTGGATTGTATTCTAGGCCCTGCTCTGTGTGGATTGTATTCTGGGCCCTGCTCTGTGTGGATTGTATTCTGGGCCCTGCTCTGTGTGGATTGTATTCTGGGCCCTGCACTGTGTGGATTGTATTCTGGGCCCTGCTCTGTGTGGATTGTATTCTGGGCCCTGCACTGTGTGGATTGTATTCTAGGCCCTGCTCTGTGTGGATTGTATTCTAGGCCCTGCACTGTGTGGATTGTATTCTAGGCCCTGCTCTGTGTGGATTGTATTCTGGGCCCTGCTCTGTGTGGATTGTATTCTGGACCCTGCTCTGTGTGGATTGTATTCTGGACCCTGCTCTGTGTGGATTGTATTCTGGACCCTGCACTGTGTGGATTGTATTCTGGACCCTGCTCTGTGTGGATTGTATTCTGGACCCTGCACTGTGTGGATTGTATTCTGGGCCCTGCACTGTGTGGATTGTATTCTGGGCCCTGCTCTGTGTGGATTGTATTCTGGACCCTGCTCTGTGTGGATTGTATTCTGGACCCTGCACTGTGTGGATTGTATTCTGGGCCCTGCACTGTGTGGATTGTATTCTGGACCCTGCTCTGTGTGGATTGTATTCTGGACCCTGCTCTGTGTGGATTGTATTCTGGGCCCTGCACTGTGTGGATTGTATTCTGGGCCCTGCTCTGTGTGGATTGTATTCTGGACCCTGCTCTGTGTGGATTGTATTCTGGGCCCTGCTCTGTGTGGATTGTATTCTGGGCCCTGCACTGTGTGGATTGTATTCTGGGCCCTGCACTGTGTGGATTGTATTCTGGGCCCTGCTCTGTGTGGATTGTATTCTGGGCCCTGCTCTGTGTGGATTGTATTCTGGGCCCTGCTCTGTGTGGATTGTATTCTGGGCCCTGCTCTGTGTGGATTGTATTCTGGGCCCTGCTCTGTGTGGATTGTATTCTGGGCCCTGCACTGTGTGGATTGTATTCTGGGCCCTGCTCTGTGTGGATTGTATTCTGGGCCCTGCTCTGTGTGGATTGTATTCTAGACCCTGCACTGTGTGGATTGTATTCTGGGCCCTGCTCTGTGTGGATTGTATTCTGGACCCTGCACTGTGTGGATTGTATTCTAGGCCCTGCTCTGTGTGGATTGTATTCTGGGCCCTGCTCTGTGTGGATTGTATTCTAGACCCTGCACTGTGTGGATTGTATTCTGGGCCCTGCTCTGTGTGGATTGTATTCTGGACCCTGCTCTGTGTGGATTGTATTCTGGGCCCTGCACTGTGTGGATTGTATTCTGGACCCTGCACTGTGTGGATTGTATTCTGGACCCTGCACTGTGTGGATTGTATTCTGGACCCTGCACTGTGTGGATTGTATTCTGGGCCCTGCACTGTGTGGATTGTATTCTGGGCCCTGCTCTGTGTGGATTGTATTCTAGGCCCTGCACTGTGTGGATTGTATTCTGGGCCCTGCACTGTGTGGATTGTATTCTGGGCCCTGCTCTGTGTGGATTGTATTCTGGACCCTGCACTGTGTGGATTGTATTCTGGGCCCTGCTCTGTGAGGATTGTATTCTGGGCCCTGCTCTGTGTGGATTGTATTCTAGGCCCTGCACTGTGTGGATTGTATTCTGATTGTATTTTCAGAAATTCCTCTCTGAGTTGAAGTGATTGAAATGTAATGAGGGTCACTGATGAAATATTCGGCATTTCTGAAACACAAGTCATGGAGACAGGAATTTGAACCCCTGTCAGCCTTATACTAATGGGCAATGAGTTCAACAGATTGAAGACCGAACAGTGCAGAGCACAGAAAAATAAAATAATACAAATCTCCACCTCTTCGCAGCCAATTCTTCTCTCTGGGTCTTTTTAACGTCTGTTTTTGTGCAGTAATTTTACTCAGTGTCATTTCTCGGCCAACAAATACCAGACCGCAATTCGAGCTCCTCGCATGGTATCTCACCCCCTATTAGTGTGTATCGGCAGATCACAGGCAACACCCTACGGTTTCTCTCCCATCGCACTCGATCGAGAGTCAATCGCACTCACAATCTCCCACGGTAACAGACGCGATGAACTGCAGTGGGAAATGCAGTGGATGTGGTGTACATGGACTTCAGGAAAGGCTTTGACAAGGTGCCACATGGGACACTACTGGAAAAGATTAAGGGGAATGGAATTAGGGGGAGGGTAAAAAATTGGATTAAAAAACTGGTTAGAATGGTAGGACCAAGAGTTAAGGACCGTTTCTCAGAGTGATTGGACGTAGGTCAGTTCTGAATGCTGGTTGAGGGAGAGGGTTCCTCTGGGGAGAGCAGCCAGAGCCAAGTCCACAGCACCATGGGGGGCTCAGCTGTACAGGAGGGGAGGAGAAAGGTCAGGACAGCGATAGTGATAGGGGATTCTATCGTTAGGGGACAGACAGATGTTTCTGCGGCTGCAGACGTGATTCCAGGATGGTATGTTGCCACCCTGGTGCCAGGGTCAAGGGTGTCACTGAGTGGCTGCAGAACAATCAGGTGGGGGACGGTGAACAGCTGGAGGACGTGGTCCATATCGGTATCAACGACAGAGGTAGAAAGAGGGATGAGGTCCTGCAGGCAGATTTTAGGGAGCTAGGAAAAAGATTAAAGAACAGGACCTCAAAGGTAGTAATCTCTGGAATACACCCGGTGCCACGCGCTAGTGAGTACTGAAATAGGAGGATAGAGCAGATTAATGTGTGGCTGGAGAGATGGTGCAGGAGGGAGGGCTTTAGATTCCTGGGGCATTGGGACCGGTTCTGGGGAAGGTGGACCTGTACAGGCCGGACGGGTTGCACCTCAACAGAGCTGGGACCAATATCCTCCCGGGGAGGTTCAGTAGTGCTGTGGGGGAGGGGTTAAACTAATTTGGGGGTATGGGCACCAGGATGTAGCATCGGAAAGGAGAAACAAGAGGCATAAAGGATTGGGAGAGACAGATAGCACTAGAGTAAGAAATAGTACAGTATTAGGTGGGATCAGACTAAGAGAGAGTGCAAGAAAGTCTGAGACTGGTTTGCAGTGCATGTGTGTAAACGCACAAAGCGTGGTAAACAAGGTTGGTGAGCTACAGGCGCAAATAGCCACATGGGAATACGATGTGGCGATAACGGAGACCTGGCTCAAAAAAGAGCAGGATTGGGTACTAAGTATTCCTGGATACAAGGTGTTCAGGAAAGAGAGGGAAGGAAAGAAAGGAGGGATGGGTGGCAGTATTGATTGAGGAGAATATTACAGTGCTGGAGAGAGAGGATGTCCTGGAGGGGTCAAGGACAGAATCTATTTGGTTAGAGTTAAGAAACAATAGAGGTGCCTTTACACTACTGGGTGTATTCTAAAGGCCACCAACTAGTGGGAAGGATATAGAGGAGCAAATTTGAAGGGAAATTACAGAGAGGTGCAAAAGCCATGGAGTCATGATAATGGGGGACTTCAACTACCCTAATATAGACTGGGATAGTAATAATGTAAAGGGCAGAGAGGGGGAGGAATTTTTGAAGTGTGTTCAGGAGAACTTTCTTGACCAGTACGTTTCCAGCCCAACGAGGAAGGAGGCATTGCTGGATCTGGTTCTGGGGAAAGAGGTGGGCCAAGTGGAGCAAGTGTCAGTGGGGGAACATTTAGGGAACAGCAATCAAAGTATCATAATGTTTAGATTAGTTATGGAAAAGGACAAGGAGCAATCTAGAGTAAAAATAATTAATTGGAGGGGGGCCAATTTCAGTGGGTTGAGAACGGATCTGGCCCGGGTAAATTGGAATCAAAGATTGGTTGACAAAACTGTCACTGAACAATGGGCGGCCTTTAAAGAGGAGGTGGTTCGGCTACAGTCTAGGCACATTCCCACGAGGGAGAAAGGGGCAACTAAAGCCAGAGCTCCCTGGATGATGAAAGAGATAGAGAGTAAGATGAAGCAGAGAAAAGGGCCGTATGACAAATGTCAGGTTGATAACACAAGTGAAAACCAGGCTGAATGTAGAAAGTTCAGAGGGGAAGTGAAAAAGGAAATAAGAGGGGCAAAGAGAGAGTATGAGAATAGACTGGCGGCCAACATAAAAGGGAATCCAAAAGTCTTCTACAGGCATGTAAACAGTAAATGGGTAGTAAGAGGAGGGGTGGGGCCGATTAGGGACCATAAAGGAGATCTACTCATGGAGGCAGAGGGGGTGGCTGAGGTACTAAATGAGTACTTTGCATCTGTCTTTACCAAGGAAGAAGATGCTGCCGGAGTCACAGTAAAAGAGGAGGTAGTTGAGATACTGGATGGGCAAAAAATTGATAAAGAGGAGGTACTAGAAAGGCTAGCTGTACTTAAAGTAGATAAGTCACCCGGTCCGGATGGGATGCATCCTAGGTTACTGAGGGAAGTAAGGGTGGAAATTGAGGAGGTACTGGCCATAATCTTCCAAACATCCGTAGACACAGGGGTGGTGCCAGAGGACTGGAGAATTGCAAATGTTACACCCTTGTTCAAAAAAGGGTGTAAAGATAAACCCAGCAACTACAGGCCAGTCAGTTTAACCTCAGTGGTGGGGAAACTTTTAGAAACAATAATTCAGGAAAAAATTAGTAGTCACTTGGATGAGTGTAGATTATTAAGGGAAAGCCAGCACGGATTTGTTAAAGGCAAATCATGTTTGACTAACTTGATTAAATTTTTTGATGAGGTAACAGAGAGGGTCGATGAGGGCAATACGATTGATGTGTATATAGACTTCCAAAAGGCGTTTGATAAAGTGCCACATAATACTCTTGTCAATAAAATTGAAGTCCATGGAATAAAAGAGGCAGTGGCAACATGGATACAAAACTGGCTAAGTGACAGGAAACAGAGAGTAGTGGTGAATGGTTGTTTTTCAGACTGGAGGGAGGTGTACAGTGGTGTTCCCCAGGGGTCGGTGCTGGGACCACTGCTGTTCTTGATATATATTAATGACTTGGACTTGAAAGTACAGGGCACAATTTCAAAATTTGCAGATGATACTTGGAAGTTTAGTGAACAGTGAGGAGGATAGTGATAGACTTCAAAAGGACATAGACAGGCTGGTGGAATGGGCGGATACGTGGCAGATGAAATTTAATGCAGAGAAGTGCGAATTGATACATTTTGATAGGAAGAACGAGGAGAGACAATATAAACTAAAGGGTACAACTCTAAAGGGGGTACAGGAACAGAGAGATCTGGGGCTTTATGTACACAAATCGTTGAAGGTGGCAGGACAGGTTGAGAAAGTGGTTAAAAAGCGTACAGGATCCTGGGCTTTATAAATAGAGGCGTAGAGTACAAAAGTAAGGAAGTCATGATGAACCTTTATAATGTGGAGATGCCGGTGATGGACTGGGGTTGACAATTGTAAACAATTTTACAACACCAAGTTATAGTCCAGCAATTTTATTTTAAATTCACAAGCTTTCGGAGGCTTCCTCCTTCGTCAGGTGAACGATGTGAAAATGAAATCCTCGAAATGAAATCGCATTTATAATTCACAGAACAATGCTTGGTGACTACAGACAGTTTTTTCAACTGCCCGTTGCCAAGGCAATCAGTGTGCAGACAGACAGGTGTTACCTGCCAGGTCTCACAGAATATACAAATCACCAAAAACAAAACAACAAACAAAAAAAAACAGAGATAGAGAGGTAGAAACATAGAAAAGACTGGTTTATAAAACACTGGTTCGGCCACAATTGCAGTATTGTGTCCAGTTCTGGGCACCGCACTTTAGGGAAGATGTGAAGGCCTTAGAGAGGGTGCAGAAGAGATTTACTAGAATGATTCCAGGGATGAGGGACTTTAGTTACGTGGATAGACTGGAAAAGCTGGGATTGTTCTCCCTAGAGCAGAGAAGGTTGAGAGGAGATTTGATAGACGTGTTCAAAATCATGACGAGTCTAGACAAAATAAATAAAGAGAAACTGATCCCACTGACGGAAGGATCACGAACCAGAGGACCCAGGTTTAGGTGAATGGCAAAAGAACCAAAGGCAACATGAGGAAAAGCTTTTTTACTCAGTGAGTGGTTAGTATCTGGAATGCACTGCCTGCAAGGGTGGTGGAAGCAGGGTCAATTGTGGCTTTCAAAAAGGAATTAGATCAACACCTGAAGGATAAAAATTTGCAGTGTTGCGGGGGAGTGGGACTAGCTGGATTGCTCTTGCAGAGAGCCGGCGCAGGCTCGATGGGCCGAATGGCCTCCTTCTGTTCCGTAACCATTGTATGATTCTAGGACGTGGTGTCCCATGGGGTTCTGTTCTGGGGCCACTTCTGTTCACTGAATACATCAATAATTTGGGTACAGGACTAGAGGGTATGGTGTCCAAACTTTCAGACGATAATAAAATGGGAGGCATAGTAAATAATTCTGAGGACCAAAGGAAGCTGAAAGGGGATATTGTTAAGGGGCTAATAAGTGGGAGATGGAATTCTAATGTCCGTAAATGTGAGGTGATACATTTTGGTAAATGAAATATAAGTAATAATTATAGTTTTGAATGGGGAAAGCCGGGCTGATGTGGAAGAGCAGGGGGATTTGAGAGTTCAGGGTCAACTGACATTAAAAGTAGCCCCTGAAGTGGAAAAGGTCATGAAAATAACTAATGGGATATTGGGTTTTCTAGCATGTAATGGTGAATCTGTATAAAACCTTAGTAAGACCACAGTCGGTGGACTGTTTGCAGTTTTGGGCTCCACACTATCGGAACGATGTTGGTGGAATAGCGAGGGTACAGAGCAGATTCACTGACCGGTATGGGAAATACAAATATAAAGAAAGACTTGAAAAATTGGGGCTGTTTTCATTAGAATGGAGAAAATGACATGGTGATTTGATAGAGGTGTTAAAATTATGAAGGGATGAGACAGAGTATGTAGAAACAAATTGTTTCCAGTGATTGAGGGGTCGAGAACAAGGGGACATAGATGTAAGATTAAATGTAAGAGATTTAGGATGGAGAGGAGGACAAACTCTTTTACACAGAGGATTATGAGGAACATAGGAACAGGAGTAGGCCATTCAGCCCCTCGTGCCTCCTCCGCCATTTGATAAGATCATGGCTGATCTGTGATCTAACTCCATATACCTGCCTTTGGCCCATATCCCTTAATACCTTTGGTTGCCAAAAAGCTATCTATCTCAGATTTAAATTTAGCAATTGAGCTACTATCAATTGCCATTTGCGGAAGAGAGTTCCAAACTTCTACCACCCTTTGTGTGCAGAAATGTTTTCTAATCTCACTCCTGAAAGGTCTGGCTCTAATTTTTAGACTGTGCCCCCTACTCCTAGAATCCCCAACCAGCGGAAATAGTTTCTCTCTATCCACCCTATCAGTTCCCCTTAATATCTTATAAACTTCGATCAGATCACCCCTTAACCTTCGAAACTCCGGAGAATACAACCCCAATTTGTGTAATCTCTCCTCGTAACTTAACCCTTGAAGTCCGGGTATCATTCTAGTAAACCTACGCTGCACTCCCTCCAAGGCCAATATGTCCTTCCGAAGGTGCGGTGCCCAGAACTGCTCACAGTACTCCAGGTGCGGTCTAACCAGGGTTTTGTATAGCTGCAGCATAACTTCTGCCCCCTTGTACTCGAGTCCTCTCGATATAAAGGCCAGCATTCCATTAGCCTTATTGATTATTTTCTGCACCTGTTCATGACACTTCAATGATCTATGTACCTAAACCCCCAAGTCCCTTTGGACATCCACTGTTTTTAACTTTTTACCATTTAGAAAGTACCCTGTTCTATCCTTTTTTGATCCAAAGTGGATGACCTCACATTTGTCTACATTGAATTCCATTTGCCACAGTTTTGCCCATTCACCTAATCTATCAATATCCCTTTGTAATTTTATGTTTTCATCTACACTGCTTACAATGCCACCAATCTTTGTGTCATCGGCAAACTTAGATATGAGACTTTCTATGCCTTCATCTAAGTCGTTAATGAGGCTGTGGAGCGATACCGGAGTTAGTGATTGAAGCAACAATGTCAATATTTAAAAATGGGCTCGATGGGTGGTTGAAGGAAAGGGGGCTAAACCATATGGGAACAGAGCGGGCTCATGGGACTAGGATACTCCTCGATGGAGGATAAACACCAACACTGGATGGGCGGAGCGGCCTGTAATTTCTATGTGATTCTATGTAATATACTCTCCCAAGGGCCGGGCTCCACACCAGGAGTGAGAGTCCGTAACAGTTACACCAAAGTGCACTTTCAATAAATACCAGTTCGATTGCAGCCTTCAGAAGTGAATGAAGTGAGAGGTGAGTCAGTCGGGCAGATTGTTGAGAAGCTCGGGAAGGTGATGCGGGGGGGGAGTGATCAGTGAACGCACAGTGACTTCAGGCTGCAGGACCTCCCTGTTCTGGTGTCTTCTCGGGATAATTAAACAGATGGGAGCATTGAAAATAAAAACAGAACAGGCTGGAGGTGCACAGCTGGTCGGTCAGCATCTGGAAAGATAGGTTTGTGTTGCAGGTGGCGACCCTTCGTCACATCTGGCCATTCCTAGTGTGCAATAACATTAGAAAAGTTGCTGACGGCAGCTGTGGTTAGCCACTCCTCTGTGGGATCATTTAACCCACGGCCAACCTGATGTTTAGGGCGGAGGAGATTCCAGTCTCGGTAAAATCCGACCACGGCCAAGTTTCATTCCACCCCTTGAAATTCCTGCCTATTGTCTGCGGTGATAGCAGGGATTGTGTCAGCACTTGTTAAATCAACGCTCGACCGCAATTACATCGACTGTGTGTCAAACTCCTGCGCTTTTCCCGCTAACCTGGCCTTGCATTTGACTCTGAGGTGGGCACAAGGAATGAGCCCACAGAGAGCGGTGAGTGGAGGGAGGGATGGGGAAAGGGTATTGGAGTCTCACAGGACACCGGCCTAGAAACTACCCTCGTTGACATGGCAGTCGGACACTTAACCCTTTCACATGAGCCACCTCTGGCCGTTCGTTTAACGGGGCATTAATCTGCCTACAAAAATAATGGGTTGTGTTTAATCTCCAGATAAGGAATGCTACACATGCTTATCCACCAGTGTCACAGATAGTCACTTGCAGGCTTTGCTGCCTTATGTCTGTAGTATGTCAACATGGGCTGTTGGGAGGAGAGGGAGGGGGACATACAGGGCCTGGAATCCAAGACAGCGGCCTAGAAATTGGATCGCGTGGCACCCATTTTGCGAACGAGATTCCACGCCAGGTGTGCGCCACACGCCATATTGGTTGGAGTGGCCTGCTGTTGACCAGGGCACTGGCCTGGAGCAGGCGTTAGGCCCATTGACCAGGTAAATCAGGGCCCAATGCTAGTTTCAGGCCCCCTTATGATGTTAGGAACAGGAGGAGGCCAATCAGCCCCTCGAGCCTGTTCCACCGTTCAATTGGATCATGGCTGATCTGTATCTCAACTCCATCTACCCGCCTTGGTTCCCAAACCCTTAATACCCTCACCCAACAAAAATCCATCAATCTCAGTTTTGAAATTTTCAATTGACCACCAGCCTCAACAGCTTTTTGGGGGAGAGAGTTCCAGATTTCCACTCCCCTTTGTGTGAAGAAGTGCTTCCTGACATCACCCCTGAACGGCCTGGCTCTAATTTTAAGGTTATGCCCCCTTGTTCTGGACTCCCCCCACCAGAGGAAATAGTTTCTCTCTATCGACCCTATCAAATCCTTTAATCATCTTAAACACCTCAATTAGATCACCCCTCAATCATTTGTACTCGAGGGAATACAAGCCTAGTCTACGCAACCTGTCCTCGTAATTTAACCCTTTAATCCCCGGTATCATTCCGGTGAATATATTGGATTGTGACTGAGTGCAACACTCAGTGTGCGTACTGCCGTCACACTTCTCTGGCGGTCTTTAAAGGGACTGCTGGAGGCTGCCCGCGGAAAGGTAAGCAAATCATTTTTTTACTGACCTGAATGCAGAGCCAGGAGGAGCGGGAGTGCTAGGCCAGCCTGCCCACCATCCCAGTGTGCCCCCCCCCCTAGACCCAGGACCAGGGGCTGAGGAGGCCGGGCCTGAGCAGGGTGTTGTCAGTGATCAGCACCATCTGCCTGAAGAATGCCTACAGTCCCAGTCAGCCATTAGCACTGCACTTCCCGCAGCAGTTAAAGTGACCGTGGCCCTCAGTATTTATGGAACGTTGGCCCCAGTTGGTTACCGGCCTGGCCATCCGGTAGTCTGCTATTCACCGCTGCGTAAGGGAGGTCACAGGTGGCCTTTTTCAGGCACAGCATCACCGACACAGTCAGGGCTTGGAGTGTGTGTCGGTGCCCAGCCTCTCCCTCTCCGGGCTGGAGGAGGGTGTATTCCGTGTCGAGTCCCACAGTTTGCACTCACCCCTACAGGCCCGTGCCTCTCAATACCGAGTGATGGACACACACTGTAGCCGGCTCCCGTGGGCCATTTCTTTGAAGGTGAATGACCGCTGTTGGGTCACTATGGCAACCGCTGCAGCCCTGGTCAACGGCGCAGGTGTGCACTCACCACATCTCAATGGAGGGCAAACATCATGGGGCAGGTGAGCAAACACGGGTCGAATGGAGAGACGCTGGACTAAGATGCTTCAATCACTCAGGGGCTGCATCACAATATAGCCCACGCAGGATATCGTCGGTTGTAGCAATCTGTGACTGGCTACGCAAATTAGTCTTAACCTGGAATTTGAGGAGCAGTAGGACGATGACATTTAGGAGTTACCAACAGAGAAGAGCGAGGACCAGGAACCTGCAGTGAAAGGCTCTAATCACCACCAACTTCAGCTCCTTTCCATATCCTAACTCGCACCAAGTCCCGTTCACCCATCACCCCCTGTGCTCTCTGACCTACATTGGCTCCTGGTCCGGGAAGGCATCCATTTTAAAATTCTCATCCTTGTTTTCAAATCCCTCCGTGGCCTCGCCCCTCCCTATCTCTGTCACCTCGTCCAGCCCTGTAACCCTCCGAGATCTCTGCACTCCTCCAATTCTTGCCTTCTGCCCATCCCTGATTTTAATCGCTCCACCAATGATGGCCGTACATTCAACTGCCTAGGCCCTAAGCTCTGGAATGACCTCCTCAAACCTCTCTGCCTCTCCACCTTTAAAACCTACCTCTTTGACCAAGCTTTTGGTCACCTGTCCTAATATCTCATTACGTTAAAGGTGCTATATAAATGCAAGTTGTTGTTGTTGCCCTGCAAATTTTTTCCCTTCAAGTATTTATCCAATTCCTTTTTGAAAGCCACGATTGAATCTGGTTCCACCGCTCTTTCAGGCTTCGCATTCCAGATCATAACTACTCGCTGCGTAAAAAAGTTTTTCCTCATGTCGCCTTTGGTTCTTTTGCCAATCACCTTAAATCTGTGTCCTCTGGTTCTCGACCCTTCCGCCAGTGTGAACAGTTGCTCTTTATTTACTTTATCTAAACCCTTCATGATTTTGAACATCTCGATCAAATCTCCTCCTAACTCTCTGCTCTAATCAGAACAACCCCGTCTTCTCCAGTCTCTCCACATAACTAAAGACCCTCATCCCTGGAACCATTCTAGTAAATCTCTTCTGCACCCTCTCTAAGGCCTTCACATCTTTCCTAAAGTGCGGTGCCAGGAATTGAACACAATACTCCAGCTGTTTTATAAAGGTTCATCATAACATCCTTGCCTCTATTTATAAAGCCCAGGATCCCGTATGCTTTTTTAACCGCTTTCTCAACCTGCCCTGCCACCTTCAACGATTTGTGTACAGATACCCCCAGATCTCTCTGTTCCTGCACCCACTTTAGAATTGTACCATTTAGTTTCTATTGCCTCTCCTCATTCTTCTAGCCAAAAAGTATCAATTCACACTTCTCTGTGTTAAATTTCATCTGCCACATGTCCGCCCATTCCACCAGCCTGTCTTTATCCTCTTGAAGTCTATCACTATCCTCCTCACTGTTCACTACCCTTCCAAGTCTTGTGTCATCTGCAAATTTTGAAATTGTGCCCTGTACACCCAAGTCCAAGTCATTAATATATATCAAGAAAAGCAGTGGTCCCAGCACTGACCCCTGGGGAACACCACTGTACACCTCCCTCCAGTCCGATAAACAACTGTTCACCACTACTCTCTGTTTCCTGTCACTTAGCCAATTCTGTATCCATGCTGCCACTGCCCCCTTTATTCCATGGGCTTCAGTTTTGCTGACAAGCCTATTATATGGCACTTTATCACACACAACATCAACTTCATTGCCCTCATCAACCCTCTCTGTTACCTCCGCAAAAAACTCTATCAAGTTAGTTGAACAAAAGGCTTTCCTTTATCAATCCACACTTGTCCGAGTGACTATTAATTCTGTCCCGGATTATCGTTTCTGAAAGTTTCCCCACCACTGAGGTTAAACTGACTGGCCTGTAGTTGCTGGGTTTATCCTTACACCCTTTTTTGAACAAGGGTGTAACATTTGCAATTCTCCAGTCCTCTGGAACCACCCCCGTATCTAAGGATGTTTGGAAGATTATGGTCAGTACCTCCGCAATTTCCACCCTTACTTCCCTCAGTAACCTCGGATGCATCCCGTCCGGACCGGGTGACTTATCTACTTTAAGTACAGCCAGCCTTTCTAGTACCTCCTCTTTATCAATTTTTATCCCATCCAGTATCTCAACCACCTCCTCTTTTACTGTGACTTTGGCAGCATCTCCCTCCTTGGTAAAGACAGATGCAACAACAGTAACTACACCACAGCACCTTACCCACAGCAATGAGGGTTCCCAGAACAATTGAGGTTCCACACAACACAGCAGCAGATGCCAGGTGCTAAGATGAACCTCCTCTCTCTTTCTCTACGCCTCTTTTGTCCGTGAGGTCTGTGTATTCACCAGAGCCGGTGCTGATAACAGCCAGACTGCAGAGCATAAAGGACGAAGTTAGTCCAGATGATCATGGCCACCCAGGTTCTTTAGTTGTGTTCTGTGTTTGTGGGATGTGTCATGTTGCTGTTCCCTTGTACTGAATGTACTTTACCTTATGACTGACCCTGACTGAGGGAGAAAGTGTGCTGGCTGCCTGAGGGGGATTGGGAGGAGAGAGACCGCAAAGCCCCAAGATCCAGAGACTGGAGTGAGTTAGACACAGAATAACACAGAGATTGGAGTGAGTTATACACAGAATAACACAGATTGGATTGTGTAATACACAGAATAACACACAGATTGGAGTGAGTTAGACACAGAATAACACAGAGATTGGAGTGAGTTATACACAGAATAACACAGAGATTGGAGTGAGTTAGACACAGAATAACACAGAGATTGGAGTGAGTTAGACACAGAATAACACAGAGATTGGAGTGAGTTAGACACAGAATAACACAGAGATTGGAGTGAGTTAGACACAGAATAACACAGAGATTGGAGTGAGTTAGACACAGAATAACACAGAGATTGGAGTGAGTTATACACAGAATAACACAGAGATTGGAGTGAGTTAGACACAGAATAACACAGAGATTGGAGTGAGTTATACACAGAATAACACAGAGATTGGAGTGAGTTAGACACAGAATAACACAGAGATTGGAGTGAGTTATACACAGAATAACACAGAGATTGGAGTGAGTTATACACAGAATAACACAGAGATTGGAGTGAGTTAGACACAGAATAACACACAGATTGGAGTGAGTTATACACAGAATAACACAGAGATTGGAGTGAGTTAGACACAGAATAACACAGATTGGAGAGTTAGACACAGAATAACACAGATTGGAGTGAGTTAGACACAGAATAACACAGATTGGAGAGTTAGACACAGAATAACACAGATTGGAGTGAGTTAGACACAGAATAACACAGATTGGAGAGTTAGACACAGAATAACACAGATTGGAGTGAGTTAGACACAGAATAACACAGATTGGAGTGAGTTAGACACAGAATAACACAGATTGGAGTGAGTTAGACGCAGAATAACACAGATTGGAGTGAGTTAGACAAAGAATAACACAGATTGGAGTGTTTTATACACAGAAGGGTTGCGATAGGGAAAGGAAGAGTACGGAGGTGGCAAATGAGAAGCAATGAGGGGGATCATCTATCAAACAATGAGTCTTCCTTATAACCTGTCAAGGCACATGAAAGAAGGGTTAGAGAGACCTCCCCAGATACAGGAGTGTGAAAGAAGGGTTAGAGGGACCTCCCCAGATACAGGAGTGTGAAAGAAGGGTTAGAGAGACCTCCCCAGATACAGGAGTGTGAAAGAAGGGTTAGAGAGACCTCCCCAGATACAGGAGTGTGAGAGAGGAGTTAGAGGGACCTCCCCAGATACAGGAGTGTGAAAGAAGGGTTAGAGAGACCTCCCCAGATACAGGAGTGTGAAAGAAGGGTTAGAGAGACCTCCCCAGATACAGGAGTGTGAGAGAGGGGTTAGAGAGACCTCCCCAGATACAGGAGTGTGAGAGAGGGGTTAGAGAGACCTCCCCAGATACAGGAGTGTGAGAGAGAGGTTAGAGGGACCTCCCCAGATACAGGAGTGTGAGAGAGAGGTTAGAGGGACCTCCCCAGATACAGGAGTGTGAGAGAGAGGTTAGAGGGGTCTCCCCAGATACAGGAGTGTGAGAGAGGGGTTAGAGGGATCTCCCCAGATACAGGAGTGTGAGAGAGGGGTTAGAGGGACCTCCCCAGTTACAGGAGTGTGAGAGGGGGGTTAGAGGGACCTCCCCAGATACAGGAGTGTGAGAGGGGGGTTAGAGGGACCTCCCTCTCACACTCCTGTATCTGGGGAGGTCCCTCTAACCCCCCTCTCACACTCCTGTAACTGGGGAGGTCCCTCTAACCCCTCTCTCACACTCCTGTATCTGGGGAGACCCCTTTAACCCCTCTCTCACACCCCTGTATCTGGGGAGACCCCTCTAACCCCTCTCTCACACTCCTGTATCTGGGGTTCCCTCTAACCCTTCTCTCACACTCCCCAGATACAGGAGTGTGAGAGAGAGGTTAGAGGGGTCTCCCCAGATACAGGAGTGTGAGAGAGGGGTTAGAGGGACCTCCCCAGATACAGGAGTGTGAGAGGGGGGTTAGAGGGACCTCCCCAGATACAGGAGTGTGAGAGAGAGGTTAGAGGGGTCTCCCCAGATACAGGAGTGTGAGAGAGGGGTTAGAGGGATCTCCCCAGATAAAAGAGTGTGAGAGAGGGGTTGGAGGGGCCTCCCCAGATACAGGAGTGTGAGAGAGAGGTTAGAGGGGTCTCCCCAGATACAGGAGTGTGAGAGAGGGGTTGGAGGGGCCTCCCCAGATAAAAGAGTGTGAGAGAGGGGTTAGAGGGAACCCCAGATACAGGAGTGTGAGAGAGGGGTTAGAGGGGTCTCCCCAGATACAGGGGTGTGAGAGAGGGGTTAAAGGGGTCTCCCCAGATACAGGAGTGTGAGAGAGGGGTTAGAGGGACCTCCCCAGTTACAGGAGTGTGAGAGGGGGGTTAGAGGGACCTCCCCAGATACAGGAGTGTGAGAGGGGGGTTAGAGGGACCTCCCCAGATACAGGAGTGTGAGAGAGAGGGGGTTAGAGGGACCTCCCCAGATACAGGAGTGTGAGAGGGGGGTTAGAGGGACCTCCCCAGATACAGGAGTGTGAGAGGGGGGTTAGAGGGACCTCCCCAGATACAGGAGTGTGAGAGGGGGGTTAGAGGGACCTCCCCAGATACAGGAGTGTGAGAGAGGGATTAGAGGGACCTCCCCAGATACACTAATGTGGGAGAGGGGTTAGAGGGACCTCCCCAGATACAGGAGTGTGAGAGAGGGATTAGAGGGACCTCCCCAGATACAGGAGTGTGAGAGAGGGGGTTAGAGGGACCTCCCCAGATACAGGAGTGTGAGAGAGGGGTTAGAGGGATCTCCCCAGATAAAAGAGTGTGAGAGAGGGGTTGGAGGGGCCTCCCCAGATACAGGAGTGTGAGAGAGAGGTTAGAGGGGTCTCCCCAGATACAGGAGTGTGAGAGAGGGGTTAGAGGGACCTCCCCAGATACAGGAGTGTGAGAGGGGGGTTAGAGGGACCTCCCCAGATACAGGAGTGTGAGAGAGAGGTTAGAGGGGTCTCCCCAGATACAGGAGTGTGAGAGAGGGGTTAGAGGGATCTCCCCAGATAAAAGAGTGTGAGAGAGGGGTTGGAGGGGCCTCCCCAGATACAGGAGTGTGAGAGAGAGGTTAGAGGGGTCTCCCCAGATACAGGAGTGTGAGAGAGGGGTTAGAGGGGCCTCCCCAGATAAAAGAGTGTGAGAGAAGGGTTAGAGGGACCTCCCCAGATACAGGAGTGTAAGAGAGGGGTTAGAGGGGTCTCCCCAGATACAGGAGTGTGAGAGAGGGGTTAGAGGGACCTCCCCAGATACAGGAGTGTGAGAGAGGGGTTAGAAGGACCTCCCCAGATACAGGAGTGTGAGAGAGAGGTTAGAGGGGTCTCCCCAGATACAGGAGTGTGAGAGAGGGGTTGGAGGGGCCTCCCCAGATAAAAGAGTGTGAGAGAGGGGTTAGAGGGAACCCCAGATACAGGAGTGTGAGAGAGGGGTTAGAGGGACCTCCCCAGTTACAGGAGTGTGAGAGAGGGGTTAGAGGAGCCTCCCCAGATACAGGGGTGTGAGAGAGGGGTTAGAGGGACCTCCCCAGTTACAGGAGTGTGAGAGAGGGGTTAGAGGGGTCTCCCCAGATACAGGAGTGTGAGAGAGGGGTTAGAGGGACCTCCCCAGATACAGGAGTGTGAGAGGGGGGTTAGAGGGACCTCCCCAGATACAGGAGTGTGAGAGGGGGGTTAGAGGGACCTCCCCAGATACAGGAGTGTGAGAGGGGGGTTAGAGGGACCTCCCCAGATACAGGAGTGTGAGAGAGGGATTAGAGGGACCTCCCCAGATACACTAATGTGGGAGAGGGGTTAGAGGGACCTCCCCAGATACAGGAGTGTGAGAGGGGGGTTAGAGGGACCTCCCCAGATACAGGAGTGTGAGAGAGGGATTAGAGGGACCTCCCCAGATACAGGAGTGTGAGAGAGGGGGTTAGAGGGACCTCCCCAGATACAGGAGTGTGGGAGCGGGGTTAGAGGGGTCTCCCCAGATACAGGAGCGTGAAAGAGGGATTAGAGGGACCTCCCCAGATACAGGAGTGTGAGAGAGGAGTTAGAGGGACCTCCCCAGATACACTAATGTGGGAGAGGGGTTACAGGGGTCTCCCCAGATACAGGAGCGTGAAAGAGGGATTAGAGGGACCCCCCCAGATACAGCAGTGTGTGAGAGGAGTTAGAGGGACCTCCCCAGATACAGGAGCGTGAAAGAGGGATTAGAGGGACCCCCCCACCAGATACAGGAGTGTGAGAGAGGAGGTAGAGGGACCTCCCCAGATACAGGAGTGTGAAATGTGTTTGTGACCTGAGCAATAACAGGAATCGACAGTGAGTTCCCTGAGATTGTGCAATCTGAGAAACCACAAAATCATTCAAAGCAAGAATGAAAAGTTTAATGGGCACTGAGCCACAAACTGTGTGCAGTGAAATAATATCAACTGATTGCAGGCAGCACGGTCCCGGTGAATGTGAATGAATCACTGTGGGTGGTTATTTCTGCTGAGTTTGTGTAACAAACCAGAGAGACAGCCCAAGAATCACTCCGGGGGATGTTCACCAGTCGGGAATTTAACGCCAATTCAGTCGGCCGCGGAATGAGCTGATTGATGCTCACTCGACCAAAACTCCCCACCTCCCCACCAATAGTTGTAAAAACGGTATAATTGGTGGGAGGGCCCAATTTATATTTCGTCACACTACATTTTCCAAATAGCTGCTTGAGCTGCACACAAGGGTGTGAGTCATGTCAGAGCAGGGCTGCACAGGGGAACACATCACTGGAACTCTCATGGAGACCTTGGTCCTT
The DNA here is from genome assembly GCF_035084215.1 of Heptranchias perlo. Classification (NCBI taxonomy): domain Eukaryota; kingdom Metazoa; phylum Chordata; class Chondrichthyes; order Hexanchiformes; family Hexanchidae; genus Heptranchias; species Heptranchias perlo. Next base: position 4,244,915 of record NC_090331.1, read on the forward strand.
TCAGAAGAGGCCCCCGGGACTGATACCTGAGGGATGGGCTGATATGTCTCACTTTAGGGAGCTGGCTATGTGACCATCCTCTCCCCCCTGGGACAGAGATCTAGATAACAGTCACTGGGGAATCGACACTGAACCCCCAAACAAGAGGGTCTGAGCCCCAATACAAGAGGGTCTGAGCCCCAATACAAGAGGGTCTGAGCCCCAATACAAGAGGCTCTGAGCCCCCAAACAAGAAGCTCTGAGCCCCAATACAAGAGGGTCTGAGCCCCAATACAAGAGGGTCTGAGCCCCAATACAAGAGGGTCTGAGCCCCAATACAAGAGGCTCTGAGCCCCAATACAAGAGGGTCTGAGCCCCAATACAAGAGGCTCTGAGCCCCAATACAAGAGGGTCTGAGCCCCCAATACAAGAGGCTCTGGGTTCTCTTATCCCACTTGCATCGTCCGCAGTCCCAGGATCTACTGTGGGCTCCGGCCTTGCTCAAAATTACATGGAACAGATGGGTCACTGACATTGGTGGAGATTTAAATCAATTTATTACCTTCAGTGAAATGTGAGCACTTTGTGTACAGTGCAGACTTAAACTCATAAAACTACTACTTACCCTGAGGCATGGGGAGATATCCTCTGTGTACAGTGGGTATATGTCCACTGTGTACAGTGGGTATATGTCCTGAGAATGAGGAGAGGCAATATAAACTAAATGGTTAATAACCTCTCAGTTCAGGTATCATCCTAGTAAATCTTTTTAGCACCTTCTCCAGTGCCTCTATGTCCATTTTATAATATGGAGACCAGAACTGCACACAATACTCCAAGTGTGGTCTAACCAAGGTTCTATACAAGTTTAACATAACTTTCCTGCTTTTCAATTCTATCCCTCTAGAAATGAACCCCAGTGTTTGATTTGCTTTTTATTATGGTCTTATTAACCTGCGTCGCTACTTTTAATGATTTGTGTATCTGTACTGAGATGAGGGACTTCAGTTATGTGGAGAGACTGGAGAAGCTGGGATTGTTCTCCTTTAGAGCAGAGATGGTTAAGGGGAGATTTGATCGAGGTGTTCAAAATCATGAGGGGTTTTGACAGAGTAAATAAGGAGAAACTGTTTCCAGTGGCAGGAGGGTCGGTAACCAGAGGACACAGATTTAAGATGATCGGCAAAAGAACCAGAGGGGAGATGAGGAGAATTTTTCTTACACAGTGAGTTGTTCTGATCTGGAATGCGCTGCCTGAAAGGGCGGTGGAAGCAGATTCAATAATAACTTTCAAAAGGGCATTGGATAAATGTTTGAAGGGAAAAAAATTACAGGGAAAGAGCAGGGGAGTGGGACTAATTGGATAGCTCTTTCGAATGGCCTCCTTCTGTGCTGTATGATACTGTGATTCTATGTGTACAATGGGTATATAGAATCATAGAATCATAGAAAGGTTACAGCATGGAAGGAGGCCATTCAGCCCATCGAATCCGTGCCGGCTCTATGCAACAGCAATCCAGCTAGTCTCACTCCCCCGCCCTTTCCCCTGCAAATTTTTTACTTTCAATTACTTATCCGGTTCCCTTTTGAAGGCCATGATTGAATCTGCCTCCACCACCCCCTCGGGCAGTGCATTCCAGATCCTAACCACTCGCTGTGTAAAAATGTTTTTCCTCATGTCACCTTTGGTTCTTTTGCCAATCACCTTAAATCTATGTCCTCTGGTTCTTGACCCTTGCACCAATGGGAACAGTTTCTCTCTATCTACTCTGTCTAGACCCTTCATGATTTTGAATACTTCGATCAAATCTCCTCTCAACCGTCTCTGTTCCAAGGAAAACAACCCCAGCTTCTCCAGTTTATCCACATAACTGAAGTCCCTCATCCCTGGAACCATTCTAGTAAATCTCTTCTGCACCCTCTCTAAGGCCTTCACATCTTTCCTAAAGTGCGGTGCCCAGAACTGGACACAATACTCCAGTTGTGGCCTAACCAGTGTTTTATAAAGATTCATCATGACTTCCTTGCTTTTGTACTCTATGCCTCTATTTATAAAGCCCAGGATCCCGTATGCTTTTTTAACCACTTTCTCAAGTACCTTCAACGATTTGTGTACATTTACCCCAGATCTCTCTGTTCCTGTACCCCTTTTAGAGTTGTGCCTTCTAGTTTATATTGCCTCTTCTTGTTCTTCTTACTGAAATGTATCACTTCGCATTTTTCTGCGTTAAATTTCATCTGCCATGTGTCTGCCCATTCCACCAGCCTGTCTATATCCTCTTGAAGTCTATCACTATCCTCCTCACTGTTTACTACTCTTCCAAGTTTTGTGTCATCCACAAATTTTGAAATTGTGCCCTGTACACCCAAGTCCAAGTCATTAATATATATCAAGAAAAGTAGTAGTCCCAGCACCGACCCCTGGGGAACACCACTGTACACCTCCCTCCAGTCCGAAAAACAACCGTTCACCACTACTCTCTGTTTCCTGTCACTTAGTCAATTCTGTATCCATGTTGCTACTGCCCCCTTTATTCCATGGGCTGCAATCTTGATGATAAGCCTACCTTGCGGCACTTTATCAAACGCCTTTTGAAAGTCCATATACACATCATCAACCGCATTGCCCTCATCGACCCTCTCTGTTACCTCATCAAAAAACTCTACCAGGTTAGTTAAACACAAATTGCCTTTAACAAATCCATGCTGGCTTTCCGTAATCAATCCACCCTCGTCCAAGTGACTGTTAATTCTGTCCCGGATTATTGTTTCTAAAAGTTTCCCCACCACCGAGGTTAAACTGACTGGCCTGTAGTTGCTGGGTTTATCCTTACACCCTTTTTTGAACAATTTTGCAATTCTCCAGTCCTCTGGAACCACCCCCGTATCTACGGATGTTTGGAAGATTATGGCCAGTACCTCTACAATTTCCACCCTTACTTCCCTCAGTAACCTAGGATGCATCCCATCTGGACCGGGTGACTTATCTACTTTAAGTACAGCTAGCCTTTCTAGTACCTCCTCTTTAACACTTTTTAGCCCACCCAGTATCTCAACTATATCTTCATTTATTGAGACTCTGTCAGCATCTTCTTCCTTGGTAAAGACAGATGCAAAGTACTCATTTAGTACCTCGGCCATCCCCTCTGCCTCCATGAGTAGATCTCCTTTATGGTCCCTAATCGGCCCCACCCCTCCTCTTACTACCTGTTTACTGTTTACGTGCCTGTAGAAGACTTTTGGATTCCCTTTTATGTTGGCCGCCAGTCTATTCTCATTCTCTCTCTTTGCCCCTCTTATTTCCTTTTTCACTTCCCCTCTGAACTTTCTATATTCTGCCTGGTTCTCACTTGTGTTATCAACCTGACATCTGTCATACGCCCCTTTTTTCTGCTTTATCTTACTCACTATCTCTTTTGTCGTCCAGGGAGCTCTGGCTTTAGTTGCCCTACCTTTCCCCCTCGTGGGAATGTGCCTAGACTGTACCCGAACCATCTCCTCTTTAAAGGCCACCCATTGTTCAATTACAGTTTTGCCTGCCAATCTTTGATTCCAATTTACCCGGGACAGATCTGTTCTCATCCCATTGAAATTGGCCCTCCTCCAATTGAGTATTTTTACTTCAGAGTGGTCTGTGTCCTTTTCCATCGCTATTATAAACCTTATGATACTATGATCGCTGCTCCCTAAATGCTCCCCCACTGACACTTGCTCCACTTGGCCCGCCTCATTCCCCAGAACCAAGTCCAGCAATGCCTCCTTCCTCATTGGGCAGAAAATGCACTGGTTTAGAAAGTTCTGCTGAACACACTTCAAAAATTGATATGACCTCTGTGTACAGTGAGTACACACAATGAGTTATCAAGACATGCAATGGGCTTCTGAGTCGGGTTATGAGGCAAACACCCTGAAATCTATGAGATGCACGGTTGACTGCAGTGATGGAGGGGGCTGTGAGGGAGCCGGAGGGTGCTGTGGGGGAGCTGTGGGGGAAGCTGGAGGGGGCTGGAGGGTGCTGTGGAGGAGGGTTGGAGGGGGCTGTGGAGGAGGGTTCGAGGGGGCTGTGGGGGAGCTGTGGGGGAGCTGTGGGGGGGGGCTGGAGGGGGTTGTGGGGGTGCTGGAGGGGGCTGTGGGTTTGTTTTGAATGGGCCAACTGACCTCCCTCACCTTAATCTATTTTCTGATCTTGTGAGAACATCTAATGACCAGAAGAAGCACGGAAAGAGCTGCCGCCATATTGCTTTGGCCTCTGGAGAAGAGATACTCGGTAATTTGGGTTTACCAGTCAGTGACTGCACTTTCTATGTATCACCGTCCACCACACCTTAACCAATCGTACAAATAATGACTGGAAAACATCCAATTGTCTTCAATTACCACAGATCTCTTCACAATTAAAGGGATTGCTCACATCTGATTGTCACACAGCCAATTACAGGGCGGTTACCAACTCTTATTTTGGACGAGAGTCATTAGCCCAGGTGTGCTGGGAACATCTGTCAGCACGGGAGACTCCGACCAGGCTCGAGGGATTGCTCCTGTTCTGATGATTCCCTCCCTTCTCAGTAGGACCATCTCTGAGACGAGAGTCCCCTCTCCTTCACAATATACACTTTTCCTTTTTCTCTTTTGCTTTTAGGTTCTAGTTTCCTTGATTCGTGCCGACCTCCGACAGTCGGAGTCTAGAACCCACTTCCTGCTTAAGGCTGACCTGTGCCTATTGCGATGAGCACAGGCTCACATGGAGTGATCGAAGGGACAACAAATAATCGCAGGACTCAAAATCACCCACCCTTCACCCTTCACCTTTCACCATGGTGATATCCTGCACTATTAACCTTCACCTTTCACCATGGTGATATCCTGCATGAACAGTCTTACATTGGAGAGAGTCTGTGACTATCATGTGACCTTTCTCCACCTCCGCTGTGTACAGCGTCCTAGGTCTGGGAGGCTAAGAACATAAGAAATAGGAGCAGGAGTTGGCCATACAGCCCCTCGATCCTGCTCCAACATTCAATCAGGTCATGGCTGATCTTCGACCTCAACTCCACTTTCCCGCCCAATCCCCATATCCCTTGATTCCCCGAGAGTCCAAATATCCATCGATCTCAGCCTTGAATATACTCAACGACTGAGTATCCACAGCCCTCTGGGGTAGAGAATTCCAAAGATTCACAACCCCTTACCCTGAGACTATGCCCCCTAATTCTAGACTCTCCAGCCAGGGGAAACAACCTCTCAGCATCTACCCTGTCAAGCCTGCTCAGAATTTTATATGTTTCAATGACATCATTCTTCTAAACTCCAGAGAGTACAGGCCCATTCTCCTTAACCTCTCCTCATAGGACAACCCTCTCATCCCAGGAATTAATCTAGTGAACCTTTGTTGCACCGCCTCTAAGGCAAGTATATCCTTCCTTAGATAAGGAGACCAAAACTGTACCCAGTACTCCAGGTGAGGTCTCACCAGAGCCCTGTACAATTGTAGTAAGACCTCCTTACTGTTATACTCCAACCCCCTTGAAATAAAGGCAATAAGGGTATGTTATGCCTTTTGAAAAGTGAGTCTTCAGCAAGGCCCAGTGATGCAACATGGAGGTTAAATACAGAAAACGAAGATCCCGATTGCAGTGGATCAGACCGAGAACAAAGAAGCAGGTGGACAGAGGGAGCTTTCCAGGTGGGAGGTGAACTACATTCAAAGAATGAGGAGGACTGCAGGAAGATATCAATCGACTGGTCAGGTGGGCAGAAAAGTGGCTAATGGAATTCATAGAACCATAGAAACATAGAAAACAGGAGCAAGAGTAGGCCATTCGGCCCTTCGGGCCTGCTCTGCCATTCAAAATGATCATGGCTGATCGTCTAACTCAGTACCCTGTTCCCGCTTTTTCCCCATATCCCTTGATCCCTTTAGCATTAAGAAATATATCTATCTCTTTCTTGAATACATCTAATGACTTGGCCTCCACTGCCTTCTGTGGTAGAGAATTCCACAGGTTCACCACCCTCTGAGTGAAGAAATTTCTCCTCATCTCGGTTCTAAATGGCATACCCCGTATCCTGAGACTGTGACCCCTGGTTCTGGACTCCGCAGCCATCGGGAACATCCTCCCTGCATCTAGTCTGTCTAGTCCTGTTAGAATTTTATATGTTTCGATGAGATCACCTCTCATTCTTCTAAACTCGAGTGAATATAGGCCGAGTCGACCCAATCTCTCCTCATACATCAGTCCTGCCATCCCAGGAATCAGTCTGGTAAACCTTCGTTGCACTCCCTCTATGGCAAGGACATCCTTCCTCAGATACAGAGACCAAAACTGCACACAATACTCCAGATGTGGTCTCACCAAGGCCCTGTATAACTGCAGTAAGATATCCCTGCTCCTGGAGAATTCAATCCGGAGAAGTGTGAGGTAATGCATTTGGGGCGTCCAAGCAAGGCGAGGGAATACACAATAAATGGGAAGATATTGAGAGGTGTAGAGGAAGTGAGGGACCTTGGAGTGCATGTCCACAGATTCCTGAAGGTAGCAGGACAGGTAGATAAGGTGGTTAAAAAGGCATAGGGGATACTTTCCTTTATTAGCCGAGGCATAGATTATATGAGCAGGGAGGTTATGCTGGAACTGTATAAAACACAGGTTAGGCCACAGCTTGAGTACAGTGTACAGTTCTGGTCACCACATTACAGGAAATATGTGATTGCACTGGAGAGGGTGCAGAGGAGATTTACGAGGATGTTGCCAGGACTGGAGAATTTTAGCTATGAGGAAAGATTGGATAGGCTGGGGTTGTTTTCTTTGGAACAAAGGAGGCTGAGGGGAGATTTAATTGAGGTGTATAAAATTATGAGGGGCCTGGATAGAGTGGACAGGGAGGACCTATTTCCCTTAGCAGATGGATCAGTGACCAGGGGGCATAGATTTAAAGTAATTGGTAGAAGGATTAGAGGGGAGCTGAGGAGAATTTTTTTCACCCAGAGGATGGTGGGGGTCTGGAACTCACTGCCTGAGAGGGTGGGAGAGGCAGAAACCCTCAACTCATTTAAAAAGTACCTGGATGTGCACCTGAAGTGCCGAAACCCACAGGGCTACGGACCAAGTGCTGGAAAGTGGGATTAAGCTGGATAGCTCTTTTTCAGCCGGCACGGACACGGTGGGCCAAATGGCCTCCTTCTGTGCCGTAACTTTCTATGATTCTATGATTGTATGAAGACCATATCTGAACGGGGAAGCAGTATTCTTCCTCATTCACTGACCTCCCAACACACAACTGAATTATACCAGTTCAGTGCAGAAACCATTGTCAGATTATTGAGAATCCTAGATCAGAACCCTGAGTGCACAGGTTGAAAGGAATGGGAGAGACAATGAGATAAAACAACAAATATTGGTTCGGTGATGCCAGGTTTTGGGATTTTCAAGTCCAAAGATTGTAGGAGAAAAACGACATCTGTATTGCATCTCATCACATTCTCAGAAAACCCCAACACCGTCCACCTCCAATGGAGAACTTCGGAAGTGCTATCACTGCTTTTTTTTGGAAAAAAATGGCAGCTAATTTGGGCACAGCAAGATCCCACAAACAGCGGGGAGATGAATGCCCAGTTAATCTGTGGGGTTTTTTTTGATGGTGTTGGCTGAGGGAGGAATGTTGGCCAAGACACCGGGAGAGGTCCCCTGCTCGTCTTCAAATAGTGCCATGGGACCTTTTACCCGAACAGTGTGTATTACTCGAGAGCAGAGTGTGTATTACTCCAGGGCAGAGTGTGTATTACTCCAGAACAGAGTGTGTATTACTCCAGAACAGAGTGTGTATTACTCCAGGGCAGAGTGTGTATTACTCCCAAACAGAGTGTGTATTACTCCCGAACAGAGTGTGTATTACCCCAGAACAGTGTGTGTATTACTCCAGAACAGAGTGTGTATTACTCCAGGGCAGAGTGTGTATTACTCCCAAACAGAGTGTGTATTACTCCCGAACAGAGTGTGTATTACCCCAGAACAGTGTGTGTATTACTCCAGAACAGAGTGTGTATTACTCCAGGGCAGAGTGTGTATTACTCCCAAACAGAGTGTGTATTACTCCCAAACAGAATGTATATTACTCCAGAACAGGGTGTGTATTACTCCAGAACAGGGTATGTATTACTCCAGCGCAGAGTGTGTATTACTCCAGAGCAGAGTGTGTATTACTCCAGGGCAGAGTATGTATTACTCCAGAATAGAGTGTATATTACTCCAGGGCAGAGTGTGTATTACTCCCAAACAGAGTGTGTATTACTCCCGAGCAGAGTGTGTATTACTCCAGGGCAGAGTGTGTATTACTCCAGAACAGAGTGTGTATTACTCCAGCGCAGAGTGTGTATTACTCCAGGGCAGAGTGTGTATTACTCCAGAATAGAGTGTATATTACTCCAGGGCAGAGTGTGTATTACTCCCAAACAGAGTGTGTATTACTCCCGAGCAGAGTGTGTATTACTCCAGGGCAGAGTGTGTATTACTCCCGAACAGAGTGTGTATTACTCCCGAACAGAGTGTGTATTACTCCAGGGCAGAGTGTGTATTACTCTAAAATAGGGTGTGTATTAATACCGAACAGAGTGTGTATTACTCCTGAACAGAGTGTGTATTACTCCCGAACAGAATGTATATTACTCCAGAACAGGGTGTGTATTACTCCAGAACAGGGTATGTATTACTCCAGAACAGAGAGTGTATGTTACTCCAGGACAATGTGCATTAATCCAGAACAGAGTGTGTATTACTCCAGAATGGAGAGTGTGTATTACTCAAGAATGAAGAGTGTTTATTACTCCAGAACAGAGAATATATTACTCCAGAACAAAAAGTGTATTTCTCCAGAACAGAGTGAGTATTACTCCACAACAGAGAATATATTACTCCAGAGACTGTGAGAGGGAGAAAGATTGAGAGGGAGAGATTCTGTGAGAGGGAGAGAGACTGAGAGAGGGAGAGAGACTGAGAGAGGGAGAGAGACTGAGAGAGGGCGAGAGACTGAGAGAGGGAGAGAGACTGAGAGGGAGAGAGACTGAGAGGGAGAGAGACTGAGAGAGGGAGAGAGACTGAGAGGGAGAGAGACTGAGAGAGGGAGAGAGACTGAGAGGGAGAGAGACTGAGAGGGAGAGAGACTGTGAGAGGGAGAGAGACTGAGAGGGAGATAGACTGAGAGGGAGAGAGACTGAGAGAGGGAGAGAGACTGAGAGGGAGAGAGACTGAGAGGGAGAGAGACTGAGAGAGGGAGAGAGACTGTGAGAGGGAGAGAGACTGAGAGGGAGAGAGACTGAGAGGGAGAGAGACTGAGAGAGGGAGAGACTGAGAGAGGGAGAGACTGAGAGGGAGAGAGACTGAGAGGGAGAGAGACTGAGAGAGGGAGAGACTGAGAGGGAGAGAGACTGAGAGGGAGAGAGACTGTGAGAGGGAGAGAGACTGAGAGGGAGAGAGACTGAGAGGGAGAGAGACTGAGAGAGGGAGAGAGACTGAGAGGGAGAGACTGAGAGGGAGAGAGACTGTGAGAGGGAAAGAGACTGAGAGGGAGAGAGACTGAGAGGGAGAGAGACTGAGAGAGGGAGAGAGACTGAGAGGGAGAGAGACTGAGAGGGAGATAGACTGAGAGAGGGAGAGAGACTGAGAGGGAGAGAGACTGAGAGAGGGAGAGAGACTGAGAGGGAGAGAGAGTGAGAGGGAGAGAGACTGAGAGGGAGAGAGACTGAGAGGGAGAGAGACTGAGAGAGGGAGAGAGACTGAGAGGGAGAGAGACTGAGAGAGGGAGAGAGACTGAGAGAGGGAGAGAGACTGAGAGGGAGAGAGACTGAGAGAGGGAGAGAGACTGAGAGGGAGAGAGACTGAGAGGGAGAGAGACTGAGAGAGGGAGAGAGACTGAGAGGGAGAGAGACTGTTCGAGGGAGAGACTGCTCTCACCCCTCCCCCTCGCTCTCTCCCCTACCCCTCGCCCTCGCCCCTCCCCCTCACTCTCTCACCCCTCGCCCTCACTCTCTCGCCTTCCCCTTGCCCTCTCTCCCCTCCCCCTTCCGCTCTCCCCTTCCCCTCGCCCTCTCCCCTCCCACACCACCCTGCGGTCACGATGTCTGTCTGGCTCGGTCTTGTCCTGCTCACAGGATCTGACTGGCTCCGGCTCTGTCCCTTTGCCCACCAGAGGGCAGTACGGAGCGGCCCAGGAATCTGAGTTGTGAGTGTCTGAAGAGGTGGGTCATCCTAACAGGGGGAGACCCCCGGATAGGGGGAGAGACCCCAAAACAGGGGGAGACCCCCGGATAGGGGGAGAGACCCCAAAACAGGGGGAGACCCCCGGATAGGGGGAGAGACCCCAAAACAGGGGGAGACCCCCGGATAGGGGGAGAGACCCAGACAGGGGGAGAGACCCCATAACATGGGGAGACCCCCGGACAGGGGGAGAGACCCCATAACATGGGGAGACCCCTGAACAGGGGGAATCCCCCAGACAGGGGGTGACCCCCAGACACAGAGAAAGACCCCTGAACAGGGGGAGACCCCCGGAAACAGTGGGATCCCCAAACATGGGGAGAGACCCCTGATCACAGGGAGAGACCATTGAACAGGGGGAGACCCCTGAACACAGGGGGACCCCCAAACATGGGGAGTGACCCCAGGAATGTCGGAACAGGAGGAGGCCATTTAGCCCCCCAAGCCTGTTCCACCATTCAATGAGATCATGGTTGATCTGTGACCTAACTCCATCCACCTGCTATGGCTCCATATCCCTTAATACCCTTGTCCAGCAAAAATCTATCGACCTCAGATTTTAAATTATTAATTGAGCATCTCGTGCTTTTTGTGGGAGGGAGTTCCACACTTCTACCACCCTCTGTGTGAAGAAGTGTTTCCTAACTTCTCTCCTGAATGGCCTGACTCTGATTTTAAGGTTATGTCCCCTTGTCCGAGACTCCCCCACCAGCGGGAAAAGTTTCTCTCCATCTACCCAATCAATTCCTTTCAAAATCCTAAAAACCTCAATCAGATCACCCCTTAACTTTCTACACTCCAGGGAACACGAGCCTAGTTTATATAATCTCTCCTCATAATCTAACCTCGGAGGCCTGCTAACATTCTGGTGAATCTGCGCTGCACTCCCTCCGAGGGCAATATCTCCTTCAGGGAGCTGCGACAATGTGTTTATTACTGTCCTTGATAGTGGCCGGGAAAGCACAAAGTCGAGCAGGGGATGCTCCGCGGCTCAGTGGGCAGCACTCTCACCTCTGAGTCAGATAGTCGTGAGTTCACAGACCCACTCCAGAGACTTCAGCACAAATTCTAGGCTGAAGCTTCAGTGCAGTACTGAGGGAGTGCTGCACTGTCGGAGGGTCAGTACTGAGGGAGCGCTGCACTGTCGGAGGGTCAGTACTGAGGGAGCGCTGCACTGTCGGAGGGTCAGTACTGAGGGAGCGCTGCACTGTCGGAGGGTCAGTACTGAGGGAGTGCTGCACTGTCGGAGGGTCAGTACTGAGGGAGTGCTGCACTGTCGGAGGGTCAGTACTGAGGGAGTGCTGCACTGTCGGAGGGTCAGTACTGAGGGAGCGCTGCACTGTCGGAGGGTCAGTACTGAGGGAGCGCTGCACTGTCGGAGGGTCAGTACTGAGGGAGTGCTGCACTGTCGGAGGGTCAGTACTGAGGGAGTGCTGCACTGTCGGAGGGTCAGTACTGAGGGAGCGCTGCACTGTCGGAGGGTCAGTACTGAGGGAGCGCTGCACTGTCGGAGGGTCAGTACTGAGGGAGCGCTGCACTGTCGGAGGGTCAGTACTGAGGGAGCGCTGCACTGTCGGAGGGTCAGTACTGAGGGAGCGCTGCACTGTCGGAGGGTCAGTACTGAGGGAGCGCTGCACTGTCGGAGGGTCAGTACTGAGGGAGCGCTGCACTGTCGGAGGGTCAGTACTGAGGGAGCGCTGCACTGTCGGAGGGTCAGTACTGAGGGAGCGCTGCACTGTCGGAGGGTCAGTACTGAGGGAGCGCTGCACTGTCGGAGGGCCAGTACTGAGGGAGCGCTGCACTGTCGGAGGGCCAGTACTGAGGGAGCGCTGCACTGTCGGAGGGTCAGTACTGAGGGAGCGCTGCACTGTCGGAGGGTCAGTACTGAGGGAGCGCTGCACTGTCGGAGGTGCCGTCTTTCGGTGAGACATTAAACCGAGGCCCTGTCTACCCTCCCAGATGGATATCTCATTGTGCAAAAAAATGTTAAGCTGTCTAAAAATGTTAAAAAGACAAATCTAAAGGCACTGTATCTGAATGCACGAAGCATTCGGAATAAGGTAGACGAATTAACAGCACAAATAGATGTAAACGGATATGATATAATTGCAGAGACATGGCTGCAGGGTGACCAAGGCTGGGAGCTGAATATCCAAGGGTATTCGATATTTAGGAAGGACAGGCAAAAAGGAAAAGGAGGTGGGGTGGTGTTGTTAGTAAAGGATGAAATCAGAGCAATAGTGAGAAAGGATATTGGCTCAGAAAATCAAGATGTAGAATCAGTCTGGGTGGAGTTAAGAAGCACCAAGGGGCAGAAAACACTGGTGGGAGTTGTCTATAGGCCTCCAAACAGTGGTGGTAATGTAGGGGATAGGATCAAACAGGAAATTAGAGATGCATGTAACAGGGGTACTACGGTGATCATGGGTGACTTTAATCTACATATAGACTGGCCAAACCAAATTAGCAATAATACTGTGGAGGATGAATTCCTAGAGAGTGTACGAGATGGTTTTTTAGACCAGTACATTGAGGAGCCAACCAGGGAACAGGCTATCCTAGAATCGGTATTCTGCAATGAGAAGGGGTTAATTAATAATCTTGTGTGGGGTCCTTTAGGGAAGAGTGACCATAACATGATAGAATTCTTCATTAAGGTGGAAAGTGAAGTAGTCCAATCCGAAACTAGGGTCCTAAATCTAAACAAAGGAAACTACGAAGGTTTGAGGAGTGAGTTGGCTATGATAGATTGGGGAGCTTCATTAAAAGGCATAACGGTGGATAGGCAATGACTAACATTTAAGGAATGAATGCATGGATTGTAACAATTATACATTCCTTTCTGGGGTAAAAACACAAAAGGAAAAGCAGCCCAACCACGGCTAACAAAAGAAGTTAAGGATAGTATTAGATCTAAAGAGGAGTCATATAAAGTTGCCAGAAAAAGTAGCAAGCCTGAGGATTGGGAGCAATTTAGAATTCAGCAAAAAAGGACCAAGAGATTGATTAAGAGGGGGAAAATAGAGTATGAGAGTAAACTTGCAAGGAACATAAAAGTGGACTGTAAAAGTGGACTGTACAAGTATGTAAAAAAAAAAGATTAGTGAAGACAAATGTAGGTCCCTTACAGTCAGAAACGGGAGAATTTATAATGGGGAACAAGGAAATGGCAGAGCAATTAAACAAATACTTTGGTTCTGTCTTCACGGAAGAGGACACAAATAACTTCCCAGAAATCCTAGGGAACCAAGAGTCTGGTGAGAAGGAGGAATTAAAGGAAATTAGTATTAGTAAAAAAATAGTGCTGGAGAAATTAATGGGACTGAAAGCCGATAAATCCCCAGGACCTGATAATCTGCATCCCAGAGTACTAAAAGAGGTAGCCATGGAAATAGTGGATGCATTGGTTGTCATCTTCCAAAATTGTATAGATTATGGAACAGTTCCTGCAGATTGGAGGGTGGCAAATGTAACCCTACTATTTAAAAAAGGAGGGAGAGAAAACAGGGAACTACAGACCGGTTAGCCTAACATCAGTAGTAGGGAAAATGCTAGAGTCTACTATAAAGGATGTGATAACAGGACACTTAGAAAATATCAACGGGATTAGACAAAGTCAACATGGATTTATGAATGGGAAATCATGTTTGACAAACCTACTGGAGTTTTTTGAGGATGTAACTGGTAGAATAGATAAGGGAGAACCAGTGGATGTGGTGTATTTGGATTTTCAGAAGGCCTTTGATAAAGTCCCACATAAATGGTTAGCGTGCAAAATAAAAGCACATGGGATTGGTGGGAATATATTGGCATGGATTGAAAATTGGTTAACAGACAGGAAACAGAGAGTAGGAATAAATGGGACTTTTTCGGGGTGACAGGCAGTGACTAGTGGGGTACCGCAGGGATCAGTGCTTGGGCCCCAGCTAGTCACAATATATATCAATGATTTGGATGAGGGAACCAAATGTAATATTTCCAAATTTGCTGACGATACAAAACTAGGTGGGATTGTGAGTTGTGAGGAGGATGCAAAGAGGCTTCAAGGCGATTTAGACAAGTTGAGTGAGTGGGCAAATACATGGCAGATACAGTGTAACGTGGATAAATGTGAAGTTATCCACTTTGGAAAGAAAAACAGAAAGGCAGAGTATTATTTAGATGGTGATAGATTGGGAAATGTTGATGTACAAAGGGACCTGGGTGTCCTTGTACACCAGTCACTGAAAGCAAACATGCAGGTGCAGCAAGCAGTTAGAAAGGCAAATGGTATGTTGGACTTCATTGCAAGAGGATTTGAGTGCAGGAGCAAGGATGTCTTACTGCAGTTATACAGGACCTTGGTGAGACCACATCTGGAGTATTGTTTGCAGTTTTGGTCTCCTTACCTAAGAAAGGATATACTTGCCATAGAGGGAGTGCAGCGAAGGTTCACCAGACTGATTTCTGGGATGGCAGGACTGTCGTATGAGGAGAGATTGGGTCGACTCGGCCTGTATTCACTCGAGTTTAGAAGAATGAGAGGGGATCTCATTGAAACGTATAAAATTCTGACAGGGCTAGACAGACTGGATTCAGGGAGGATGTTTCCCCTGGCTGGGGGGTCCAGAACGAGGGGTCACAGTCTCAGGATACGGGGTAGGACATTTCGGACTGAGATGAGGAGAAATTTCTTCACTCAGAGGGTGGTGAACCTGTGGAATTCTCTACCACAGAAGGCTGTGGAGGCCAAGTCACTGAATATATTTAAGAAGGAGCTAGATAGATTTCTAGACACAAAAGGCATCAAGGGGTATGGGGAGAAAGCGGGAATATGGTATTGAGATAGAGGATCAGCCATGATTATATTGAATGGTGGAGCAGGCTCGAAGGGCCGAATGGCTTACTCCTGCTCCTAGTTTCTATATTTCTCTGTTTTCTATGGATGTAAAAGATCCAATGGCACTATTTGAAGAAGAGCTGGGAAGTTCTCCCCGGTATCCTGGCCGATATTTATCTCTCAACCAACACCTAAAACATTTACTCATTGCTTTTGTGGGACCTTGCTGTGCGCAAATTGGCTGCTGTGTTTCCTGCATTACAGCAGTGAGTACACTTCAAAAGTACTTCATTGGCTGTAAAGCACTTTGAGACATCATGAAAGGTGCTATATAAATACAAGTTATTCCTTTCTATGAAGGCAAATGGCATTTACTTATGGAAAGTGCTAACTCATCAATTACTGATCTCGACCTCTCCACTGTCTCTGATTTGTCACATTGCTTGTCCAACATCTGGTATTGGATGAGCAAAAATTTCCTCCAACTAAATATTGGGAAGGCCGAAGTCATTGTCTTCAATCCCCGCCACAATCTCCGTTCCCCAGTCACCGACTCCATCCCTCTCCCTGGCCACAGTCTGAGGCTGAACCAGACTGTTCACAACCTCAGCGTCATATTTGACCCTGAGATGAACTTCCAATCACCAAGACCGCCTACTTCCACCTCCGTAACATCGCCCGTCTCTGCCCCTCCCTCAGCTCATCTGCTGCTGAAACCCTCATCCGTGCCTTTGTTATCTCCAGACTCGACTATTCCAATGCTCTCCTGGCCGGCCTCCCATCTTCCACCCTCCATAAACTTCAGCTCATCCAAAACTCTGCTGCCCCTGTATCCTAACTCGCACCAAGTCCCGTTCTCCCATCACCCCCCCTGTGCTCGCTGACCTGCATCGGCTCCCGGTCCGGGAACACCTCGATTTTAAAATTCTCATCCTCGTGTTCAAATCCCTCCATGGCCTCGCCCCTCCCTCTCTCTGTAACCTCCTCCAGCCCGACAACCCTCTGAGATCTCTGCGCTCCTCCAATTCTGGCCTCTTGCGCATCCCTGATTTTAATCGCTCCACCATTGGCGGCCGTGCCTTCAGCTGCCTGGGCCCTAAGCTCTGGAATTCCCTCCCTAAACCTCTCCCCCTCTCTCCCTCCTTTGAGAGTCTCCTTAAAACGTACCTCTTTGACCAAGCTTTTGGTCACCTGTCCTAATATGTGGCTCGGTGACAAATTTTGTTTGATAATCGATCCTGTGAGGCGCCCTGGGACGTTTTACTATGTTAAAGGTGATATATAAATGCAAGTTGTTGTTGTGGTTGTTGCCCAAGTCCTGGTCACCTGAGGAACGCAGTGATACACACAACACTGACCAATATTTGTGAAATTCTTCAAAAGATCGCAGGGTGGATTTTAACCCACAGCGGGCAGCGGTGGGCGTGGGGCGGGGTGCGGAGGTGGGAGGAGAGGGGACAGGGTGTTGTGTAAAATTCACTCGCTGGCCCATGTTTGAGGCCGGGTGGGGAAGGGGATATTTTGACTCCGGGGCCTCCTCCGCGTGCCGCTGGTCAGCTGTCCGTCCGTTGAGAGCCGGCGGGCGGGAGAGGCGGTTCCACGAGGCCAGAGGGAAAGATCACCAGCAGGCAAGTCGGTCACGGGGGAGGGGGCTTCGGGAGGGTCTCGTGGGAGGGAGGGAGGGGGGGGGGGGCCGAGTCCGGGGTAGAGGAAGGCACGGCTTTCCGTGTGGGGTGCAGGGAATCACTCCTGCTCCTCCCGGCCCCATGGAGTGAAGTTTCTCACTTACTTTGGAGGGTCTGTTTGTCCTTCCCGTCAGCTGCAGCTTCCCCGTGTTCCGTGTTCAAATACTGACGTAATAACAACCCAATCTCCATCAATTCACAACCTCCGATCTGCTCATCCACCTCGCTGCAATGAACACTTACAATGGTCTCCATATTATATCAAGCATATAGAGGCAGTGGAGAAGGTGGGAAAAAAAAGATTCACCAGGATGATACCAGAACTGAGAGGTTTATACCCATCAGGAAAGATTGAACAGGCTGGGGCTCTTTTCTTAGAAAAGAGAAGACAGAGGGGTGACCTGATAGAGGTCTTTAAAATTCTGAAAGGGTTTGATAGGATAGATAGAAAGGTTGGAGCATGGAAGGAGGCCATTCGGCACATCGAGTCCATGCCAGCTCTCTGCAAAAGCAATCCAGCTAGTCCCACTCCCCCGCCCTTTCCCCGTAGCCCTCCAAATTTTTCCTTTCAAGTACTTATCCAGTTCCCTTTTGAAGGCCATGATTGAATCTGCCTCCGCCACCCCCTCAGGCAGTGCATTCCAGATCTTAACCACTCGCTGTGTAAAAAAGTTTTTCCTCATGTCACCTTAAATCTATGTCCTCTGGTTCTTGACCCCTCCGCCAATGGGAACAGTTTCTCTCTATCTACTCTGTCGAGACCCTTCATGATTTTGGATACCTCTATCAAATCTCCTCGCAACCGTCTCTGTTCCAAGGAGAACAACCCCAGCTTCTCCAGTCTATCCACGTAACTAATGTCCCTCACCCTGGAAACATTCTAGTAAATCTCTTCTGCACCCTCTCTAAGGCCTTCACATCTTTCCTGAAGTGTGGTGTCCAGAACTGGACACAATATTCCAGTTGTGGCCGAACCAGTGTTTTATAAAGGTTCATCAGGACTTCCATACTTTTGTACTCTATGCCTCTATTTATAAAGCCCAGGATCCCGTATGTTTTTTAAACACTTTCTCAACCTGCCCTGCCGCCTTCAATGATTTGTGCACATACACCCCCAGATCTCTCTGTTCCTGTACCCCTTTTAGAGTTGTGTCCTCTAGTTTATATTGCCTCTCCTTGTTCTTCTTACTGAAATACATCACTTCACATTTTTCTGCATTAAATTTGATCTGCCATGTGTCCTCCCATCCCACCAGCCTGTCTATATCCTCTTGAAGTCTATCACTATCCTCCTCACTGTTCACTACCCTTCCAAGTTTTGTGCCATCTGCAAATTTTGAAATTGTGCCCTGTACACCCAAGTCCAAGTCATTAATATATATCAAGAAAAGCAGTGGTCCCAGCACAGACCCCTGGGGAACACCACTGTACACCTCCCTCCAGTCCGAAAAACAACCGTTCACCACTACTCTCTGTTTCCTGTCCCTTAGTCAATTCTGTAGCCATGTTGCTACTGCCCCCTTTATTCCACGGGCCGCAATCTTGATGATAAGCCTACTGTGCGGCACTTTATCAAACGCCTTTTGAAAGTCCATATACACCACATCAACTGCATTGCCCTTATCTACCTTCTCTGTTACCTCATCAAAAAACTCTATCAAGTTAGTTGAACACAATTTGCCTTTAACAAAGACATGGAGAAGATGTTTCCACTTGTGGGGGAGACCAGAACTAGAGGCTATAAATATAAGATAGTCACTAATAAATCCAATAGGGAATTCAGGAGTAACTTCTTTAACCAGAGAGTGGTTAGAATGTGGAACTCTCTACAACAAGGAGTAGTAGAGGTGAATAACATAGATTCCTTTAAGGGGAAACTAGATAAACACATGAGGGAGAAAGGAATAGAAGGATATGCTGATAGGGTGAGATGCAGTAAGGAGGGAGAAGGCTCGTGTGGAGCATAAACACCGGCATAGACCCGTTGGGCCGAATGGCTCGTTTCTGTGCTGTAAATTCAATGTAACTCAATGTAAAATGGCAGCCAGTGCGATCCCAGCACAAACAAGACTGTGAGTCAGAACGCTCCATCTTAAAGACCCCCTCCCCCCGCCCATTGGGTTAAAATTTACCCTCCCCCATGTCAAAAAAAAATTGAACTCTGTTGGGTCAGTAAGTGCTGACCTAATGGTGGAGGTGGGTCACAGGTCTGGCTGTAGCTGGCGACACATCTCATCCAGAGCTTCCCTGGTGAGGCACAGCCTCCTCAGGCTTATTGCATAGAATTGCACAGAGGAATCCCCATTGGGAAACCCCTGTTAAAATCTTGTGTGTATGTGAAGGCTAACAAAAGAATTTTTTACATAGGCCTCAGACATTCGACAGTGGCAGGTTGAAGGCTGAGCCCACAGCTTCAGAACAAAAATGAAAATAAATTTAAATATGTTCAGAAGTAAGTGGAAGTTCTTGTAGAAAACATAGAAATCTTTCTAAAAACATCCTTCACCTCGATCTCCCACTGCAGCCAATGAAACTTGCCTTAGACAAGGAGTTAAATTGGGGACAATCCTGACGGAATTACAGGATTTCGGACACGGTGACATTGAATCATAAAAAGTAATGCCACAGAAGGAGGCCATTCAGCCCATCGTGTCCGTGCCGGCCGAAAAAGAGCTATCCAGCCTAATCCCACTTTCCAGCACTTGGTCCGTAGCCCTGTGGGTTTCGGCACTTCAGGTGCACATCCAGGTACTTTTTAAATGAGTTGAGGGTTTCTGCCTCTCCCACCCTCTCAGGCAGTGAGTTCCAGACCCCCACCACCCTCTGGGTGAAAACAATTTCTCCTCAGCTCCCCTCTAATCCTTCTACCAATCACTTTAAATCTATGCCCCCGGTCACTGACCCCTCTGCTAAGGGAAATAGATCCTCCCTATCCACTCTATCTAGTCCAGTCATAATTTTATATACCTCAATCAAATCTCCCCTCAGCCTCCTTTGTTCATTAAATTGCATTCAAACCATTTTTAATACAACAACTTGCATTTATAAAACACCTTTAATGTAGATAAACACCTCAAAGCTCTTCGCATGATGGTAATCAGACAAAAATTGACTCTGAGCCAAAGAAGGAGACATTAGGAGGGATAACTAAAAGCTTGGTCAAAGAAATAGGTTTTAAGGAGCATCTTAAAGGAGGAGCGAGAGGCGGAGAGGTTTGCGATGGGCCTAGACAGCTGAAAGCACGGCCGCCAATGTTGGGGCAAAGGAAGTGGGAGATGCACAAGAGGCCAGAATTGGAGGAGCGCAGAGCTCTCGGAGGGTTATAGGCCTGGAGGAGGTTACAGAGATAGGGAGTGGTGAGGCCATGAAGGGGTTTGAAATTAGATGTTTTGGGGGACCGGGTGCCAACGTGGGTCAGCAAGCACAGGCATGATGGGTGAGCGGGACTTGGTGCGTGTTAGGATAAGGGCAGCAGGGTTTTGGGATAAACTGAGGTTCATGGAAGCGGATGATGAAAGTTATGGAAAAGTTGGAGTGTGTTCTGGGGAGTGAAATAACAGGAGTGCTCAAATCAACAGGATATCAAGCAACACATTTCTGTTCTAGTCAATGGTGAGCCACAAGACATTAATGATGGAAGACCTGATGATGATCAGCTGTTGGAAGGTTAGGGGGAGCTGGATGACGATGGGCTGTTGGAAGGTTAGGGAGAGCTGGATGACGATGGGGGTGTTGGAAGGTTAGGGAGAGCTGGATGACGATGGGGGTGTTGGAAGGTTAGGGAGAGCTGGATGACGATGGGGCTGTTGGAAGGTTAGGGAGAGCTGGATGATGATGGGGGTGTTGGAAGGTTAGGGAGAGCTGGATGATGATGGGGGTGTTGGAAGGTTAGGGAGAGCTGGATGATGATGGGGGTGTTGGCAGGTTAGGGAGAGCTGGATGACGATGGGGCTGTTGGAAGGTTAGGGAGAGCTGGATGATGATGGGGCTGTTGGCAGGTTAGGGGGAGCTGGATGATGATGGGGGTGTTGGAAGGTTAGGGAGAGCTGGATGACGATGGGGGTGTTGGAAGGTTAGGGAGAGCTGGATGATGATGGGCTGTTGGAAGGTTAGGGAGAGCTGGATGACGATGGGGGTGTTGGAAGGTTAGGGAGAGCTGGATGACGATGGGCTGTTGGAAGGTTAGGGAGAGCTGGATGACGATGGGGGTGTTGGAAGGTTAGGGAGAGCTGGATGATGATGGGGGTGTTGGAAGGTTAGGGAGAGCTGGATGATGATGGGGGTGTTGGAAGGTTAGGGAGAGCTGGATGATGATGGGGGTGTTGGAAGGTTAGGGAGAGCTGGATGACGATGGGGCTGTTGGCAGGTTAGGGAGAGCTGGATGATGATGGGGGTGTTGGAAGGTTAGGGAGAGCTGGATGATGATGGGGGTGTTGGAAGGTTAGGGAGAGCTGGATGACGATGGGGCTGTTGGCAGGTTAGGGAGAGCTGGATGATGATGGGGGTGTTGGCAGGTTAGGGAGAGCTGGATGATGATGGGGGTGTTGGAAGGTTAGGGAGAGCTGGATGATGATGGGGGTGTTGGAAGGTTAGGGAGAGCTGGATGATGATGGGGGTGTTGGCAGGTTAGGGAGAGCTGGATGACGATGGGGCTGTTGGAAGGTTAGGGAGAGCTGGATGATGATGGGGGTGTTGGAAGGTTAGGGAGAGCTGGATGATGATGGGGGTGTTGGAAGGTTAGGGAGAGCTGGATGACGATGGGGCTGTTGGCAGGTTAGGGAGAGCTGGATGATGATGGGGGTGTTGGAAGGTTAGGGGGAGCTGGATGACGATGGGGGTGTTGGAAGGTTAGGGAGAGCTGGATGATGATGGGGGTGTTGGCAGGTTAGGGAGAGCTGGATGATGATGGGGGTGTTGGAAGGTTAGGGAGAGCTGGATGATGATGGGGGTGTTGGAAGGTTAGGGAGAGCTGGATGATGATGGGGGTGTTGGCAGGTTAGGGAGAGCTGGATGACGATGGGGGTGTTGGAAGGTTAGGGAGAGCTGGATGATGATGGGGGTGTTGGAAGGTTAGGGAGAGCTGGATGATGATGGGGCTGTTGGAAGGTTAGGGAGAGCTGGATGATGATGGGGGTGTTGGAAGGTTAGGGAGAGCTGGATGACGATGGGGCTGTTGGCAGGTTAGGGAGAGCTGGATGATGATGGGCTGTTGGAAGGTTAGGGAGAGCTGGATGGGCTTTCTCCTGTTGGAGATGGTCATTATATGCTGGTGCGGTTCTTATGAATTGGCCAATAGCTCACAAGACAATTTGCAAGAAGAAAATGCAACCACACAATAACGACTTGTAAAATATCCCAAGGGGCTTCACAGGAGGTAATCAGACAAACATTGCACACAGCACGGTACAGAGGAGTTCAGGGATTAAATGAACTCATTGTTTATTGGAGGGAGCAGCAGAGCAGAGAACACCAGGGAAATATTTGGAGGTGGCTCTCAATGTTGGACAAATCTTATGCCTAAGGCCTTGACTCAAAAGGGCTAATGGAATGTTGGCCTTTATCTCAAGGGGGCTGGAATACAAAGGGGAGGAAGTGATGCTACAGTTATACAGTGGAGATGCCGGTGATGGACTGGGGTTGACAATTGTAAACAATTTTACAACACCAAGTTATAGTCCAGCAATTTTATTTTAAATTCACAAGCTTTCGGAGACTTCCTCCTTCCTCAGGTAAATGTGGAAGGAGGAAGTCTCCGAAAGCTTGTGAATTTAAAATAAAATTGCTGGACTATAACTTGGTGTTGTAAAATTGTTTACAACAGTTATACAGAGTCTTGGTTAGCCAGGGTCATTGAATATTTTTAAGGCTGTGTTAGATAGATTCCTGATTAACAAGGGAGTCAAAGGTTATAGTAGGTAGATGGGAAAGTAGGGTTGAGCTCACAATCAGATCAGCCATGATCTTATCAAATGGCAGAGCAGGCTCGAGGGGCCGAATGGCCTACTCCTGCTGTTAATTCGTATGTTCGTATGACCCCCATCTGGAGACTGCATTCAGTTCTGGGCACCGCACCTCAGGAAGGATATATTGGCCTTGGAGGGAGTACAATGCAGATTCACCTGAACGATACCAGGGTTTAGAGGATTAAATTATGAGGACAGGTTGCATAAACTTGACTTGTATTCCCTGGAGTTTAAGAGATTGGCAGGTGCTCTAATCGAAATCTTTAAAATGAATAAGGAATTTGATAGGGTAGATTGAGAGAAACTATTTCCTCTGGTCGGGGGGAGTCCAGAACAAGGGGGCACAACCTTAAAATTAGAGCCTGGCCGTTCAGGGGTGATGTCAGGAAGCACTTCTTCACACAAAGGGGAGTGGGAATCTGGAACTCTCTCCCCCAAAGTCTGTGGACGCTGGAGGTAAATTGGAGCTTTCAAGGCTGAGATCGATAGATTTTTGTTGGGTGAGAGGGTATCGAGGGATACGGAGCAAAGGCGGGTAAATGGAGTTGAGGTACAGATCAGCCGTGATCCAAATGAATGACAGAACAGGCTGGAAGGGCTGAATGGCCTCCTCCTGTTCCTACGTAAGCAAAATCTGATTAAAAGCAGCAGGCTATGTCTGTCACATGTGTTGGGTGGGTTGACCAAGCGGCATTAACCCCTTCCCCTCCCCTCCCTTCCCCTCTCCTCTCTCTGTTACCTGCATCTATTTCATTCTCTGCTTGTGTCTGCGGCCCCTGTCGCCCCTTTTGTTCTTTTGGTTTCTCTGGCTATGGCGGTGGTGCTGGCCCAGGATGCCCCGCGGCCGTGAGAGTCCTCTATTAACCGGAGCGAGGGCGGGGGCGGGAGCGGGAGCGGAACTGACGCCGGCCTGTCGCGCCGGAAGTGCTCGAGGCCTGTTGTGCAGGGTGTGGATTTTGAAGAGATCCCGAGAGTGAGAGCCCGCCGCCCGGCCCCGCCCACACCATGATCCTGCTGGAGATCAACAACCGCATCGTGGAGGAGACCCTCACCCTGAAACTGGAGAACGCACTGGCCGGGTACGGGGAGAGGGAGAGGCCGGGGAGAGGGAGCGGGAGCGGGCGGGGAGTCGCGGCCCCTCGGGCGGGGAGAGGCCGCGCTCTGCTCAGCCACTTCCGCATTCCCGGCCCGGCCCGGCCCGCACCCTCCTCGGCCGGACCGGACCGGCCTCTGAGTCCATGTATTTCCCCGAGTGTTGGAGCCGTTTCTGACCCTGGATTCGGGGGGGTGGGAGAGAGAGTGAAATACCCCGAGTCCGGGGCTCCGGGGCCTCCTCTGCCGTCCCTCTCTTTCCCCCCCCTCCCCCCCCTCCCCCTTCCCCCCCCCCTTCCCCCCCCTCCCCCCCCTCCCCCTTCCCCCCCCCCCCCTCCCCCTTCCCCCCCCTCCCCCCTTCCCCCTTCTCCCCCTCCCCCCTTTCTCCCCCTCCCCCCTTTCTCCCCCTCCCCCCTTTCTCCCCCTCCCCCCCCTCTCCTCCCCCCCCCCCCTCTCCTCCCCCCCCCCCTCTCCTCCTCCCCCCTCTCCTCCTCCCTCTTTCCCCCCCCCTCCCCCCTTTTCCCCCCCCCCTTTCTCCCCCCCCCTTTCTCCCCCCCCCTTTCTCCCCCCCCCCACTCCCTAGCCCTGAACTCGCACCTTTCTCTAGGTTCTCTCCTATCTCCCCTCATGCCCTCTCCGAGCTCATCTTGACCATGAGACCCACCTCCTGCTCCCCCAACCCTATTCCCACCAAACTGCTGACCACCCAACTTCCCTCCCTGGCCCCCATGCTAGCTGATATCGTTAACGGTTCCTTCTCCTCGGGTACTATCCACCTCCCATTCAAATCTGCTGTCGTCACCCCCCTCCTCAAAAAACCCACCCTTGACCCCTCTGCCCTTGCAAACTACCACCCCATCTCCAACCTCCCTTTCCTCTCCAACGTCCTTGAACGTGTTGTTGCCTCCCAAAACCATGCCCATCTTTCCCACAACTCCATATTTGATTCCCTGCAATCAGGTTTCTGCCCTGCCACAGTACTAAAATGGCCCTTATCAAAGTCACAAATTACATCCTATGTGACTGTGACCATGGTAAAATATCTCTCCTCATCCTTCTCGACCTGCCTGCAGCCTTTGACGTGGTTGACCACACCATCCTCCTCCAACGCCTCTCCATCGTCCAGCTGGTTGGGGCTGCGCTCGCCTGGTTCCATTCTTATCTATCCAGTCATAGCCAGAGAATCACCTGCAATGGCTCCTCTTCTCACTCACTGTTATCTCTGGAGTCCCCCAAGGATCTGTCCTTGGCCCCCTCCTATTTCTCATCTACATGCTGCCCTAGGCGGCATCATCCGAAGACACAATGTCAGGTTCCACGCATATACTGACGGCACCCAGCATTACCTCACCACCACCTCTCTCGACCCCTCCACTGCCACTGATTTGTCACCCTGCTTGTCCAACATCTAGTACTGAATGAGCAGAATATTGGGAAGACAAAAGCTATTGTCTTCCGTTCCCGAGCCACCGACTCCATCCCTGTCCCTGGCCACTGTCTGAGGCTGAACCAGATCGTTCGCAACTTTAGCCTCCTATTTGACCCTGAGATGAGCTTCCAACCACATATCCTCTCCATCACCAAGACCGTCTACTTCCACCTCCATAACATCGCCCGTCTCTGCCCCTGCCTCAGCTCATCTGCTGCTGAAACCTTCATCCATAGGAACATATGAACAGACGTAGGCCATTTAGCCCCTTGAGCCTGTTCCATGATATCATGACTGATCTGTGACCTAACTCCATATACCCACTTTAGCCCCATATCCCTTAATACCTTTTGGTTAACAAAAATCTATCAATCTCAGATTTAAAATTAACAATTGAACTGTCGTTTATGGAAGAGAATTCCAAACTTCTCCCACCCTTTGTGTGTAGAAATGTTTCCTAACTTCACTCCTGAAAGTCCTGGCTCTAATTTTTAGGCTGTGTTCCCTAGTCCGAGACCCCCAACCAGCGGAAATAGTTTCTCTCTATCTACCCTATTAGTTCCCCTTAATATCTTGAAAACTTCAATCAAATCACCCCTTAATCTTCTAAATTCCAGGGAATACAACCCTGGTTTGTGTAATCTCTCCTAATTTAGGTTTCATTCTAGTAAATCTACGTTGCACTCCCTCGAAGGCCAATATATCCTTCCCAAGGTGCGGTGCCTAGAACTGAACACAGTACTCCAGGTGTGGTCTAACCAGGGTTTTGTATAGCTATAGCATAACTTCTGCCCCCTTGTACTCTAGTCCTCTGGATATAAAGGCCAGCATTCCATTAGCCGCCTTGATTATTTTCTGTACCTGTCCATGACATTTTAATCTATGTACACGTTTTAATCTAAGTCTCTTTGGACATCCACTGTTTTTAACTTTTTACCATTTAGAAAGTACCCTGTTCTATCCTTTTTAGGTCCAAAGTGGATGACCTCACACTTGCCTACATTGAAATCCATTTGCCACAGTTTTGCCCATTCACTTAATCTATTAATATCTCTCTGTAATTTTATGCTTCCATCTACACTGCTTACAATGCTGCCTATCTTTGTGTCATCGGCAAACTTGGATATGTGGCTCTCTATCCCGTCATCTAAGTTGTTAATGAATACAGTGAATAATTGAGGCCCCAACGCAGATCCCTGTGTGACTCCACTAGTCACATCCTGCCAATTTGAGTACCTGCCCATTATCCCTACTCTCGTCTCCTGCTGCTCAGCCAATCTCCTAATAATTTGCCCTCAATTCCATGAGCTTTAACTTTAGCTAACAGTCTCTTATGAGGGACTTTATCGAATGCCTTCTGGAAGACCGTGCCTTTGTTACCTCCAGACTCGACTCTTCCAATCCTCTCCTGGTTGGCCTCCCATCTTCCATCCTCCATAAACTTCAGCCCATCCAAAACTCTGCTGCCCGTATCCTAACTCGCACCAAGTCTCGTTCACCCACCACCCTGTGTTCACTGACCTACACTGGCTCCCAGTCCTGGAATGCCTCGATTTTAAAATTCTCATCCTTATTTCAAATCAGAGCAGGTGAGCAAGAGCTTGATTCAGGTTAAGGAGGCGGAGAGGTTTAGGGAGGGATTTCCAGAGCTTCGGACCCAGGCAACTGGAGGCACGCAGCCAATGATGTAACTTTGAAAAGTGGCGGTGATGGCAGCTCCTGGACTTTTCCAGGGAGATTCTTTGCTGCCATATGGACGACCGATGTTCGGAGGGCCCTCTATTTGACAGCCCAGCGACAGCCAGCTCCTTCGGGAGGGAATGTTCAGAGCAGGGCACGTGTTAGGGCCGCTACTGTTACCAGGACTGTCATGAGGTGATTTAAAAGTAAAAGCAGCCAGAAGATAAAGTGAGTTATTCAAAGGAACTGAACAAAGGGGGGAAAGGATTGAGATATCAGGGGGAGGGTGAACGTCCTGCTGGTACACCGATTTACAGAGATGGATAATTGTTTGCTGTACAGGAGTTAAACTCTGTTCCTGTTCTCTGTTTCGCACTACTCAGTTCCTCCAGTCAAGAAAGGGTTAACTAGTGAGTGTGAAGCTGCAATTGCAGCACCGGACTCAGCCCTGCTGTGCTGCCTGTCAGAGCAACTGAGCTCCTTCCCGATATTGATTTCCCTATTTGATTTCCACAATCTCAATCATTGTGTTTCTTTTCTCTGGAAAAAAAAGCTTTGCCACTTTAGCTGAGTATTAATGGCAGAGTGGGCGTCTGGGACCTCGGGGGGCTGCTCTCGGTCAGAGCTGTGATTAGCCTTGCTGCCCCCAGGGCTAGGGAGCAGAGGGAAATCGCAGTGTGTCCGTATGACGTAGGGTGAGGGCAGGATCAGGCTGGGCTGTAATGCCCTCCACAGTTGAGGTAACCTACCGGCATTCGCCGTCTGGGCTCACAGAAGAATAGCCACCCGATGCTGGTGAAGGGTCAAAATCACCACCAAGATTGGAGAGATTAGGCAGTAAAGCAGGAATTAGAAGTTGGCCCCCCCCCCACCTCGGCCGCGCCTGCACCCCTTGGCCGCTCCCCCCTCTCGCCCACACACGCCCCCACCCCCCTTCGCCCACACAGGTTGGTTTTAAAAGCTTGTAGACTATAGGAGGAAGGGAAAACCGAGGGAGGGGAGGAGTCCCCCAGTTTGAGGGGAGACCGAGGGAGGGAGGAGTCCCCAGTTTGAGGGGAGACCGAGGGAGGGGAGGAGTCCCCCAGTTTGAGGGGAGGACCGAGGGAGGGGAGGAGTCCCCCAGTTTGAGGGAGACCGAGGGAGGGGAGGAGTCCCCCAGTTTGAGGGGAGACCGAGGGAGGGGAGGAGTCCCCCAGTTTGAGGGGAGACCGAGGGAGGGGAGGAGTCCCCCAGTTGAGGGAGACCGAGGTGAGGGGAGGAGTCCCCCAGTTTGAGGGGAGACCGAGGGAGGGGAGGAGTCCCCCAGTTTGAGGGAGACCGAGGGAGGGGAGGAGTCCCCCAGTTTGAGGGAGACCGAGGGAGGGGAGGAGTCCCCCAGTTTGAGGGGAGACCGAGGGAGGGGAGGAGTCCCCAGTTTGAGGGGAGACCGAGGGAGGGGAGGAGTCCCCGGTTTGAGGGGAGACCGAGGGAGGGGAGGAGTCCCCCGGTTTGAGGGGAGACCGAGGGAGGGGAGACGTCCCCGGTTTGAGGGGAGACCGAGGGAGGGGAGACGTCCCCCAGTTTGAGGGGAGACCGAGGGAGGGGAGGAGTCCCCCAGTTTGAGATCCTGGGACAGAATGAATTATAGTAGGAGACAGTGCGATGAGTCTTTGGTTTCAGCGTGGGGAGGGGGACGTGTTTGGGGCAGGGAATTTGGATCTTGCAAGAACTGGAGAGAAAAGTTCAGAGGAACACAGACCCGGTCGTGTTCATACTGTGTGACGATTTGCATTTATGTAAAGCACCTCATCACTTCTTAGAAGCATGTCAGCACTTCAGAAACAATAAATTACTATGACGAGAAGTCACGTCATATATAGATAGGTGTACACAAACAGCAGTGACTAAATTATCTGCTTTTGGTGGTGTTGGTTGAGGGTGGAATATTGACCAGAGGCATGAAGACAGAGCTGGCTAAAGTGAACTGGGAAATTAGGTTAAGGGATAGGTCAGTAGAGATGCAGTGGCAGACATTTAATGAGGTATTTCATAACACTCAGCAAAGATACATTCCAGTGAGAAAGAAAGACTCTAGGGGAAGGACGTACTATCCATGGCTAACTAAGGAAGTTAAAGATAGAATCAATTTGAAAGAAAAAGCATACAATTCCGCGAAGATTAGTGGCAGGCCAAAAGATTGGACAGAATATAAAAAACAGCCAAGAATGACTAAAAGAATAATAAAGAGGGAGAAATTAGAGTACGAGAGAAAGCTAGCTAGAAATATAAAAACAGATAATAAGAGTTTCTACAGGTATTTAAAAGGGAAAAGAGTAAGTAAAGTGAGTGTTGGTCCTCCAGAGAGAGAGTCTGGGAATTAAAAATGGAGAGCAAGGAAATGGCGGATGAATTGAACAGATATTTTGTGTTCGTCTTCACTGTAGAGGATACAAATTACATGCCAGAAATAATTGTGAATCAGGGGTAAAAGGGAGAGAGGAACTTAAAACATTTACAATCACCAGGGAAAGGGTTCTGAAAAAATTATGACAAGTCCCCAGGTTCTGACTGACTTCATCCTCGGGTCTTAAAAGAAGTGACTGCAGAGATAGCACATACATTGGTATTAATTTTCCAAAATTCCCTCGATTCTGGAAGGGTCCCATCAGATTGTAAAATAGCGAATGTAACCCTCTATTCAAGAAAGGAGGGAGACAGAACGCAGGGAAACTACAGGCCAGTTCGCTTAACATCTGTCATAGGGAAAATGCTAGAATCTATTATTAAGGAGGTTATAACAGGGCACTTAGAAAATCTCAATGCAATCAGGCAGAGTCAACATGACTTTGTGAAAGTGAAATTGTGTTTGACTAATTTATTAGAGTTCTTTGAGGAAGTAACAAGCAAAGCGGATAAAGGGGACCCTGTGGATGTGGTGTACTTGGATTTCCAGAAGGCTTTTGACAAGGTGCCACATCAATGCTACTACACAAAATAAGAGCTCATGGTGTAGGGGGTAACATATTAGCATGGATAAAGGATTGGTTAGCTAACAGGAAACAGAGAGTAGGCATAAATGGGTCATTTTCAGGTTGGCAAGATGTAACGAGTGGAGTGCCACAGGGATCAGTGCTGGGCCTCAACTATTTACAATCTATATCAATGACTTGGATAAAGGGACCGAATGTATGGTTGCTAAATTTGCTGATGACACAAAGGTAGGTAGGAAAATTAAGTTGTGAAGAGGACATGAGGAGTCTGCAAAGGGATATAGATAGGTTAAGTGAGTGGGCAAAAATTTGGCAGATGGAGTATAATGTGGGAAAATGTGACCTTGTCCACTTTGGCAGGAGGAATAGAAAACCAGTATATTATTTAAATGGAGAGAGATTGCAGAACTCTGAGGTACAGAGGGATCTGGGTGTCCTTGTACATGAATCACAAGAGGTTAGTATACAGGTACAGCAAGCGATTAGGAAAGCAAATGGAATGTTGTCATTTATTGCAAGGGGAATGGAATATAAAAGTAGAGATGTTTTGCTACAGTTGTACAGGGCATTGGTGAGACCACGTCTAGAATACTGTGTGCAGTTTTGGTCTCCTTATTTAAGAAAGACATAATTGCTTTCGAGGCAGTTCAGAGAAGGTTCACTCGACTGATTCCTGGGATGAGGGGGTTATCTTATGAGGAAAGGTTGGACAAGTTGGGCCTGTATACACTGGAGTTTAGAAGAATGAGAGGTGATCTTATTGAAACATATAAGATCCTGAGGGGACTAGAAGGGGGTAGATGCTGAGAGGATGTTCCCCCTGGCTGGAAAGTCTAGAACTAGGGGTCATAGTCTCAAGATAAGAGGTCTACCATTTAGGACTGAGATGAGGAGGAATTTCTTCACTCAGAGGGTTGTGAATCTTTGGAATTCTCTACCCCAGAAGGCTATGGATGCTCAGTCGTTGAGTATATTCAAGGCTGAGATAGACAGATTTTTGAACTCTAGGGGAATCAAGGGATATGGGGATCGGGTGGGAAAGTGGAGTTGAGGTCGAAGATCAGCCATGATCTGATTGAACGGCGGAGCAGGCTCGAAGGGCTGCATGGCCTACTCCTACTCCTGCTCCTATTTCTTATGTTCTTATAGCACTGCCTCCATCTACAATATAGGAAAGGGATATATTACCCCTTTACGCCTCATAACACTGCCTCCATATACAGTATAGAGTAAGGAATATTCTTTACTGGACAAGTGTGGATTGATTCGGAAAGCAGCATGGATTTGTTAAAGGCAAATCGTGTTTAACGAACTTGATAGAGTTTTTTGATGAGGTAACAGAGACGGTAGATATGGCAATGCAGTTGATGTGGGGTATATGGATTTTCAAAAAGCGTTTGATAAAGTGCCACATGGTAGGTTTGCTATTAAGATTGTGGCCCATGGAATAAAGGGGGCAGGAGCAACATGGATACAGAATTGGCCAAGTGACAGGAAACAGAGAGTAGTGGTGAGCAGTTGTTTTTTCGACTGGAGGGAGGTGTACAGTGGTGTTCCCCAGGGTTGGTACTGGGACTACTACTTTCTTGATATATATTAATGACTTGGACTTGGGTGTACAGGGCACAATTTCAAAACTTGCAGATGAA